>NC_057400.1:36711296-37076296 GCF_019320065.1 Cervus canadensis | reverse complement strand
ATACTCAAACTACTCTAATTGGTCTAATTTTTATTTATTAGAAACAAATTGTTCAAGAACGAAAGCCAGTTTTTAATGATCCAAAACAGAAATAAATGTTCTAGTCTATTAGCGTCCTATACAGAATAAATCAATATTAAAGCTAATTAACCCTTTTCAAAGGCATTTTGTCCCAGGTTTTTATTTAATGGTTCAGTGCTGTTTAAAGCATGGATCAAGCTGGATAAGCTCCATTTAAAAAATGGCCCATTTTGAGAACAGTTTAGCAGTTCCCTAGGATGAATATATTTATCAGGATAAACTTGACTTTTTCAATTGTATAAATAACTGACCAGAGTTCCTTAAAAGATCTGAAAATAAAAGAAAGATTAAGGGCCACAGACAAATCTGTTCATATAGCAATGTTACAACAGTATAGGAACTGCTTTCAGTCACTGCATTTTAACAAATATGTATCTTTAGAAATCTTTTGTTACTTTTGAAAATATTCCCAAGGGTAGGGGGAGGGATTCTCTGTATAAGATATTTCATTTCAGGTCATATGTGAAATGCAAACCTATGATTTGTTCTTTTTGGAAGAAGCCATGATTTTTTAATAGTGTTCAAGCACATAGTGCAAAGCACACACCTTTCAAGACATAAATGACTACTTTGACATATGAAACCCAATAAAAATTATATACATTATTTAAAGAATTCAGCACTCTTCCCCTTTTGTTATACTAGCAAATCACAGAATGAACTTTAATATCAAGCTATTTTTGAGTTATAAAATAGATGATATATTTTGTACATGAATTAAATTCTTCATGGGACCAGAGGAATTAATTTGTGATGTTATGAAATTTTGATTAGCCTGCTATAAAATCAGAATTGTTTACCACAAGTGTCTAGATTCTGACTCTCACAGTCTTTCCAAACAAATAATGAAATGAACTGGGGCTGGAGCTGGGGCAGGGGATGGGGGGGTTGGGGGGTGGGCAAGGTAATTTATGAAAACATGGTACACCATAATTTAGCCATTTTTCTGCAATAAGGATGGCAAATGATTCATGGGGTAAAATGAAATATTTCTCGCTGTCATTTCAATGGATCTAAGATTTACAGCTTCTTAACTTGGATAGGAGAAACTCTGTATGCATAAAAATGAATTGTAAATCAATTAATGATGGGATGAAAAACAAAAAAAATTAATTTTAAGCAAAGAAGAGAAAAACCTAACAAGCAACGAATTAAAAGGGAGAAGCAGCAGCTATTTACTCTAAGACCTTTGAAAAAAGGAGGGAAAGGAGAGAAAACTGGATGCTTTAAAGAGGGCATGAAGGTCAGGTTAAAGGAAAGTGATCTGTTGATCGAGCTCATTACATTGACATCGCTTAGACAAACAGAGGAAGGTAGCTTTTAAAGCAAAACCATATATGCCTAAGTTGGATTTTTTAAAGAAATCTCACACACAATAAAAGTTAGAGCCAGTTTTATAGTATGAGGTTGGATAAAGAAATCCTATGAGCATGAAAAAGCAGCCTCCAATTCAAGATTCTCCTTTACCTGTTTTTTCAATAGGCACTAGGGCCAAAAGAACAAAACAAAACAACTTCTACATTTCCCAACTCCTTGAAACGCCACACTGTAGGAATTCCAGCAAGCAGCCACTGAAGGAGTGAACCCTGGCTCTACAGGAGCTCCTGAGGATGAGAGAAGTCCCGCTGAGGAACCAACACAGGGGGCTCGGCAGACTCAGAGTGGGTGGAACCGGCGACACCACGTGCCACGTTCTACTACCCAAGTGAGACTCAATCCTCCCGTCTCTTCCGCTGAAACATGAACTATTATCTGTGATTACAGGATACACACCTAAATCTACATGGATTCAAGCAACCCCCGTGTGAATACCTGGAATGACAGGGAACGGATGGGAGGGTTTGTTAAGCAATGCAATTTGATGCCGCAGGCGGAGGATGAAGACAGCCTCAATCATTTTGCAAAAGTGGTATTCTGTTTAGGTCAAATAAACCTTACTGTTCTGGATCAAGTATCTAACAACGTGCAAAGGTATTTATTGATTTTTGCCAAGGGTCCACAGGACCTGCAGAACTATCTGTGGTGTCATTGTGGCTGGCGTATCTCTTCTTCTGTGCATGTGTTTCACACTCAGGGTAGCTAATTATAGGCCTAAAATACAAGGTACAGGCATAGAAGGCCCATTGACTCCAACCCTTGATACAGAACTTCTCTAGTTGTAAAGGTGCCATAACAATTGAAAATTTCTGTTGTCTGCTTCCTTCCTAAGTCAAATGTAGGTGAAATCTGCCATGAGAGATAATGTGGTATTGACCAAGATTGCAAAGTATTGATGTGAGTATCTATTTCTCTTCCTTGGATTACCCAAAATTTTACACATTTTGAAAACCAGGAGCAATGTATTTTGACAAATTTTATGTTGACAAATTTTAAACTGCTATGAACTGTGATGAGCTAAATCAATAAACAGTGTTTTGAGCTGTTAGATATTTTTTCCAGGCCTTGAACAAACAGTTCACTGTTCCAAGTCTGTCTGGGGACTAGTGCTCTGTGTTATTCTATATGATTTCAAAGAACCTCAGAAGCACACACAGGCCTTTGAGCACGCAAAACCAAGAGGCAGTGCTTCTAAACCACAAATGGAGACAATGCTCCATATACATGTGTAAATTAAAACCTATAAAATAACATAGGCATTATAAAATTTGTGTTAAAACTGATAACAGCTTTACTGATTTACTGACAATGAAAATATATAGCATTTTTTCTGTCAGAGCATTTATCAACACTTGGCAACCCTACACTAACTTGACATGTAAGATGATCAAAATGGATTATGTAATCTTTCCCATTCATTTCTATTGATTTTGGTTATGATAAAATTCATCAGTGTGCCTGGGAATGCTCAGGCTAAAAGGCTCTGGTTGACAAAAGGAAAAAAAAAAAAGGAAAAAAAGAATTCAACAGAGTTGTAATAGGATGCATGTAATTTTAGAATAGGATTGCACAAATACAGAAGTCGTGCCCTAAAGGCTCCAACAACAAATTAATACAAATAAATCTGGCAGTCTCATAAAATTACATCAGTCTATGCAGGGATTCACTTTTGAGATAAAATTACAAAATTGCAAGCAAAAAATATTAATGTGTGAATGCAATTAAAAATACAGTTTGTGAAAATATTTCCAAACTTTTTTTTAAACTACAAGTCATCAAAGTTATTTCTCTAACTGCAAGGTACATCAACATGCCAGTAAACGGACCATTTTAATCAGCTTTATTGATTCATGCTTTCAGTTCTTATTCAGTTAAAAACAAGGCACATTAAATACATCCTCTTACTGCTCTATAAATGCATGCAGCTCATTCTGTATATCAAAAGTAATAAATAATGGCGATAAAACACCAAGACAGTTATAAAAATGACAACCCAGCCTCAAACATAGTATTTAACAGTCCAATCTAGAACAATAACCAAACATAAAACATAAAAATGCCATATATGAAAACATGCAGTGTGTATATCGACTCCAGAACTGGGCATATACTTGATATTCTTTCAAAGCACAGTAGGGCTTTTTTACTCCCTACAAAGGGTTGACATAATGCAAAACAGTGCAAGTTATTAGTGTCACTGACTTCAATATTATTACATTCATATGCCAAAAATCTTTACAAATACATAAAAAAGGGAAATAAGATCAAAGATTATTCTTACAGTATGTTCAGTAAAAGAATGAAATTTTGTTGTTGTACAAAAGAGCAAACTACATACTTTGAAAAAGACAATACAAAGCTAGAAACTAAAGCAGAATAGGGAGTATGCATTTAGTAGTGGAAATCCTAAAGTTAAACTGATTGAAAGCAAGAATATTGCAAACAGCATGACGGCAATGAGGCAGACAACCCTGGCTTAACAAATAATCTGGCATTATCCCTATTGTTATGACTGTGAGAAGGGCTACTGAAGGGAACATGCAGCTCTCCACCACAGATGGGGGTTCCTTCACCTGAATCCCATTAAAGGCTCTTTAAACAAATCACTTGATGACAAAAGACAGTTTCCACATACCCCACACCCAGCCCAACAAAATCAGCTAATACCATATTTATACAAAAAATTTAAAAAATTCTTTTGCGCTTGGAATAGATTTTGAATCACACTTACACCCCACCCCCCATTTCTTCTCTCCTTTTCTGAAATCAGGTAAAGAAGCTGTACAGGTTTAATTAAGAACTTTATACAAAATGCGTGGGTGCTTTATTCACAGTAAAGACTTGGAACCAGCTCATTTCCAAGACGAGACTCTGGGATTGGTGAAGGAGCGTATGTTTTAGAATTAGCAGATTTTAAGCAAAGGCAGATATGCTCAAAGGAAGAAAAGTGTGCTTTTCTTTGTCCTTAAAGGAACTTCACTCAAAGCAAAGCGTGCACAAACAAGGCCTCTTTTCAAATACAGTCCTGCCCAGGCCACTCAGGTTATATGCCCAGTCCCTACTGTAATGGATTCAGGGGGGATACAAGCCATCGTTATCTTGATTTAACTAGAAATGGAGAGAAAGAGAGAGAGCACAAATGTATAATACTGTGGTACATCATCTCTGATGTTTTAAAGGACAGCTCTTCTATTAAGGGTCGCTGGGCTCTAAACAGTGAAATTACTGTCTTGATAGGAAAACAAAATTACAAAACCACATGCATCTATTATTTTAAAAAAGAAAAAGGAAAAGAAACCAGTGCAAAAAAAAAAATCACACCTTAAAAGAAAAAGTTCACAGTGATACTTGGGAGCCTCACTTGCTCAGTTTTAGGTTTTCCTTAAGGAAGTGGCAAGTCTAAACTTCATTTTAAAAGCAAAATGAGTTACCGTGCTACCTTATCTGTTTCTGAGGTGAGGGTGGGGGCTTAGGTGAGTTAACCTCCAGTGTGTATATTATCACAGACAGGCTCATGCCCAACTCAAATGAGACATAAAGATACTCTACAATGTTGACATATATAGAAATAACAGCACAAAAGTGTTTTATGTACCAGTTTGAAAAATTAAGTCTGCACAATGAAAACCTGACATTAAAAAAGGGTCACATTTCCTATTTTATACACAATGTGATCTTAAAAATCAAAAGAAGCAGGTATTTAACTTCACAAGAGGAAGCATGAAGAAGACATATTCAGACGACTGGCTAAAATGCCACCAAAGTATTACAAAAGCATGCCAAATTGGCCCTTTAAATTCAGTATATTATGTATTTGCTAAATTCTGGGCAGACTGATCTTTTTGTTTCGTCTTTCTGTGACTGTGTATGTGTGTGATGGTGGACATGTGTGAGTGTGTGTCAAGGATGGTTTTCTTTTTTTCTTTTTGGTTGAGAACGTTTCCATTTAGTACAGAAGGAGAAAGGCTTTAAGCAATTAAAATGACCATGAACATTGTAATTGTGTGCCTTTTTACAAATAATTATAATTAAAGTTAACTAATAGGCTATTTCTATTCTCTTTTACTATCTGTTTACAAATATTCCCTCCAACTGATATAATAACCTGAGCAAAATAGGCCATGTTCGATGGTATCACATGCTCCAACATCTAGGATTTGAGAATTGAAAACTGTGCTATATATGTGGATATATGAACATAGGTTTTTAATCCTTAAATTTATTACAACTGTAAAGATTTGAGAAATCTAGTCCCATCCCACTGTATCCAACTTGCCACTTAAATGCTGGTTTTAAAATAAGAAAAGCAGGGATCTTCCTGGCAACTGTAATAGTCAAAGAAAAACCAGCAGTGACTGGGGGGAAAAATGAACTGCTGAGATGAAACTATCACTGTAACTCCCAGCAAATGTCAATGCTATCCTTATATCTCATACCTGTGATTCTGGAAGCTTTCAGAGCTTCTCTTTGAGACTTGCTCTTATAACCAGATCTAAACTTTTTTTCCCTCTCCAGTTTACCAGTCATGCTCTAGATATAAAGTCTGGATAAAGAAGGCAGACAAGCTGGAGGAAGAAGAGGGCTGAGAGGTCTCCAGAAATGCTATTAATAGGTCCCACTCAATTTAAGAACAAATATTATCAACAAGCTTAATATCCAGAGCTTTGTGCATCTCACAAAATGCTTCTAGCTTCTGGTTTCAATTTTTGTCAAAATATTCTGCCTCTCAAATTGACTTAGAATAAATGAATAAACAAAAAGGGAGTCTGTCCAGTCTAACAGAGCACAAAATAAGAGCGGAACAGTAAATCAGTGTGCACTGAAAATGAGAACAGGTGACAAAATACACTTTTAAGAAGCTAGACTGAATGGCAAATACCAATAAAGGGTCTACATCGACATCTAAAGCTTTGGAATGTTTCCCAGTGTTAAAACAAGGCAGCTATCCGTGTCTACTGTTTTGGAGTGGTGTCAGTCCCCTCTGGTTTGTTACATGATGATGTTTGTCGGCTGTGGATTCACTGCTCAGACTCACAATCCTCCACAACTTCGGTCCACAGGGATGGGAACTCTTCTATCGAGGTTTTCTTCAGCAGTTTTCATGAGTATAGCGAGCCGGCTTCCAGACACCCTTCCTTTTTGAATAGCACTCATCAGCTTAAAGAGAAAATAGGTAACAGATTCAAAAGGCCGACCAGCTTACTCCTGGTCTTCACAGCATTTTAATGGTAACCCTTGCAGCAGGTGAGGATAATTAAATGCCCCCATCAAAAACCATAGCAGGTACTACAGTTCACAGAAGAAACTACAATTTTCAAACATTTCGAAAAGCGGAAAAGGGGCAGGTATTTTGCCAGGGCTGCAAAAACGAACACCTATCTAGCAAATCAGTCTGCCTTTAAAATGCAGATTGAATAAATCACATTTTGCCCCTTAATGAGCTCAGCGCATATACATTTTTTTGAGCAACTCAAATATTGAATCTTTAATTCCATTTAAAAATCTTAAAAAGGAATCTCAGGGATTGAACAAAGACAAACTATGACATATTTAACTACTCTTTTTTAGTGTTATTGTACTTGACAACTTCAAGTCCCCCAAATCCAAATTCCTTAAAGACTTTTTAAAATCATTTACATTTAAGTCCTTGAAAATGGACCCAGAGATCTACCTTAAGAAGTAAAAGCACTCCACAGCCCAGATTTTAGCTAATTCATTTTTATCCAGTGGATAAAATCAGAATTAGTCTTGAAATTACATGCAGTCAGCGGGCAAAGGCCTTTAATCTGGAAGGCACTGTGCAATTATAAGCGTGGGGATTTTTTTTTTCCTTTTCAAGTTGATGTGGTTTTAACTATTTGCTTTTCTTGATCTCACTTCTTCAATATTTTTTATCTATTTTTTAAAGAACTGATTTAATCATTCATCAGGAGTATGTATATATAGACATGTAAATCCTCAAAATATTTGCAGGGTTATAGTTTCTAGCCTAAAGAGATACATTTCTTAAAAATGACTCTGAATAAGGGTCAGAGGCATCTGCCAAGGGGCTGGATCAGAATTTCATGACCTTATTAAAAGCTGTTTCACAAGCTATTGTTTATTAGAGATGAACTCCTACATGCAGAAGTGTCATTAGAGTCCAAACCTAAAAAATAAAGTCATGTAATGATGCAGAATCTACAGAGATCTTCCATGAGGATTATTTAAAAATATCTATATTCAAAACTGTCTAATGGGATACACACGGGCTCTTAATCTTCAGAAAAGGAAACTATTTTAATATAAATGAAACAAAATCCTGAAAAGATACTCTCCACCTATGAACGGTATAACCAAGAATGCTGACATCTAAAGACAGCGAGGTCTTGTTTACTGTTTTGTCTGATTCAATGAATACCTTCAAAGTTTATCAGCACTAACAGAACTGAGAGAGCTGGAGTGTTTTTTTCCTTTATCCATAAAGGTTGTGTGATGTATCAACTTTTAAAAAATCAAAGTTTTCTTCAAACATTACATATATCTTAAAACCATATTACAAGAAAAAATAATATTTGGGTGTGAATATATTTCATAGGAAATATAATCAGCATTTTTTAAGTTGAAAATTATACTATGTATGCACTTAGTAAAGCATGAATAGTCTCTTTCATTTAGAATTGGACAAGAAATAATTATTAAAAAGACTACAAGAAAACTTGCAGGTGGTTTAAATTATTTTCTATGTGTTTAGCTCTACTGCACTCAAGAAAATTACTTAACACCCAAAATCCATATCCATAACATTAGACTCTTATTGTTTCTAAGACCTCAGGTCTTTGAACCCTAAATGCTGTTGTTTATTTACAACCTGTATGAAATGAAGCATTAAATATTTGAAGAAAAGTTTTCTAAAATCCTGAGACAGACAAAAAAATTTCTCAAGGAAAACTAAACAAAAAATGTATGAAATGGTTTCTAATTTTCAAGCATACATTTTAAACTCAATTTCAAATGTCCACCTAGTTAAACAGTAAGCTAAAGAAGTAACATTCTTTTTTGTAATGCTGGACACAACCCGTGAAAATTTTCTGCATTTAGATTCAACAATGCTCTTATCTGCTGCTCATCTCCAGAGAGACAATTACCATTTCCTTTGCCTTGATCTTGTTTGTTTAACTTGACACAGTGAAGAAAGGGCTGACATTGACCAAAATCCCCAGCATTAATTTATTTCATGTTCAGCATTCATCATTGCCATGGTGCAAGCAAGACCTGGCATTCATTTGAAATACCTGCCCAAGAAGCACTACAGAAAAAACCTGGCCTGTCTGGAAACCAATACATTCTTCATAAGAGCAGAGTTCTATGGACAGTTACAAATAATGTATGAGGTTGTTGAGTTTCCTTCTTTTAAGGAACTTTTAAGGATTCATGTGTAGCATCCATTTTGAAGTAACAAAATTTACTTTCTTTCCAGTTATTATTAAACAACTGAACCTTGAATAAGGGGAAAATTAGAAATAAAGATGCTTGGATTACATGGTCTTGACTCTAGAATGTAGCTTTCCTTTCTCTTGCTTTTCAGGTTTGTTATAATGTAAGAATATAACCATTGCATTTTGGGTTCTCTAGTGAATATGATTCTCGAATGAACACAACTTTGATTTCTTTAAACTTCCTCTATTAAAAATAAACTTTGTACATTAGAAATAAAGAAGTGTCCAGCAGTGGTCTCCCTCAGCATACTTCTTTATAAAGCACATTTCTGATTTATCCCTTTAAGCCATCATTAACCTAGATTTAATCTAAATTGCCCAATACAACATAATGTATCTTATAAAAAGCTAAAGAACACACACCATGCAAAGTCATATCCTTTAAGAGGTATCAACCTTCGCTGGCTTCAAGCTTTCTTCTTTTTCAGAATGAGGTGACAACTATATCGACTCTGAAATCCATTTCTGAGTATCTATTGATGACCAATAGATAAAAAGAAAACACACTTGTTTTCTTTCACCACAACTCACCTGCAAAAATTCATTGAGTTCAACCTGTCCATTTTTATTCAAATCTACTTCATTCAGAATTTCATGTAGCGTATTTTCATCCATTTGGACATTGATACTCTAAATAAAAGGAAAGCACAAAATAATGAAGTTTTGTTAAAAATTATGTATATCTTTTTATTAACATTACTAGCCTTTCAAAAACTCAGAGAGAAATATTACTTATAGATAGCACTAGATGAGAAAAAAATTATCTGGGATAATCTTTACATTCCTCTGCTATCAAAGATACTGAACCATAAAAAATACCTCTAATACACGCTGAACATCAACAATGGTAATAAAGCCTTTCTGGTCTGCATCAAATTTATGAAATCTCTTCTTGTACCTGGAACACAATGTTAAATAATGGAAAAATATACTTAGGTAAGTGAAGACAAAAAGAGAGAGAGAGATAGAAACTTATTAGAAGTACCTGTCAATGTCTGAAGGCAGCAGGCTAATTTCAGAGCGATCTGTTAACTGTTCTGATCGAGATTTATAGCCCATTTCATAATACAGAAACTTCCGGGCTGTTTCAAGTTCTTCCTAAAACACAGACACACACAAAGTTTAAAGATTTATGGAAAGAATTATTGATTTTTTCCTCCTTTTTTTCCACGTGGTTTTCTAAAGAGAAAGTGCATCCTCATTTTTCTGGCAAGGACAATTTTTTATTTCCTCTAGTTTTAGTGAAGTATAACTTTATTCAATAAAATTCACCAACTTTAGGTACACAGTCTAATGTATACACTGCCACAATCAAGATAAAGAGCATTTTTATCCCCAAAAAAGCTTCCTCATTCCTATTCCAATTAATTCCTTCCCTTGACCTCTACCCCTAGGCAACCACTGATCTGATTTTGTCACCAGAGTTTTGTCTTTTCTAGAGTTTCATTTTAAAGGGTCCATATAGTATGTACTCTTCAGTGTTTTGACTACTTTCATATAGCATAACAATTCTGAGAGTCATTCATGTTGTTGCATGCTTTAATATTGTTTGTTTTTATTGCTGAATATTTCTCCACAGTATTGACTAGCAAAATCTACAGGACCAAATCTTTGTGGTTTGGTGACCAAAGAGCAATTAAAAAGTAAATAACTATTGTAATGCAGCATGCTGTATCAAGACAGACATCACGGGTTAACCAATTCTAACATTTTGTCACTAGGATGCTGTTTCAGTTCAGTTCAGTCACTCAGTCGTGTCCAACTCTTTGCGACCCCATGAACCGCAGCATGCCAGGCCTCACTGTCCATCACCAACTCCCTAGTTGGATGGAAATGACAGAGCTTTGAGAAAAAACAAAACACGCTAGTCTATTGAATAGTTACTTTTCTTGTTTTCAGTGATCCCAGCCTCAACCGATACTACCTATTGTTGTGAACACTGCAATTCTACCAATTTGTTTGGAATTAGTGAAACTTTCTGACAGTAATTTTTTTTAAGTCAAAAGATTTTTTTCCTGTATCACAGCACAACAAATAGTGAGTTTGCAAAAAAGTTTGTTCTGGTTTTTCCTAAGATGTTATGGTAAAACCTAAACAAGCTTTTTGACCAACCCAATAGAGCTTTCCTTCTTAAGAATTTTCTTTAAATCTAGAACTACTCTCCTGCATAACACATGATTTTAAATCCCTTCACCATGCTGGATAATTCCTCCCAAACCACAGCTAGCCTGTTATGTAATAAAATGGTCAGAACACAACACAATACTCCAACAGAGATCTGGCAAGTACCTAGAAAGAAGTAACTATCAGCATCATTAGTCTAGATATATGATTTCTTTAGGAAACTTAAGATTGTAACTGCACTTGGGGGCAGCCATGATCCACTGTCACCTGCTATGCATTTACAGTTAACAAAAAATATATTTCTTTTTTGCATATGCTACTGTTGCTGCTGCTGCTAAGTCACTTCAGTCGTGTCCGACTCTGTGCGACCCCACAGACGGCAGCCCACCAGGCTCCCCCGTCCCTGGGATTCTCCAGGCAAGAATATTGGAGTGGGTTACCATTTCTTTCTCCAACGCATGAAAGTGAAAAGTGAAAGTGAAGTCGCTCAGTCGTGTCTGACTCTTAACGACCTCATGGACTGCAGCCTACCAGACTCCTCCATCCATGGGATTTTCCAGGCAAGAGTACTGGAGTGGGGTGCTATTGCCTTCTCCGATGCTACTGTTAAGTCTTGTCAAATCTATTATGAATGGATGGCTTTGTTTTTCTACCTAATACAATGTCTGCCATTTGTCTCTATTAAATTATTCCTAATGTAATTGCAATTTCACCCATTGCTTCAATCTATCATCAAGCATTCACTCTTCCTCCAGTTTCTTATGAGTACACCAAAGATGATCATTTGCCTAGTTACAAATCCACCATTTTTAAAAGACATCACAGGGGGCGTCATAAAATGCTTTACGGAATCCAAATATATTATGTCTATAACATTTCCTCAATCTAACAATCATGTGCTTTTCCTGAAAAGATATGTCTGAAGTGATTTTTTCTAAGTAATTAAGTATTACCTTCCAGAGATCACTACTTCTTGCTAAAGACTGATAAAACAAACTTAAATGCCATAACCTACAAAAAAGCCCAAGACCAATCCCAAGACCACTGGCTTACAGGTTATAAACTTTATTTCTCCACTTTTGTTAGTTACTCAAGGCCCAAGCAGCCAACTTAAGAATGTGGTACTACATTTGCCCACCTTCTGTCTTCTGAATCTGTTTCTATTTGCCATAATATTTTAAACCTCGACAGTAGTTAAATAAACCCCATCTGCAAATTCTCTGAGCACCCTGAGGTATATAAAATTTCTGAGTTGGCATAAAAACGCATTTAGAGCAGTCTCCTATTTAAATGCCTATTTCCTCTTATCAGTATTTATTTTGCTTTTCTCACAATGAAAATCATTCTCCTTGACAAAAAGGAGAAAAAGAAAAAACAGATTGGTATTAAACTATGAGTTGAAAGGTCCCCTCCCTTCTCTGGCAATCAAAAATCTGGTGCTAGCTACCTTTGAGCAAGGATCTAGGTTAGACTTTCCTTGTACTCTTTTCCAGTTTTAAAAGCTATTTTTAATGTTTTTAGGATTTTTGCCAGTTCCTGACACTATTCATATACATTCTTATTAGTCCTGGGTACTCTTCCGCTGTTGAGTACCTCTCTTCCCTCTGTTTAATATTTCTTGCTTATCAGTTTGCTCTGTCCATGGTCATTCCATTTCTTCACTTGCTTCCTCTTTATTCTTTTTGTTGGAATCAATTTTGAAATAATTTCCCTTTGGGAGATCCCCTCAAATCTCCTTAAGTGGTCTTTTTAAAGTCTCTCAATGAAATGTATGTTTTGTCTACAGGTTATAAAGTCTACATTACCAAGTATTACTGCAGCATTTCCCAAAATACATCCTAAAGTAATACTCGTTTCCCTTTCCACCAGCCCTTCCAACATGTGAGAGTTGGATCTGTCCCCAAATAAGCTGCCTTTGGGAGACTGACAATGTACATAAGCACTTTAAAGGCACCAAATTATCTGCACTAAAGAAAATGATTTCATTTGTTTAACTCAGAACTTCCCAAACTCTTTTGACCATATAGTCATCTTTTCACTGTTATTAATTTAGACACTGATTACTTATTTATAATTATGTATTTTTTTTACATAGAGCTTCCCAGGTAGCTCAAGTGGCAAAGAATCTGCCTGCCAAAGCAGGAGCCACAGGAGATGAGAGTTTGATCCCTGGGTCTGGCAGATCCCCTGGAGGAGGAAATGGCAACCCATTCCAGTGTTCTTGCCTGAAGAATCCCATAGACAGAGGAGCCTGTCAGACTATAGTCCAAGGGGTCACAGAGTCAGACACGACTAAGCACGCACACACACATATTAACATATATATTTAATTGTGTAAAACACAATTTGGCAGTGTTGCATTCCTAAATATCTTCACCAACTCCTCTATCAATCCCCGACTCCCCTAGATAATGCCTTCCTCCTTAATCAGTTCTTCTAAGTTGACTGCCTTTGGTCTTAAATAATAGTTCTCCAAATCATTCTATAAATTTTGGAAAATACACACACATTTCTGAGGTGTATATATATATATATATATATGTTGTAAACACTCGATTAAATTTGAAGATCCTTGAAACTATGAGCTATTTATTATTCCCCTAAAATACTTAGTATAATGCTCAGGATACAAGTCACTCAGTAAGTACTGACTGGTAAAAACAACCACAATTCATCTACAGAGAGTTATTTATCACCCTGCTTCTCTTTCACTTTTGCAGGTTAAATAATCCCAGTGCTTTTAACCTTTTCTTAGAAGTCCAGTAACCTTTAATTCTTTTTCCCCTTTCCTTTGTTCTCTCTAGACTATCTACTGTTCTCATGAATACTCCTCTGTCTCAGATACTGAGTAATAACCTTAGGTCTCTTATTTCTGTTATTTTGTTTGTTTAGGGGACTGGGAGAATATTTCTGAGTACATAAATCTGCTCATAAAACCTAAACCCATGTAAATCTAGTTTCCTCGGGAGAGCTGAACATAGCCAGTTCACAGAGTTTTCTGCCTTTTTCCTACCTCCTATGGCCTGCATTCCTAGCACAAAGCACCTTCCTGCATAGTCAAATCACTCCAACCATAATTTTTACAGGAACCCATTATCCCCAGTCCTTCTGCATGGTAGAAATGAGTGGCAGTAGCACAGGAGTAAGTTTCACTCTAGTGTTGCCTCACTATATAGCTTCAAAACTGGCCAAACCCAAACTCAAAACCAGAAGAGCTATATAAACCAGTCCCGCCAATGCAGAGGCAACAGGGCGGGGTGGGAAAAGGGTGTGCTCCGGGATCTGGACCCCTGGCTTCAATCCCAGTTCCACAATCTACTAGTTGTATGAACTCTCACTGGGACTTACTCCCTGCGTCTGTTTTCTCATCTGCAAAATGAGGGTAAAGGCTATGCCTGACAGCACTGTGACCAGGGTTAAGAAGTTCTTTTCAGTGATTTTACCACACATGTGGCATGAAAATGACTGATGGAGAATATTTTAAATGTAGGGCTATATCTTCACCCCTGAAGACTGATTCTAACAGACTGTTAGTCGCTCAGTCGTGTCCGACTCTTTGCAACCCCATGGACTGTAGCCCACCAGGCTCCTCTGTCCATGGAATTCTCCAGGTAAGAATACTGGAGTGGGTTGCATTTCCTTCTCCAGGGGATCTTTCCGACCCAGTGATCAAACCTGGGTCTCTTGCATCGCCTACATCGGCAGGAGGATTCTTTACCGCTAGCGCCACCTGGGATATACTACATGGGCTGAATTGTATCCTCCCAAATTCATATCCTGACAGCCTAACCTCCAATATGACAGGATTTGGAGATGGGACTTTGGGGAGGTAACTAATTTTAGATAAATCTTGTTGGGATTAGCACACTCAATAGAACAGACCAGACAGTGCCCCATACCTGCATCTCCTCCAGAAAGCAGCTGTCTGAAAGCCAGGAGGAAGGCTCTCACCAGAACCCAACCATCTCACCCTGGCACCCTGATCTCAGATTTCCAGTCTCCAGAACTATGAGGAATACATTTATGTTGTGTAAGCCGTTCAGTCTGTGGTATCCTGTCAGAGCAGCCTGAAGAGACTAAGACAGGTGGTGTTTAGGAAAGAGGGAGGAATCAACTCTAGGAAGGCCACTAGCTGGCTGACTAAAAGGATGAGGAAAGCCAATAACATAGAGCAACGTGGAGGCGACTGGAAAGTGTGACCAGAGCCACTGACAGCAAAGTGGCTGTGAAGGAGCCTAAATGGAATGGGTGCAAGAAAGACCAGGGGAAAGGAACTAAACCAACGAACACAGGGAACAGTTTCTGAATAAATACAAGAAAATGCCTCTGCCTGAAACTTTGGTTTAATTAAAAATCATGATGATCTGTTTATTAGAAGAGGCCCTGGGCTGTATATGTGGACATCTGAACATCAATGGTTTTCTTTTTTTAAATTTGGATATAAAGTTTCAAATGACACAAATCAATAAGCATTTGTGGTCAGGCCATAAAACCACGATTTCCTACCAAAGGCAAACTTGCAGGAGTGTGAATTTCACTGAAGAATACATTCTAAGAATGTTTTCAATGAAAACCAGAAAAGGTTCTACCCACAATCATTATTATCTTACTTTTTCAGGAATTAGGACCACAAATTTTAGAACATTTTTCTATATGGGATTTTCCAAAAACAACCAAGAAGAATATTTGGTTACAAGGATATTTGTTACCAGAATTTGTTATGATGACATATTTGTTACAAGAATATCTTTCCAGTTTCCTAAGGCCTAGTAGTATTAAACACACACAGAAATTGGCAGGAATTATAAAGTCACCACCGAAAACTATGCTAATCTCTGAACCTCTTTGCAGGGCAGGAAAAGAGACACAGATGTAGAGAACAGATATGCGGCCATGGCAGAGGGCAGAGGGGTAAGGGGGAGGGTAAACTGGAAGATTCGGTCTGACATACATGCACCACC
This sequence comes from Cervus canadensis, assembly GCF_019320065.1. Lineage (NCBI taxonomy): Eukaryota > Metazoa > Chordata > Mammalia > Artiodactyla > Cervidae > Cervus > Cervus canadensis. The sequence continues at coordinate 37,060,275 of NC_057400.1, read as the reverse complement.
GTGTGTAAAACAGATAGCCAGCAGGAACCTGCTCTATGTACATCACGGGCGCAGCCCCGTGCTCTGTGATGACCTGGAAGGGTGGGACGGGGTGGGGGCTGGGGAGCAGACCCAGGACGGAGGGGACATATGTATTCACGGAGCTGATTCACTTAGTTGTATGGCAGCAACTAACACGACAGTGTAAAGCCACTGCCCCCCAATTAAAACAAGAGGAAACAACTGTTAGCCTCTACTAACAGATTAAGACATTCCATGTCTGTAATGGAAAATGTGGTTTTAGAGACTTCTATATAATACCTCTTTTTTAGAATCATCCCAATTCAGTTCTCGGCCCATCAATTCAACAATCCTGGGGAGGGCCTCCTCTGCCGCCTGCACATTTAGGAAGGCCAGGCGAGTACGACGCGAAATCATATCCACGGCGGTACAAGCGTACTCCTTAATCCCGTATTTCACCTGGGTTTGAATTAAAGTAAAATGATTAATTTACGTGTTTTTTAAAAGGAGAGAAATAAAGCTTCACCTAAATCCATGCTTAGGTACAGTGACATTTTTCTTTACATACTCTGGTTCCCTCTAGCAGGCATGAAGCAAATAGTGATATCACACAAGTTCCCCATTTTTCTGCCTGCCAAAGGAGACTTGGAAATTGGAACAATTTGGGTAAGAGTTAATGTCTTCTCCTTGAACAGAAATTGGCCCAAACATGTAAACTGCATCACTTCTCAGTTACCATCCACAGTAATCACTTCTTTTGTTTATGACAAGGATGTTAATACACACAGCTGAATAGGCAAAGAAGAAGTTTAAAGTTAAAATTAAAAAGTTACAGTCTCATCTCTGAAGGCTGTCCACAGTTTTATGTCTCAGAGTAATCAGATGACAGAAGTCTTGCATTCAATCAACAACAAAATGCTTATTGGACACCCATGTTTAAGATGTAGTGAATTATACATGTCAAGTCAAGACATATCATCAGGGACTTTCCTGGCAGTCCACCAGTTAAGACTCTGCCTTCCAATGCAGAGGGTGTGGGTTTGATCCCTGGTCAGGGAGTTAAGATACCAAATGCCTCGTGGCCAAAAAACCAAAACATAAAACAGAAGCAACACTGTGACAAATTCAACAAAGACTTGAAAAATGGTCCATGTCAAAAACAAAATGTCATCAGGCAGAACATAAGTGGTACAAACTTGAGGAGCTACAAACTCTCAAAAGGGGCAAACAACTGAGTCAATAAGACTTGGGATAGCTCTGTGGAGGAGAAAGAAACCCATATTTTCTATGATTATTGTTATCACTATCAATATCACTTCAGAGATGAAATTAAAATCATGTAAGTGAAAGGAACTGTGCTGGGCAGACATTTTGCTCCAGGTTATAGCTGATATTTCTGCATTAAAACTTAGCTATGTATAACTTCTAAAGAGGACGAAGAGTGAACAGATGAAAAGTATCCCAGGGCAGATGGGAAACTTCCACAGGGCCACTTACATACCTCTGCTTCAATGTATGGAAATTCCGACACAAGACGCACTCCAACAATGGGCCACCGTTTTCCCGTCACACTTGCCATCTTGGCCACCTCAAAAGCCTTATCACCATAGGTGGCGGCAAGATGCTGGGCCACCTAAGGAAATGAAACTGCATCAGGCAGATCCTCTGAAGTATCAATGGCTTCTGGATACAAAGCAAAAACATGTACCTGCTTATCTTGTCAGGTTTTCTTTTTTTTTTTTTTTTAACAGCCTGTAACTAATAATCCTAGGAGAGCATTTGATTTTGATTTCGTGGGAGGAAACCACATGGGCTCCGAATGCTTAGGCCAGCACAAAGTCTACTACACATGTATCACTGTACCAGTGACTGATGAAGCTTCAGCTTCATTGTGCTCCTGATATCACTTCCGAAGAACAGCCTTCCTTATGCTCAAGAGAGAAAGAATTTGGGAGGTCCTGTCTGCTAGGAAGAAGCCAAACAAACCCTAGATTCTAAAACAGAAACCAAAACATGCATTGCTTTTTAGGCAACTAAAGCAAAATATTTTTTTCCATTAGTTCACTCCCACAGTACACTGTCAGAAACAAACTGAGCAATAGGAAATTCAAAGTCATGGAGGCCCCATGGTTGCCGATCCTGTTACTGCCAACAGTGAGATTAAGTCAAGAGTAAGAAGATGTGGCAATGCACACCCACCTCACTTTCAAGTCCATAGTCCTGGACGAGCCTGATGTAGAGTGTGGGGCTCCAGTCTTTGCCCCCTTGAAGGAAAAGCCCAACTGTTCTACTTGGTCCTGCTTTCAAATTGTGTGCCTTGACTGCGGCATTTATGGTATCTTCTGCCATAGATCGATAGGTTGTCCACTTTCCACCTATAAATACATTGATAAGTCATTCGTCAGGTTACTACCCATTTTTCTTACAGTTAACCATTTCTCAACTTACTAGTAAGAAAATTCACCTGTTGTTTATAACAAATGTGGCGAAGCCATGGGTAAGATTTACTCAGAATCATTTAAAAAAAAAAAAAAAAAAACCTTCTGTTCATTAGCATTAAAAGAGATTTTGATATGAGAATTTAACTCAAGTTGCTATCTAAAGCACATTCAACGACAAGGTAGCATCCTGTACCTGCTATAGTGATAAGGCCACTCTCGCTGATGTCCACGACATGGTTTCGGGAGATGGACTTCGTGTCTGCAGACTTGGGATCTGTCACAAGGGGGCGAATACCACTCCACGCAGCCAGGACATCCCCTCTTCTCACTGGGAAGGATCAATGCCAAGAGTTAAGAGGATGACTCAAAGACATCTCAACAAGACCATGAAATAATTAATAAGCAGAAAATAGTTCAGTAAAAGGAACACATAACATGTACTTTAAAAGGGAGGAAAAGCCCTTAGATATAAGAGCTAAATGAGTGGTAAGTTACAATGGGGACGGTGACGTCCCCGGCAGTCCAGTGGTTAGGACCTTGGTTAGGTCCAGGGGTTAGGTCCGTGTTTCCATTGCAAGGGGCACAGGTTTGACCTCTGTGGTAGGGGAACTAAGATCCTGCATGCTGTGCAGAGCAGCCAGAAAAATGGTAAGGGAGGTGAAAAAAAAGCTAAGAACTGGAAAAATCACTGATACAGGTTCTCAAAGAGAAAACAAAATAAATGTTAGCTGCCCTCAGCTGGGACAATCTGCAGTAGTTACAAAGAACAACAACAGTAAAACAGAAACAAAAACAAACTGAACAAACCAGAAGACATGAGTTGTCATATCTCCTCCAAGAATGTATCTTGTTATCTCTTCCCAGAAAAGACAAAAATACTTATTAGGAGAAGAGGGCAATCTGGATTTCAGATCCCATTCACATCTCAATTGTGTGTTCTTATATAGTGAACCTTCTATATATTTAGACAAAGTAGACTTTGAAAAATATTTAAATATACATCCAGCAAATTCTTGTGTAAGGAAGCACAAAGGCTCTTTGAAATGACTAATTATTAGACCAGTCTGAAAAAAGAGCCCATAACCAAGTACAGGGAAAAGACCCTAAAAAGTTATACTGGATGACAGACAATCTCTCCATCTTGATCTCAAATGAAAGATAGATGTCTGGTAAAGATAACTTCATCTAAGGCTAAGGTAATCTGACATATTTTGGCATAGCTCGTTAAGGGCCACACTCTTAATATGACTACAGTCTGAAAGAAGAGGTACCCATACATCTCTACAGGGGTGTTTAATCAAACCCATATTCCAACACTGAATCTAAACAAAGGGAAAATAAAACTCATAAGCTAGTGAGGAAAACCTAAGGCTTCCGGTCTTGTTAACTGGATGCCCATGAGGGCATCTTGATGCTGGCATACCATCCCTAGATTTGCCCCCCTAAGGGGGCATCTTCTTCAACAGGTTTAATCCTAATGGTTTCCATGGAATGGGGGTTAATTCTCACTCTACACAATTCCACAAGTCTTGTAAAACCTCAACACAAACCATGCAATATTTTAATCTTTACAAAAAGCTTAACTAGGAAATTACCACTATTTTCCATTAGGGTTCAAACTGCCCTCTGAGTCAAAAATAAAACTTAGCCAACCACTTAGAACGTCATTGTGGTCACTGCAAAGTCTCAAAGTGTGTCTCTGAAATTCCTTAGGCAGCCACACTGATCAGGAATTTGGTTTCAATTCTCACAGCCTTCTGACTGATCTTAAAATTATTTGGTGGAAAACTAAACTTTCTAAAGTAAATTTAAAGCACATGTAAATAATCCTTGTGGCAAATGCTTTACCTTTTCTGGTATAACAGGCAGAAAAATGCATCTATGAATCTGTACTATCTGAAACAAAAAGACCAACCTAAAACATTTGAGTTTTTCATTCAGGGAGGAAAACTAAATGAAGCACAATATATACTGATATGATTTTTAATCCTTATTTTTGAAATTGATACTCAAAAAAAGGAAAAGAAAACATTATCAGGAAGACTTTATAACATGTCAAGAACCTTAATTTATTTTGCTTGATATCTTACCATGCAGTTTTTTAGTCTGAGAATTATATCAGATGAATACTGAGATAAAATTTACTTAAAAAGATACATTTAGGATAATCAAATTTTAGATCACATTTAAAGTAGGAATCAGGTTTTATGGCCTACAGCATTGTTATATTGTTACGTTAGAGCGTGGTTGGACCAGGGGATCTATCGTCTATCAGTTTTCTCCCAACCTTGAGATTTAATGACTTGTATGGATTATTCAAAATGCCATTTTGCAGGGGGTGGGGGGAGTTGATGAAGAATAAAGCACTTTTTACCTCTCTACCATCTAAATTAAGTAGTGACCAGTCAGGGCTGTGGTTATAATCTAGGCCCACAGGGAACAGCATAGCTAAACACGTGAAACATGAATTCTAACTTCTTGTAGAAAAGACAGCAGCAAACTGAACTAAAAGGTTTCTCTCTATTACTTATTCACCCACAATGGAAACCTTGCACACTGTTAAACTCTAATTAAAGTTCTCTTTAGAAACAGATTCACGAGCAGTGGACAGATAGCAGAGAGGACCTTCCAATACTGCTAGGAATGTCTGCAGCCATATTGTGACAAAATGGGGAACAACTGCAAGGCAAAGCCAACCCGCAGGGTGGTGGAGTGAAAGCAGTAAGGGTCTCGCACAGAGGATTTGCTCAATCACTAAATTAGTCACCTCTTGAGACTTCTTATACCTGGAGATCTTCTTTTACAAGACAATGCATTCTTTACTTTATAACAACAAAAAATACAGATTCAGTGACTCTAATAAATTGAGTATTTGCTTCTAAATTGTCTATGTAAGTACCTCTAGCTTCCGTAGAATTGTTCCATAGACTTTTCTGCAGTGATGGAACTGTTTTGTACCTACACTGTCTAATTCACTAGCCACTAGCTGCATGAGCTTATGAAGCACTTGAAATGTGGTCCATGCAACTGAGAAACTGAATTTCAAACTTTATCTCATTTTAACTAATTTAAATTTAAATAGGCACATGATATTCACACATACAGGCTATAATTTTGCATAAGGCAGTTCTAGAACAAAACTGTCAAGTAGTACATCTCAGACTCGTCCTGGCAAATTGTCAAACCGGGTACCTCCCCCATGGCCACCTCGCCCATGTCTCCAGTGGAGCAACCATTCAGTGAAATCTGACAGTGAGAATGTAATCTGCTGTAATAGAATGTGACTCTCTCCAAAACACTGTACTGTCACAGCATGTTCCATACTCATCATCGCAAAGTATCCTTCTCTCCTACTAATCTCATCAATTCAAAGAAATGAAAATATTTTTACTAAATTAAGTACTCCTACCCTCAAGTTCTTACCCAGAAATTGACCCGATCATTCCAGCTGTAGCCAAGAACAACACCTAGCCAAGAACAGCATCTTGGCTGTAGCCAAGAACTCACCATGGTACAATATGTGAGAAAAAACCTCAACTCAAGCTTGTATGCTTCAGAACTCAAAGATTCTATTCACCTTGATTTTCCTGGTCCTCGTACTGTCAAGATAGCCAGGCAAGATGGCATTACTGTTGCATCTTCCTCACCATGTTGCAAGTCTTTGGCAGTATCAATTCTAGTATTTCTCAGTACCTCAAATACTGTATCAAGTAGAAGTCATGAATTGTGATCAATAAATATGAAATGGCACAGTAGAACATTCTCTGAAGTTTTTATATCAAATAAGAGCTGACATTACAAAATCAAAAGCAATAACATTTTGGCCTCTGAGCCAATATACTAGACTTTAGGTTTCTAATGATTACATATTTAAATAACTAGATATCCTGTTTTAGAATAACTGAAAACTTTAATAAATAAAGTAAATAAAAGCACCAGGGCTTCCCTGATGGCTCAGACGGTAAAGAATCCACCTGCAATGCAGGAGACCAAAGTTCTATCCCTGGGTCACGAAGATCCCCTGGAGAAGGGAATGGCAACCCACTCCAGTATTCTTGCCTGGAGAATTCCATGGACAGAAGAACCTGGCGACCTCCAGTCCATGGTATTGCAAAGAGTTGGGCATGACTGAGTGATTAACACTTGCACTTAATAAAACAAGATGAGAGGAAACAACACTACTATTAAAACTGAAAAAAAAAATTCTTGGTAAACACCATTATGAGAGTAGCTCACCCAGATGGCACCTAGTTGATTTCTAAGTGCCAATTGCGAGTACCTATGGAGTGTATAAAGGTTCTTGTCAATATTTTCAGAAGGATAGTGAGGAAATAACATAGTCCTTCTACCACCATGGTTAAGAATTCTTTTTATTACATTATTTTTATTGTAAATAACTCATTCAGGTTTTAGTGTATAAATTATATAACGACTAAAATATAAATAGTAAAGTTGAATAGACATTTTTCACAGCTGGTTGAAAAGACTATGTGCTGTATAATTGTTTCCAATTATAATTAGTATTTTTATTCTTAAAAACTTGGTAAGAGAAGCATTGGTTTTAAAAGTTAATAAAAAAGGCAGCCCACAGGAAGTGATAATTAAGAGCTAAATGTGCGGTTTTGCTTCACATCAGTTATTTAGCCATACATTTTGGGGTGCTCTGTCTCATGTTTGCCACTTTCAAAAAAATCAATAAAAAGCATGTGAAAATATCTAAACGAACACAGGGGAAACAGTGTCAGAAATCAATACTTCTCTACCAGCATGTTTAACCTGCAGAAATGAAGTGTTAATCACAGAAATAAGATACCATATTACATTTATAAACTAATGAAACTAGAAAAAGCAAAGCGCGTGACACTGTAATTAAACAGCTGGAAAACATCCAAGCCTGTGTAAGTTGATAACCCTGGTACAATCTCTGGCAGTGAAAAGGCAGGTCTGCAGTGAGTTGATACGGCCAGCTCCGTTGTTAATTGAATAACAGGCAATCTATAAACACTACTAATTGCATATGTGAAAACCTGTGTACAACTAGAGGCGCTGCCTAGAGAAGCACTCCAGAAAAACTCCATGGATAAAGCACTCTGCACATCCTCTGCCCCCCTCCACCCCTTTAAGTCACAGCTTCCTCGCCACTGCATCCTCCTGATTAACCTCTACACAGCAGGCTTAATGATACATTTTTCAAAAGATCATTTTTCCTCCTAATCCAATACACACCGCACAACTATCAATTACCGGTTTCAGAAAAGAACAAACAAGTAATCTAGAAAATTCAGCCTGTGAATGGTGAGCTTTCTAAATTGTAAAAGAAGACATGGTCTCATTCCCAACAGACAAAACGCTTTTCAGAATTGTTCCGACGCATTTTGCAGAAGTGTGGCAGCTGCTGTGAACAGCATGGAGTGTTAAGATTTGACACTTTTTTTTTTTCCTTAAGGATATAGCCATTTGGGGAGGCTTAGAAACTGTTGTCAGAATTTTACTTATCCATCTAATAAATCGTTTTTAAATGATTATTTCAATCCTGGTGAATACTAACCATTTCAAAAACATGGCTCTGGGATCTACACAAAGTTTCTATTTTTTTAGATCTGTAGAGAAGACTGCTTGGCCCAAGGGACTGGTTATGAGAAATGAAACCTCTGCTTTAACAGTCACATCCAAATAAGGCCAGTCACTTGAGAGCAAAGGTCACCATCACTCTGAAGGTGTCTGGAGGTTTCCATGAAATGAACTGAGAGAAGTAATCCACTCCCTAGTGGATATAATATCAAATCATGCAACAAACCCAGGACTACCAACTGGAATATGCACAATATTTAGAAGCATCAATATTAGGGCTAGACTGACATACACAATATCAGGCTCCAACATGAATGACCTATGGGAAAGAAACTTAAAGTCACTGGGCCTCAGTTTCTTCACCTATAAAATGGCAATTACAAAATAAAACTAGTAAGGTTGTTATGAGGAATCAGATAATATAAGCAATAGGCTTAGCAGAGTGTCTTCCATAAAAAGCTCTCCATGAGGGTAGAGTTTTTAAAAATCAAGCATGCATTACCCACTGAGGAAAAATAAGATTAAAATATGTGCAGCAACAGCATGTACTCAAAAAGACTGGATGGGACCTGAAGCTGAGTTTCACTTTCGCATTTCATCAGTATAGAAGAGAATATCAGCTTTCACCAAAATTCCTTGGAAAAAATACAAATGAGAATGCCTTTACTTTGGAAATAGACATACTTTAGCTAACTAGGGCTCTACCAAGACTGAGGGTAATTCCTCATATACCCCGGAGACTTCAGTCCAATAAATTAGAATGAAGAAAAACCATAAAGAATCATTGTGGCTGGACTGCTTTTAAAAGGATAAGCTGATAAGGAGGAAAGGTGTGATAGATGGTGAGCACGGGGAAATAAATGAAGTACAAGAAAGAGCTGTCACTTCTGCTTTTATCCTGGATGTTTGCTCCCTGGAGAATTCTTAATCTCAAGATTCCTGAGACCACCAGTGGAAAGGTGATTTACAGTGTCCACATATTAATTTCAATCCGTTTTTACAAAAAAAATCAAAGTTGACAAAAATTCTTGGTTAGTTTCACCAATTAACCTGACTACCAAAAGGTATGCTAACTGAAAAGCTCTCTACAGACCAAGGAGGCCCTAGATGGTATTACCAAGTCCTCTACCTGTCAGTAAGCAGAATAAAAGTGAGGGGTATAGGCTTGGTGTCTGTTCTAGCCCAAGTCTCATTTCACTAGTGGAAATCCCTACCCATGATACGGGCACAGCAGCTTCTTGGAACCTATACCTGTTTCCAGCACATCCAGTCTCTGGGCACATATAAGCAGTTAGATTTCTCATTCGTGCATCTGAACTTTAAGAATTTGGAACCTGTCAACTATAGCTCTCTGCTCTTGAATTAATTTTGTTTCTTGCTCTAGCAATGTAAACTTCCTTCTCTTGGAATCCAGTATAAACCCACTTTTAAAAAATATATCCAGGTAAATGTGAAATGAAGCAGGGTTCAGTAACAATAATCAATTCATTAAAATACAATCATACCCAGATGAAGCACCTTCTATCTCACAAAATGAGGGGAAAAAGTATCAAGCTGAAATTGCAATGGATATTAAACTGGGCATAACTATTTCTTAAATAACTGTGTGTGAGTGTGTATGTTTGTGTGAAAGAGTATAAATTTAGCCACATAGATTTCAATTACATATACCTAATATATTTAGACTATTATTACACATATCCAAAGAGACTCTACTCAAAATGAAATTACAACCATTATTTGAAATTAGAAGAAACTAAAACTACACAATATAGATCAATCAGTCAAACTAGGAGAATCCACTAAACCACTTTGTAAAGCAGTTTGTTTTGTTTGATTGTAAATGTGTGATCACATAATGAAAAGAATTCCTTAGGGAAAAAGGATTCACAGATGCCAGTGAGTCACATTAAGACAAAAACTGTGTCCTTGCATGGCCTCCACTGAAGCCAACATTATAGGAGATTCCTGATATAAACAGATGATGACTATTGTTCAAAAATCTTAAATTTTGTACTTTCATATAAAAAGATTTTCAAATTGCTACTAGCATCAAAAACCTTGAAAGCATCTAATTTGTTTTGATTTAAAATAATCATAAGTGGTATACCAGCATATATATATAACAAGCTTTGAAACTGAATAAAGAATCCTTACCCTTAAGGAGCTCCAAGTGAGACTATATCTTACATTATTACCTATTATACACTGTTGTGATATACTAGCTCAGTGATCTAAGGGACTACACAAGATAGGTGGCTTCTGAAGTATAAATAATATTTTGCCAAAATGAGAACTTGGGGGAAAGACTATCCAAGAAAAAGACTTCGACCTACATAAGTAAGGCATGGAGATTTAAAAGTGCATGACCTGATTTGGAAATAATAAGTCGTGCAATATAATTAAATAAGTGAATGCACAGAGGTGGAATAGTTGAATCCAAACCTGCCAAGACAAGTCATGAAAAGCCTTAGATTCCGTATGAGACAGTTCAATAACTTTGCTAAAGTTAATGATGAGAGATCAAGGGGATATTTTTGTGCAGGGAAGTGATGATCAGAACTGTGTTTTAGAGAGTTCTGATGGAAGGACCAGACCAGGTGAGGACAGAGACCTGATACACAAAAGCTAGTTAGGGGGTCAATGCAACTGTTTAAGTGAAAAATGACACAGGTTTGAACCAGGGCAATGGAAGTGAGAGGAGATTTACATGATACTTCAGAGGAAGCAGAGATGGGAATTGGACTGGATGTAGAAAGAGAAGGATCAGCAAAGATAAGTATGCCATTCCAGCCTGGGTGACTAGATGGATGGTGAGGTTATTAAGTGAGATAGTAAATAATGCTGGGAAACTTTTGAAACTACCGTGGATTAAAAAAAATGCATTATACCATATATATCCACTGGAGAAAATACTATGATATCCAAGTTAAAAGAAGGTGTGTTCAGGTTAGCACTGGAAAGAAGTGAACTTTATCTTTTTCAATTAAAACAGCATACTAATTAGCTAAATCCTTAGTTAATATTCCAGTTTCCACATAGTAATAGCTCACTAAATTTCTTAGAATATATTCCTCTAGCCTCTCATTTCTCTAACTAATTCTTTCCTATGGGTTTCCTAGATTTGTAAATCATACCTTCACAAGCTCTAGAAATTAGTGATGCAAACATTTCATACTCTCCTAGAAAAGCATGGGTGTTTAGAGCTCTACCGGATTGGCACTCCAATCTTGCTATCAGAAATGACCAGAAGAGGATGGTATGCGTTTCATGTGGATATAGAAAGTGGAGGGGGAAAAAAGGCAACTTCCTCCTATTGTGTTATGCCTCAGCCTTCTTAAGGCTTCCAGAAGAAGTGGTCAGTATGTAAGAGTCAGAGCCAGCCAGGTGTGAAGATGAGTCAGTGGGGATGCATGGCAGTTACCTAGTGAAAGCTGGGATGGTTTGAGAGATATAAAAGAGGGAGAGTAAACTTAAAGGAATGCATGTTACCTTCAACGTCACAACTCAAGTAGTTACGCACTTCATTCAAAATGAAGTTGATGTCTTCTTCGGAAGGAATGGGATGGTGTGTAACATCAGTTGGAGTGTCGGTAGTGCCAGCTATAGTCATCTTTTGCCAGGGCAAGAAGAAAATAACTCTCCCATCACTGGTCGCTGGGTCAAGAAGTCCCATGCTCTCTGGGCTGGGGTGAAAAGGAAGGATCACATATTTCTGAAGTCAGCCAGAGTTTGATCTTAATCTGCATTCTAAAACATTTTATTCACTAATTCTCATATAAGCAAACTAGGAACACATGAACTATTACTTTGACTGCCGCTAACCTAATCTAGAAATTCCTAAAAGAAAAAAAAAAATGGTATTACAAAAGGAATGAAGCAAGTGTGATTATAATAATATTCCACAGCAAAACCAGCAATGCAAGGTGAGCTAAGTACGTGGACTTCAATTCCGATTGTTTGGGTTTTTAGATCCCTTGCACCATTCACATCAGATAATGTCAGCAGGATAAATGCTTATAATTTCTTTCATGATGGTCACTTAAGAATAGTTCTTCAACCTTTTTTCAAGCCCATGGAAAGTATTTTCCTGGGACATTTGACATTTGGTACATCTTTCAGTATAAGGTCTGAGAAGTCTGTGAGAAAAGTGAAGGGTCTAACTTTCTAGAAACTAAAATGTAATCAAAAAGTTCTTTACTCTTTTGTGCCTGAATAAGCTTATACCACTTCACCCATTATGAGATTTCTTACTTTATTTCAATTTTACTGAAATCTCAAGAAATGCATCCATGAGAAAAGGGCTCCGTTTTCTACTACTACCTGGATAACAGTGTACTGGGATAAGATCAAAAAGGAGAGAAATATTTTAGCAATGAAAATCTTTAAATAGGCAGAAGATGCCAGTGTATTATACTACTAAATTAAGCTTTAAGGACACCTCTTCTGCTAGACCAAAATCTTAAAAAATATTAAGAATTTTTCTAATACCTACTTAATATTCTAAAACCAAATTGGAAAACACACTTGCAAGAAGAGGCAACTGAAAACAAACACTGACAAAACCTGCCCAGTTGTGTTATTGAATCATTAGTAACTGTTGTTTTAATGTATTCATTAACCATTATAAAATTTTGGAGATGTTGTTAAAATGGCAGGAGGAAACTCAAAGTGTCATTTTCAAATAGTTGAACACTACAGATCTTCAGATAGCTAAATTTGACTGAATTCTCATAAGGAACCAATGTTAAAGTTATTTTCTGTAAATATATTTTCAGCTTCTATTAATAATATTTCTTAGATAGGAAATATAATTCTATTTGGTTTCAGTAAACTTCAAAAATTCCTGTTATGCTCACACATTTTAAAGGGCATACAATCAACTATTCATAGCTATCTTTCTCTTAAAATTAAAAGAAACTCAAGATTAAAATGTGTAAGGATGAAAGTCTGAATACTGTTTAAAAGCAAACCAAAAATGACTTTTTTATGAAAAAGAAATCTATAGTCAGTTTAATTAATGCATCTTCTTCATTGAAACTACAAGGAGTAATAATATTTCTTTGCAAAGACTCGTTAGCCCCATGAAATGCCTGCCATGTCCATAAGAAATTGGACATGGCAGAAATCACTATTTGTAGAAAGAAATCACTATCTGTAGTCTACACGAGATATAGGAGAGAGTAGGCTTCAATTCTTCTATTTCAGTTCAGTTCAGTTCAGTCACTCAGTCATGTCTGACTCTCTGCGACCCCATGAACTTCGGCCAGGCCTCCCTGTCTATCACAAACTCCCAGAGTTTAGTCAAACTCATGTTCATCGAGTCAGTGACGCCATCCAGCCATCTCATCCTCTGTTGTCCCCTTCTCCTCCTGCCCCAATCCCTCCCAGCATCAGGGTCTTTTGCAATGAGTCAACTCTTTGCATGAGGTGGCCAAAGTTTCAGCTTCAGCATCAGTCCTTCCAATGAACACCCAGGACTGATCTCCTTTAGGATGGACTGGTTGGATCTCCTTGCAGTCCAAGGGACTCTCAAGAGTCTTCTCCAACACCACAGTTCAAAAGCATCAATTCTTTGGCACTCAGCTTTCTTCACAGTCCAACTCTTACATCCGTATATGACTACTGGAAAAACCATAGCCTTGACTAGATGGACCTCTGTCGGCAAAATAACATCTCTGCTTTTTAACGTGCTATCTAGGTTGGTCATAACTGTCCTTCCGAGGAGTAAGTGTCTTTTAATTTCATGGCTGAAAATCACCATCTGCAGTGATTTTGGAGCCCCAAAAAATAAAGTCTGACACTGTTTCCACTGTTTCCCCATCTATTTCCCATGAAGTGATGGGACCAGATGCCATGATCTTAGTTTTCTGAATGTTGAGCTTTAAGCCAACTTTTTTCACTCTCCTCTTTCACTTTCATAAGAGGCTTTTTCAGTTCTTCACTTTCTGCCATAAGGGTGGCGTCATCTGCTTATCTGAGGTTATTCGATATCTTCTCCAGCAATCTTGATTCCAGCTTGTACTTCCTCCAGCACAGCCAATTCTCATGCATGTACTCGCATATAAGTTTAAATAAGCAAGGGTGACGATAGATACCAGCCTTGACATACTCTTTTCCTATTTGAACCAGTCGTGTTATTCCACTGTCCATTCTAACTGTTGCTTCCTGACCTGCATCAGGTTTCTTCCAGAGCAGATCAAGTGGTCTGGTATTCCCCATTTCTTTAAGAATTTTCCACAGTTTTTGTGATTCACACAGTTCAAAGGTTTTGGGCATAGTCAATAAAGCAGAATAGATGTTTCTGGAACTCTGCTTGCTTTTTTCAATGATCCAGGCAGATGTTTGGCAAATTTGAATCTCTGGTTCCTCTGCGCCTTTTCTTTTTTTTTTTTGTTTTTTCAATTTTTTAATTAGTTGGAGGCTAATTACTTCACAACTTTCAGTGGTTTTGTGTCATACATTGATATGCAATCAGCCATAGATTTACACTTACTGTCCTATCGCCGATCCCGCCCTCCTAGCCCTCCCTCTCCACGCCGATTCCTCTGGGGTCTTCCAAGTGTACAGCGCCCGAGCACTTGTCCTCATGGCATCCCACCTGGCGGTGATCTGTTTCACACCCATAGATAGTAACAGCTGTTCTTTAGAAACATCCCACCCTCACCTTCTCCCACAGAGTTCAAAAGTCTGTTCTGTACTTCTGTGTCTCTTTTTCTGTTTTGCATATAGGGTTATCGTTACCATCTTTCTAAATTCCATATATATGTGTTAGTATGCTGTACTGTTCTTTATCTTTCTGGCTTACTTCACTCTGTATAATGGGCTCCAGTTTCATCCATCTCATTAGGACTGGTTCAAATGAATTCTTTTTGACGGCTGAGTAATATTCCATGGTGTATATGTACCACAGTTTCCTTATCCATTCATCTGCTGATGGGCATCTAGGTTGCTTCCATGTCCTGGCTATTATAAACAGTGCTGCGATGAACATTGGGGTGCACGTGTCTTTTTCAGATCTGGTTTCCTCAGTGTGTATGCCCAGAAGTGGGATTGCTGGGTCATATGGCAGTTCTATTTCCAGTTTTTTAAGAAATCTCCACACTGTTTTCCATAGCGGCTGTACTAGTTTGCATTCCCACCAACAGTGTAAGAGGGTTCCCTTTTCTCCACACCCTCTCCAGCATTTATTGCTTGTAGACTTTTGGATAGCAGTCATCCTGACTGGTGTGTAATGGTACCTCATTGTGGTTTTGATTTGCATTTCTCTAATAATGAGTGATGTTGAGCACTTTTCAATGTGTTGTTAGCCATCTGTAATGTCTTCTTTGGAGAAATGTCTGTTTAGTTCTCTGGCCCATTTTTTTGAATTGGGTCATTTATTTTTCTGGAATTGAGCTGCAGGAGTTGCTTGTATATTTTTGAGATTAATCCTTTGTGTCTGTTTTCTTCATTTTGCTATTATTTTCTCCCAATCTGACGGCTGTCTTTTTCACCTTACTTATAGTTTCCCTTTGTAGTGCAAAAGCTTTTAAGTGTTCATTAGGCCCATTTGTTTATTTTCACTTTTATTTCCAATATTCTGGGAGGTGGGGTCATATAGGATTTGGCCGTGATTTATGTCAGAGAGTGTTTTGCCTATGTTCTCCTCTAGGAGTTTTATAGTTTCTGGTCTGACATTTAGATCTTTAATCCATTTTGAGTTTATTTTTGTGTATGGTGTTAGAAAATGTTCTAGTTTCATTCTTTTACAAGTGGTTGACCAGTTTTCCCAGCACCACTTGTTAAAGAGGTTGTCTTTTTTCCATTGTATATCCTTGCCTCCTTTGTCAAAGATAAGGTGTCCATAGGTTCGTGGATTTATCTCTG
This sequence comes from Cervus canadensis, assembly GCF_019320065.1. Taxonomy (NCBI): domain Eukaryota; kingdom Metazoa; phylum Chordata; class Mammalia; order Artiodactyla; family Cervidae; genus Cervus; species Cervus canadensis. The sequence goes on along the minus strand of NC_057400.1, from coordinate 37,044,394 downwards.
GGCTTTCTATTCTGTTCCATTGATCTATATTTCTGTCTTTGTGCCAATACCACACTGTCTTGATGACTGTGGCTTTGTAGTAGAGTCTGAAGTCAGGCAGGTTGATTCCTCCAGTTCCATTCTTCTTTCTCAAGATTACTTTGGCTATTCGAGGTTTTTTGTATTTCCATACAAATTGTGAAATTATTTGTTCTAGTCCTCTGCCTTTTCTAAAACCAGCTTGAACATCTGGAAGTTCACGGTTCATGTATTGCTGAAGCCTGGCTTGGGGAATTTTGAACATTACTTTACTAGCGTGTGAGATGAGTGCAATTGTGTGGTAGTTTGAGCATTCTTTGGGATTGCCTTTCTTTGGGATTGGAATGAAAACTGACCTTTTCCAGTCCGTGGCCACTGCTGAGTTTTCCAAATTTGCTGGCATATTGAGTGTAGCACTTTCACCGCATCATCTTTCAGGATTCGAAATAGCTCAACTGGAATTCCATCACCTCCACTAGCTTTGTTCCTAGTGATGCTTTCTAAGGCCCATTTGAGTTCACATTCCAGGATGTCTGGCTCTAGGTGAGTGATCACACCATCGTGATTATCTGGGTCGTGAAGATCTTTTTTGTACAGTTCTTCTGTGTATTCTTGCCAGCTCTTCTTAATATCTTCTGCCTCTGTTAGGTCCATACCATTTCTGTCCTTTATTGAGTCCATCTTTACATGAAATGTTCCCTTGGTATCTCTAATTTTCTTGAAAAGATCTCTAGTCTTTCCCATTCTGTTGTTTTCCTCTATTTCTTTGCATTGATCACTGAGGAAGGCTTTCTTATCTCTCCTGGCTATTCTTCGGACCTCTGCATTCAAATGGGAATATCTTTCCTTTTCTCCTTTGCTTTTCGCTTCTCTTCTTTTCACAGCTATTTGTAAGGCCTCCTCAGACAGCCATTTTGCTTTTTTGCATTTCTTTTGCATGGGGATGGTCTTGATCCCTATCTCCTGTACAATGTCAGGAACCTCAGTCCATAGTTCATCATGCACTCTATCAGATCTAGTCCCTTAAATCTATTTCTTATTTCCACTGTATAATCATAAGGGATTTGATTTAGGTCATACCTGAATGGTCTAGTGGTTTTTCCTACTTTCTTCAATTTAAGTCTGAATTTGGCAATAAGGAGTTCATGATCTGAGCCACAGTCAGCTCCTGGTCTTGTTTTTGCTGACTCTATAGAGTTTCTCCATCTTTGGCTGCAAAGAATATAATCAATCTGATTTCGGTGTTGACCATCTGGTGATGTCCATGTGTAGAGTCTTCTCTTGTGTTGTTGGAAGAGGGTGTTTGCTATGACCAATGTGTTCTCTTGGCAAAACTCTATTTGCCTTTGCCCTGCTTCATTCTGTACTCCAAGGCCAAATTTGCCTGTTACTCCAGGTGTTTCTTGACTTCCTACTTTTGCATTCCAGTCCCCTATAATGAAAAGGACATCTTTTTTGCGTGTTAGTTCTAAAAGGTCTTTTAGGTCTTCACAGAACCGTTCAACTTCAGCTTCTTCAGCGCTACTGGTTGGGGCATATAGGCTTGGATTACCGTGATATTGAATGGTTTGCCTTGGAAACGAACGGATATCATTCTTCTATTTAGCACATGCAAAAATCACCTCAAAGTGTGTCAATCAGTTAAACCTTCAGTGAGGATCTCATCTTCACTCAGGGTTACTTAAAGTAATTTTACTTTCAAAAAAGACACTGAGAGCTATAAGTATCGAGTATTTTCAGTCTCTGTATGTCTAAAGTTTTCCTTTGTACTTGCCATAAAACTTGCTAAATATCTTAAAAGAAACTAGTTAAAATATGGTTTGTGAGCACCTAATTTGATCCTGGGTTGATATGCCCTTTGATTAAACACATCACTTTGTGATAGAAATTAGCTCATGAGTTCAAACTTTCAATTTGGTAAATAGTCCTATATTGAAACAAAAGGATAAATTCATATTCTAAAATTTAAGGAACAAATTACATGTTGGTATAATATATATATGACCATTTTATGGGCCAGATACTATGTGATGTATCTAACTAACTCAATAAACTTGATCAACTTCAGCATAAAATTATAATATTCAGCAACTGAGACATGAAATGCTGTTTGAAAAGCACAACTACTGAATCTTTTAAAACCTTTCAGTGCAATAAAAGCAGTTTAAAAGGTGAATGTGATAGTTACCAACACACACATAACTGGAACCTGTAGAGAATCAACTGCTTAAGTGAAGACATATGTGTCAAACATAAAATTAACAAGCACAGAGGGAAGACAAAGCTATTAATGAACGGTATTAAAAATTTAAGAATCCATTTGGAAATACTTCTCATCAGTTCTAAATTACCTAATTCATAACTCACCCTTAGGGAAAAGTTTGTTTTCTTATGAAGAATTAATTCTGCAAGGTCGCACAAAAGTTTGAAAATGGCTGTCAACTATAGGGATGGTATATACAATGTGGTGAGGCATAGGTCTTTTCTCAATATGTATAATTCACTTGACATCAACAGAAGAAGCTTGCTGCTAATTTATGTGTGTGTCTAGGATTAGATGTAATGAACATTTTTCTCATGCAGACCATTGCCATCCTGAAGTACCCTTATTTAAACTGAAATCAATTTATTGTTAACTACTCAGCAATCAGTGTTAGAGCCAGCAGTATGCACACACATTATGGAAAAAAAAATTGACCTCTCATCAGTAGTAAAAAGCATCTTTAGGCTAAAAGGAGGAGACAACTATTTTCATGTATTTCAGTCGTTTGATGTATTGTGGTTACTTTTGTAAGATCATCTACCCACAACTCTGATGAAAATTCCAGATTTGCTTTTTTTTTTTTATTTTTAATTGGAGGATAATTGCTTTATAGTGTTGTGTTGGTCTCTGCCATACAATGATGTGAATTAGTCATAAGTACACATATGTTCCCTCCTTCTTGAACCTCTCTCCCACCCCTCTAGGTTGTCACAGAGCACCAGGTTGAGCTCCCTGGGCTACACAGCAACTTCTCAGGTCTTAATGTACAGAGTGCCTTCAAAAGTAAATGATTTCTGTGTGTTGAGTTTTCTGAAATTAAAGCAATCCAGAGAAAGAGAGAAAGCTGCTATGATGGCACAAGATAATTCCACATGTGGAATGTTAGTTAGGGTCATAATAAGCTTAATAAATGCCATAAAGAAACTCTGAAAATAGCCCAACAGGGTAGACTGCATACCTGGTCCTCATTCCCCATTTAGCTGCCTACACTCAATAAATCAGTGGCTCCTGAAGTCACTGTGCTGTCAAACTAATCAGGTTCTAGTTGAAATGCTAGGCCTTAAGTTATTATTAGCTGGCTTATAAGGGCAGCACCATAAGGTCTTACTCATCCCTGAGGACCTAGTAGAACCCTTGAGTTACAGCTGTTGAGTGAAGACTGACTGAGAAATCCAGAGAGCTATTTCAGTCTGAGATCTCTTGACCTCACCCACCCAAGAGAACAATTTGATATGGAGAGAAAAACCAACCCTCGGATGCCAGCGATACAGCTGCTCAAAGTCAGTACTGAAAGAGGGACCAAACAATTAACCCAGACTGTAATCCCAAACCAAGGGACTCATTTGCAAACAGAGACTGAACAGGAACTGGGCTGCCAGACCACTCCTCTAAGGTTCCCCACAGGATGTTTAGTGGTTGTGGTTCAAGGTGCTAAAAACGGAGATATTAATTTCTCCCAAAGTAGAACAAGATCACTTACTGCATCTTAAACAGACCCAGCTGTGACTAACACTTTTACAACTTACAGGCATGGGTTTGAACTGCTACTGCTAAGTCACGTCAGTTGTGTCCAACTTTGTGCGACCCCATAGATGGCAGCCCACCGGCTCCCGTCCCTGGGATTCTCCAGGCAAGAACACTGGAGTGGGTTGCCATTTCCTTCTCCAATGCATGAAAGTGAAAAGTGAAAGGGAAGTCGCTTAGCCGTGTCCGACTCTTAGCGACCCCATGGACTGTAGCCTACCAGGCTCCTCCGTCCATGGGATTTCCCAGGCAAGAGTACTGGAGTGGGGTGCCATTGCCTTCTCCGACGGCTCTGAAACTAATGCCTAATTTTTAGGATTAAGAAAGACATTCTGTTTTGAAAATATTACATGCAGGTGATATATATTTATATTTCTTAAAAACCACCTGTCTGCTCTGTTGTTAGCATATTATAAAGCATAGTACAGAACATATGTATAGCATGAGTTCCTTCATGAAAAAAGCTTAAAAGGATATACATTTGTGCGAGTATAAACATAAAATTTTATGGAAGAAATCAGAAGGAAGCATTATCAAAAACTGAAGCTGGGGACATGGGGGAAAAGAGGGAGACTTTCACTTTTCGTTCTATATCTTTCTATTTTTCTATAGTGATTACTTTTGTTTATTTTTGTCTATGGGAGTTATCTAGGCAGTAAAAAGAAAAATCATAGTTTGTTTACTATTTTAATATCTATATATTTAAAATTCCCTTATAGGTATAAGATTAAAATTTTAATTAGAAAAAGGAACAATCTCAATTTGGGCAAGTTAACACAAAAAGTTGGTAGAACTCATTCAAAAAGTATTTACTGGTCATTATTATGTACTAGATAAAGTACCAGGAGCTATGGATGTAGCAGTCAAGAAAATAAAGAAAAAATAAACAAACAAACATTGTCAAAATGTACACAAATTAGGAACTACCGTGAGATAAGGAACCAGAAGCTGAAAATGAGCAGCTTCCCAAAGTTGCACAGTTAACAAGGGGTAAAGTGATGAACAAACCAGAAAGTTCTTTACCAAGGTATCACCTTATCATATTCCATACTGTCTTTGTCTGTATACTGGAAAGAGTGGAATGTCTTCACATTTTAACGACAGGCAAACTAAGGTTTACAGAACAAACTGGCTTGTCCCAAACAGCGTCATTATGAAGTGGCAGAAATAACATAGGGAATAATATAGAACACTAATGTGTCCTCTGGTATCACGGGACAAGAATAAAGACATGAAACACAGTGCACAAGTAAGATCGAAGCGAATGTGAGGATTCTGGTGACGTGTGTGTGTCTATACTTCAGGTACTACGTCTGTACTGCTAAAAGAAAATGCTTCCAAAAACTTACAAACTAGCTGACCTTGCAAATTTTTATTTTATCTATCCAACACAAAATAAATGCATATAATTGTGTCTGAAGCTATTTTTGAAAACCTCTATATACAAGAAACATTTGCAACATGTACATATATTTACTTCTCTCCTTTTCATTTGAACTAAACTTTTGCTCAACAGTTTTTAAAACTTTATTAAGCACCACTGCATAAGTTTTTATTATTGAGATTGGAAGCACCATGGTCTCTACAGTTGTAAGTGAAAACACTAATGACTGTCTATCAATTATATGTAGACATTTAGAAAACAACAAAGAAACCTTGGAAGCTAGTGGATACGAAATTTCGTTAATATTCTTCTTGGTAGAAGTGTGATATCTTTCTCATTAGAAGTGTGCTTGGTACAATATCTTGGACTCTCTTCAAGAAGACTTAGTGGAAAACTAATAAGGCAGCATCATATATTACATGGTGGGATAGCATTCTAGAAGAATGCAGATATTAAATGAAATATCATGGATCTGTATATCTGTTTTATCAAATATTAAAAATATGTCTTTTAGGGAAAATTATTAGAATATAGAAGCGATAACTCCCATTTTAACCACATTACCTAGAAATTATAACCTTTTACATATAATCACATCACCTACAGGCAATCACCATTGGTATTTAAAATACTTCATCTTTTTCTAGATACTTATACAACGTTTGATCATGTTACACATACAATCTTGTATCCTCCACTCTAAATTAAAACTGTATCTCTCGGGTTTTCCTAGGACACTAAAATTATTCAGAATTTTTAATGGCCATATAATACTCCCTTGTGCAGATACACCATAATTTACTCATCCATCCTTCTAAGGTTAGAAACTTACGTGGCTTCTAATATTTCTTAACTACAAATGATGTCTTAATGAATACCTTGAACATAAATCATGATTTCACAGAATTATGTACTAGTTTGCCTATTAGATTGCCACATATGCAAATAAAAATGTTCCATATTCATCATGGACACATGAATTTTTCCCCAGATGTTTTGAAATGTACATTAGGGTTAATCATTATCAGTTTCTTAGGATCATACACGTTTCTTCTCAAATTTATTAAAAATAAAAAATACTAAAAATTCAAATGCACATAAAAATTGCAGTTTCATGTGCAACACCCCACTTAAAGGATTTTCAATTAATAGCTGTTCTTATTTCATCTCTATCCCTGCCCATTTCTCTACCTCTGATTATCTTTGCCAAAATGATAAATCAGAAATTATAAATTATTTTTCAAAATATATTTCAAAAATTATAAACATAAGAATATTTGGTCCTCATTTTCAGATTCTTCATAAGCAAGTCTGGGCATTTTATAAAATGAAGTTTTTAGTGCTTTCATGTAAATGTCTTTTATGGACATTTTTACAAAATTAATTTTAGGGTTTTCATGAAAATTAAAATTCAAAAATACTAAGACTTAGCCTCTGATGATGAGTACGCTGAAAAAAGTACAAAAACAGATTCCAAATCACTAACTCATAAAAAGGAGTATTGCCATAAAAACTAAGAAATTCTCAAGACCGGTTTGCGTTTTGTGTTTTGGAAGAGCTGTTTTTTCACTCATTTCTCCTCATTTTGAACAGTGAGTTATACCATCTATTATTAAGAAAGGTATGCTACAAGAATACGTGTAGACAATTTCTTGCAGCCCTCCTTCTCTGGCGATGACGCATGAGCGGGAACACGGGTACCTGTAGTAACCAGGCATCACGATGTGGACGCCAGCACTCGGCTGGCAGATAGCTGTGGTGTCCTTATCATCCATTTTGCGCACAGTGTCTGTGAAAGGTCCTGTGGCATTGATAACACACTTGGCTCTCACATCAAATTCCTCCCCTGTGAAAGAAAGCAGCGTCAGTCACACACCCCATTTGTTTCTCTGCTCACTGATGCTTTAGATTATTAATTCATCTATTAATTTATGGTGGAGTATGTATTATCACTTGAGTGATACAGGCAACCAGAGTCATTGAGAAGCCACACAACAAGCCTGCATGTGAGTACATTTAACCAACAAGTCCAAACTGCAGGAAAAAAAGCACACTGCTTTTTCTTTTTTTTTTTTTCACGCTGCTTTTTCATTTCCGCTCTCATTCTAGTCTGCAAAATGCCCGGCATTAAAGTGCCAAATAGGAAGAAAGTGAGTAAATGAGCCGCTTTCTCCTTAAAACTCAAAAGTGTGAGCAGTGGTTTTGAAGGAAACGATGTAATTCTGAAACTTCGCCCAAGAGGTCACAAAAATGGACAGGCAAGCAAATCTCACCAAAGTTAAAGTGATTGACTTGAACGGCAAGTAAACACACTGCTTCTGTCACCTAAAGGATACTTTTTGAAACTTGCCACATTTATTGACTTTTCTTAATAACATGTTTTTGTAAAGAAAACATAATGCATTCATAGCTGTGGGAATTTTGCAGACATTATTATCATGATCATCATTAATGTTTAACACAAAGAGGAAAAAAATTGCCAGGTTCCACAAAGGAAAATTTTCATGCAAAACAAGTTGCTGTTGACAATAAGGAATATAGGTAATAGGACTCTGAAATCTGGCGTCAATAAAAGAGAAGTGACAGAGGAATTATCATTCAGTCATTGTACGGACAAAGCAAGATGCTAAGAAATCTGCCCTGCCGGAGCCTTTGCATACCTGTGAGCACATCCTTACACCGTGCACCACTCACGCGCTTTTTCCCTGTCTGGGGGTCTGTCTTCTTGAGCAAACTCACAACCTCCATGTAATTGGCCGTGGCAGCCCCATATCTGGCAGCGGTGAGAGCAATGGCAAGGTTCATCCGTGCGTCGTTGTGTTGTCCTGCAGCGGGAGGAAGCATCAGAGGAGGGACAGGAGTCACCTCAAGCCACAGACTGGTGGCAGAGAAGTGTGTCACAACAGATATATCATATCTGTCCCTGTCACGTGGAATAGACTTGATGGCTGGTCAGCTCTACAGGGCACGATTTGGAAATACATGGTCATTCTCAGTCAGGCATTTACCTGCCACTTCCGCAATTGCACTTTGTGTACCACAAAAGGATGCAAAGTCTCCCTTTCCTACAGAGCTCACATCAATTATCTGCAAGTTAAGAAATAAGTAATTATTCTCTCCGTTTGGGAACATATGTATATGTCAGGCTTTTCCTAATACAGACAACCCATACACACGAAAGTGAAGTAATTCAAAACTTCAGAATATTTGACACTCCAACTGGTGTTGATTAACAATTTTTATGAATACGTGCTCTATCTAATATTCAAAATCAAGAGCTTAATCTTCCATAGAGAATCTCTCAGTATTCTATAAAAGGAGTTTTCTGGGTTTGAATTTCAATCAGACCTCCTTAAAATGTTAACTTTTTGGTTTCTGTCGTACATAAAAGGTAAGAAATTAAGCAGGGCAAAATTTAATTACAGAACAATTCCTACCTGTATTGTTAAAGATTTATTGCTGAAAAATCTTAGTTAAAGAAAACTGAGGGGGAGGTGAAGCGGGGAAAGATGATTAATCACTTTAAAATACTGGCATCACTAGAGACTTTTTCTATTTATTATTGCCAGTGGAGTTAACGCTGACCAGGAAGAATTACTCTACATCGCAGGGGCCAGGTTCTCTGTGCCCTGAATAATTAATTACACAGGACTAGATGTATTGCAGCAGAGTTCAAATTCCCACACATTGGGATCAGTTCTATCAAGATAATACTGATAAAGGGATGAATTTATAATGGATATTGTTGTTGATTTATGTTGCCGGCATACCAAGCATTTAGTATAAATGGTTTATGTAAAGTTTCTTCCTTGTGATTCAGTCTGTGCCGGGTCAGAAGCACCACAGGTAATCGGATGCAGCTAAAAGGGCACAGTTATAAAGAGAGAATCAATGACAGGACCCTGTCGCCCCTCCCCACAGACATCTTATTCTAGAACTGCTAAACTAATGCAATCAGCCAAGAACTTTTCCCTCAAAATTAAAGTCTCTATCAAGTTAAGAACATACATTAAACCTTGACATGCAAAATAAGGAGTTATTTTATCCAAAGATGAGTAAAATGAAAGTAGAAGAAAGGAAACAACAGCAGCAGCAGCTGAACTTCAAGTGGAAAGAGAAGAGGGGCAGCATTTCTATCAATTTCACCTAGCATGACCCTAATGGTACAATTAAAATAGTAGGTATATTTAAAATTAAGTTTAAGAAACTCACTTTTATTAATGTGGCCTCATTTAAAATTGGAAAATATGATCCATAAAGTTAAAAGCATACAAACAGATTATACATCTAAATTAAAGAAAGTACCCATCCCACCGAATCTTTCTAGTACATAGCAATGAAACATTTAAGGGGTAGCACAAGAAATCCAAGTCATGTTCCTATGGTAGGAAAACTCTCACCAGTGCAAGTGTGCCTCGACTTAGACACAGGGTGAGAAAGCCACATGTAAATCAACTACTTTAAATCCTATATGACATCACTGTTCCTAGGAACCAGACAGAAATCCATTTATTAAATGACAGATCCCTTTGTAAAGTGATATACTGTTGTTAGTGTTTAGTTGCTAAGTAGTGTCCTACTCTTTGCAACCCCATGGACTGTAGCCCACCAGTCTCCTCTGTCCATGGGATTCTCTAGGCAAGAATACTGGAGTGGGTTGTCATTTCCTTCTCCAGAGAATGTTTCCGACACCAGGAACTGAACCTACATCTTCTGCATTGAAGTGGATTCTTTACCACTGAGCCTCCAGAGAAGCCCCTGTAAAGTGATATACTGTATATCTATTTAATGATCATCCAGTAATGAAACTAACTTTTGAAAATACACAATCTTTCTTTTAATATATTTTCCAATTATAGAATCTCATTGGAACAGTATTTGTATAGTTCATCAGGCTCTATTGTTTCTATGCTAAGATATACCACTTATACTAAGATACACCTCCTGAATTAGCTTCCAAATGCCAATACTTTTGAAGGTAAATAAGATGAACCTCAGTTAAAAATGTGAGGTGGAAACAAGTCTCTTTGCTCTTTATTTTGCATGCTTACCCTTATAGCCAGCAGCACCTGCCTTGACTCGAATCAGAAATGTCACTTATTTATGAAGGCTCTCCCTGCAATCTTCCACTCCCTTTATTCTTGAAAAAAATTATTTACAACTTCTTGAACATCCATGTCATTTCATACCTCCTTGCCTTTGTCCACACGAATCCTTTTGGCTGGAAAACCATCCTGGAAGCTCTAGACAACTCCTATTTCTCTCCCATGAGCTGATTCAAATATCTCCCCATAAAGACTTTCATTATCTGTACTGAACCCCTCCAAGGCCAAGTTGTTCATCCCATCTTCTGAATCCATATTGTACCTTGTACATACCATTTCTACAGTCTTTATGAAACTAGTCATCCATGTATCCATCAACTTTAAAAAATGATAAGCCTCAGTTATGATTCAGGCACCGTGACAAATGCAGGGAACTTAATGGTGAGAAAGATACAGGGACACTTCTGTTATCCTGTAAGTAACATTCCACTGTAATTACTGCATGATTTCCATGTCTCCTTGGCCTTGTCATGGGAAGGCAGGAAGTCTTACTTTTCATCTTTTCTCTTTCTCATTAGTACCAAGCACAGAACAGGTATTCAGGAAGTGTTAAATTTAGCCAAATTCCATTCAATGTGTTAAATAAACAGGTTTATTTATAGTCTTAGATTTTTACAGTCTTCCAGATTTATATAAATCTTATAGCCCTTATAGATTTACAGTATTATCTCTACATATAAAACAGAATGCTTTGTCTAAAGTTAAAAAAAAAAATCACTTTATCAGTAAGTTGGTGGCAATAAACTTGAGGGAAGCAGGGAGACCCCAGAAGTGTGTAAAATCTACACTTAAACCCAAACTAGCCTTCATATTTAAGTTGAATAAGTGAGGCAGAATGAGAAATGGATATGAATGATTCCCTCTAGACTTAACCCACAAGTTGCCCTGTGCTTCACTGGGAAATGCAAACACAGTTATTATAAGCTCCTAAAAACTGAGGAATTAAGTAACTTGACTTTCTTCTGGGCCTAGGAGTTCACACCTCTACCCAGGAGTCCCCTTCTTTCCAGACATTAAGCTTAATTCAAGTACCTGCTTTGATTCAGGGCTGACCTCCCACTCCCCGACCAACATTAAATTCACCCTTTACCCTGAGATACCCAGAGGCTCACAGTGTATGGTTCCTGTGATAAGTGGTATATGTTCACTATTCTTAACTAAATTCCCCCCAACTCCTTTTCCTGACATTCTGAAAGGTATCTATATGCCTCCTGTAATTTTACTGCTGAAGAAAAATGTTTTTGATAACACTGCATGTTATTGGAATGCAAAACAATAATATCAACTCTCCCACCCAACTGATCTGCTTATTAAGTTTGGATTTTCAAATCCTTTTCCTCAGAGCCAGGCAACACGAGACTATTCACTGATCAGTGAATCGCTTTATGTTGGCACTTATGCAAGGACCCAGACTGGGACTGTGAAAATCTGTTTCCTACTCTGTTCTCCTTTTGCACTTGAAATCTTACATATGTGCACATACTGAACTTACAACTCAGATGCGAGGAAGCACATAAGAGGTGGGACTATAACTGTTTTTCCTTGTTTAGGAAAACAAAATGTAAAATCTACCCACCAAAGAGAATGAAGGTCAGTAGTAACAGAGAAGGATTTTACCTTAGTCCACAATGGTTTTGCACCCAGGATAGTGAGAGATATTTTTTTTTTTTTTACATTCTAATTATTTTTTATTTTTATTTTTTTTATTTTTTTATTTTTTTATTAGTTGGAGGCTAATTACTTCACAACATTTCAGTGGGTTTTGTCATACATTGATATGAATCAGCCATAGATTTACATGTTCTATAGTGAGAGATATTTTAAAGTGAAAAACATTTTTAAGATGTAATTCTCTACTACAAGATAGGCCTCAAATATAAATATTTTGGAGACAGAGCAATATTGTTCTCCTTAGAGGGTTTCAAAGTTTGGCAACTAAGTTAACATGCAAAATAGCTGGTAAAAAAAAGGGGGGGGGAGAGAGAGAGAAATAAGCATTGAATGTATAAAGAGTATGAAGAATGTATAAATATGAGAAAACCCCAACAAATTACCTGGTATTTTCCTGGTCCTTCAGATCTAAAATTCCAAGATGCTCTGAAATTCTACATATAATCTTCTTTTACAGCCTACTGTTAAATGGTCATTTACATAGATAGTCACAGACCTATCCATGGACCCAGAAACCCATACAGAAAGTCTAATTGTTAGCAAAAAAAAAAAAAAAAAAGCTGATTAACTAAAATTAAATATTTATTAAAAAAATGTGATCATAACTTTACCAATTAAAAAAAATGTGCTGAGAGTATTTCTTTCCACCTCCCTGTGCCCTGACCTGGGTGTTATGCATTCATGTGACTTAGTCTACCATGGGGAAGAAGGATGCAGGAGGACAAAGAATACCTCCCTGAAGCATTAATCCCATTTCTAACAAAATCCACAGGGCATACGCTTCATTGTTTCAAACTGACAGTGACACAATGACCTCTCTCGGGAAGCTTCTTAACAGTCCCGCAAAGGTAATTAAAGGCTAAGGTACCAAATTCAAACTGATTTAATAGAATCATTATATTTAAAATACCCCTTTCTCAAGGGAAGAGTGAAGTAGAGGCAGAACAAAATAGGTGTGTGTGTATATCTGTACGAAAGGCAATTACTAAATTCTGGTTTAATTACGTAGGATGAGTAAGCTTGCAAAGAAAAAGTCAAATGAGAACATACTTTTCAGGTAAATTATAATAACAATGCAATCTCCCCCCAAAGTAAATTATTTATAAAAATGGTTATTTGTGTGGGGAGTGGAGGGGGTCAGAGAGACACATGAAGCAGTTTTAGAAGAATATACCTTACAAGATACAGCAGAGGGCATTCCCTGGTGGCTGAGAGGATAAGAATTCATCTGCCAGTGCAGGAGACACGGGTTCGATCCCTGATCTGGGAAGATCCCACATGCTAGGGAGCAACTAAGTCCATTTGCCACAACTATTGAGCCTGTGCTCTAGAGCCTGGGAACCACAACTACAGAACCCACACACCTGCAACTAGAGAGTAGCCGCTGCTCTCTGCGACTAGAGAAAAACCCCAGGCAGCAATGAAGACCCAGCACAGCCAAAATAAATAAATAAATAAAATTATTTAAAAAAAGAAAAGATACAGCAGAGAATGGCTCTGGATTGGGATAATGGCGTAACAAGTTTTGAGTGAATCACTAACCTGGTTGGGGGAATGCACTGCATTCCTCTGGATTTCAGCATCCTATAAACAAAGAGAGGCTGGGTGGGTACCTCTGAAATTACACAATGCATGCACTGCACCGGCCGCAAAGTTTGTTTGAGTTTTCCTGTGACATGTTATAGAAGAACCTGAATGAACTTTTGAGTCAACCAGGTAATAGCTACTCTTCAATAGCTAGCTATCTCAAGATTTCACTTCAATTTTATCCTTATTTGTGATTTTTTCTGACTTTGCTTTTAAAAATCACAGGATTAAGAAAGACCAAAAGATAAGCGTTTTACAAAGACACCAGAAAAATAAAGTGAAAAATCATATTCTTCCATCGGATCTAGAATTATGAAGAAATCTTGATTTGATTAGCCTTTATCAGCCACATACTATATTGCCAAAGTTCTCCGAATTCTTCACCCTTCCGTATCCATGCCCATTGTCAAAAAGTCTTCACAGCGTTGATTCCCACTCTGACTCTGGACCCAGACACGTGAAACTGTTTTGGCCAAGGGAATGTTAGCAGATGTGATTCTGGAGTGTTTATCTAGGTGGCTCTTGTCTGGGGTTGGGTGAGAGATTCTTCTGGTCCCTTCTCCTGTCTATCAGCTGGTGCAGGATGGCTCTGCTGGGATGACTCACCACAGGCCTTCATCATCCCCCTGGTACCAAGCAGGTTAACCTGGGCATGTTATTCTTGGCTGTGTCTTTTTTTTTTAAATATCATTTTATTTATTTATTTTTGGCTGTGCTGACTCTTCATTGCTGCATGGGCTTTTTCTCTAGTTGCAGAGTGCAGGGACTACTCTCTGTGTGTGGGTTCAGCAGCTGTGGTTCCCGGGCTCTAGACTGCATGCGTAATAATTTCTAATTGTTTTTATGCTACTCAGGTTTTATGGTTTTATGTGGAATTGTGAACACACATAACTTACATAGGCAATATAGCCAATTTTCTAATAAAATTAGTCCCAGCTTAAAAGCAGGTCAGTCTTTGAGACTGCATTCTAAGATGGCTATTAAGAACACAATTTATTTTCCTATATTAATAGGAAACAGATTAGTGATTATTTTGTGGGACAACTTGGACTGCAAGCAGATGAAACCGGTCAATCCTAAAGGAAATCAGTCCTGAATACTCATCAGAAGGACTGATGCTGAAGCTGAAACTGCAATACTCTGGCCGCCTGATGCAAACAACTGACTCATTGGAAAAGACCTTGATGCTGGGAAAGACTGAAGGCAGGAGGAGAAGGGGATGACAGAGGATGAGATGGTTGGATGGCATCACTGACTCGATGCACACGAGTCTGAGCAAGCCCCAGGAGCTGGTGGTGGACGGGGAGGCCTGGCGGGCTGCAGTCCGTGGGGTCTCAGAGTCGGACACGACTGAGCGACTGGACTGGACTGAGCTGTGCTCAGTGGCTCAGTGGTGTCTGACTCTTTGTGGCCCCACGACTGTAGCCTGCCAAGCTCCTCTGTCCATGGAATTTTCTAAGCAAGTATACTGGAGTGGGTAGCCACTTGCTGATCCAGGGATTGAACCTGCATCTCCTGTCTCTTGCAGATTCTTTACCGCTTGGCAGGCAGATTCTTTTCCACTGAGTCAGCTGGGAAGCCCAAATAAAGTGGTCATCCTTAAATAAAACTCTGCTCTTTCACACCTCTGACTTTTCACTCATCATATTCCTACTCCATGGAACATCTTACCTTACCTTGTAAAACTATTCAAACATCTGCCTGATGATAGGCATTAGGGATCCACTGAGTAGGGAAAATAACCTAACACTGGTCTCTGTTCTATAGAACTACATTCTAAGAGGGAGGACAGGTAAAATCAAGTGAAACAAATTAATAAGACAATTACAAACTGCAATAATGGCCACAGAAGGGAACACAGTGGGCAGGGAAAGCAACTCCCTGGGGAGTTAGGGAAAGTGGGGCAGTTAGGGAAAATGGTCAAGATAAGCAACAAGTAGAGAAAATGCAGAGACCACCACCTATAAACTTTAATCCTTACTAATGTGCAATTATATCCAAAGCTTATATGAAGCATAAGCTATCAGAAATGTGACTGTGGTATTAGGACCACCACATTTAATTAATCTCTGCAAAGTGATTTTTTTCATTATACTTTAGTTATTCATATTTCATATATACTTATCAGGAATTAGGTTTAAAAATCTTCCTAGGCTGATATACAATTTTGCAGGAAATATCTTCTAGTATAGACTGGTGAAATTCAAAACAAAAGCATTATATTCAAAGTTTATGAATTGGAATAATTTGCTGTCACTTATCCATACTACAGTTCTCAGCAAATGACACCTGTTAGCCCTAAGCATGTAATCATTGTTATTATTAAATACAAAGGTACAATTAAATACAGGCACAGAATGTGACCTACATCACAATTCTACCCAGCCTTTCTCATTGCAATATCCTTTTCATTATCGTGGGCCTTTTGTTCCTTCATCTTTCCTTTGTCTCACCCTAGGTTCTCAAATAAGCTATTTACAATCTGAATAATTAGCAATCAGCATGGATCTGTGGTCTCTGGCCCCATGTAAACGAAACACTGTGAAGTGCCTTCACATGACATATTTAAGTACATAAAGTTTCTATACCCTCAGGGCTTTCCTTTATTGAAAAAGTTTTACATGAATTTAATGAAGAGTAAGTTTTGTACTTTTCAGATACTTAGGAATCTAGCTAGATTTGAATGAAAATAAACCACTTTTAAACTGCAAACAACAGAAAGCTCCAGGGATTCATTTGCTCTCATCTGTACAAAAATGTCTATACATCCGTTTATGCTGGAGAAGCCCATCACCTCCCATGCCTATCCAGACCAATTAACTCTCTCTCTAGCACAAGTCAAAAATAAGTTTTTATACTTGCAAGGAAGAAAAAAAGAAAATGTGACAAAAATTAGTCGAAATGCAGTTGAAAAGTCAGGGAGCACGACACTCTGGAGACTCTTTGACAGACCACATAATTTTGTGGCCTAAAGCCACAGGTCACCCTCCGTGGTTGTTTGTGACATGCACCAAAGTCACGATAAGCACCTCCAAGGATATGGGTCTTTCTTTACTGAGAGTAGCAATGTGGCATGCACAGCATCTTAACCCAAGGTGACTGACTGACCTGAGGACGCTTGAGATTTATTTCTTTAACAAATATTTATTAAACACCTTATTAAGCACCAGGCAGTGAGCTAAGTATCACTGTGAGGAGCAGACTAAAATGCACTGGCCCCAGACTGCCCCAAGACTCTGAGAACAAGAGCAAGTTTACAGTCTAACTTGGAAAGGTTGCAAGTTCCAAAAATTCTCACCATTTCTTAGCATTTTCCCTTTCTCTTTCGTCTGCAGTTTTCCTACAATATCACCCAGCATGGTGCTCCAGACACACCTCCTTTCCTCTCTTTATGTTACAGGAAGATTCACAAAGCTTCCTTCATAGGAGTGGGCTTAAGTTCAAGCCTCATCTCTACCAACCACGAAACCTCATGCTAGTTGCTTCCTCTAAGGTTCAAGTCACTATATGTACAGGGTGGATAACAGTGGGATTGATAGAGGGTGAGGAGTGAGATAGAATGTATGTTATGATATCACATGCTCAATCACTCAGTCATGTCTGACTCTTGGTGACCCCATAGACTATAGCCTGCCAGGATGATCAGTTGATGGAATTTTCCAGGCAAGAATACGGGAGTAGATTGCCATTTCCTACTCCACATGACATCACAGTTCTCAATAAATATTAACTATTATTAAAAAGTTAAAAAATGCACTGAAAAGTCAAGACAATTTTGTACCTTAATTGAAATGTATTGTTACTGCTCAAAATTCTTTAAAAAAAAAAAACAAACAAAAAGCTCAGTACATTTTCTAGTTCTAAATAGTTTCTGCTCATCAATCTGGCAAACTTTTCCTGAAACGTGTCAACTAATCTCTAATCTGTGCACTTCCTGAACAATGCTTTTTGTTTCTCTTTCTCTCTCTCTCCACATTTTACCACTGATGAGCAAGTATTCTTTTCTGGGTGCCACAAAGGACAGGAAGATAGGAGAATGGTTTTCAATCTAAAAGAAAAATTGCATTGATAGGATAACAGAGGGTTTCAAAGTATTACAATCACCAAGTTTTCATCCAGAGGACTACATTTTCCTTTAAAAATGGGGAGCCTCTGCCAGTTTTTGCAAAGGAAATCAACAGTTGCTATAAACTAAGAAAAGTCAAAAGGCCCAAGTTCTAAAGCCGCAAAGAGTCACTAACTGGATGTGTTTCTGTAACAGATATTGGGTTTTGCTTGTTTTTGCTTTCCTACATCCACCCATCAGCCATTACATAGGCCTTGTAAGAGGCAGAGTCTATACCTCCACCCACGGACACAGACCTTTAACCCCGTTCCACCAATCAGATGCTCTCCACATAGATTTCAATCTAGAGCTAGTGACCCAGAGAACTGGACACGGAGCATCCAATCTGATGGTGGAGGCAAAATAACAGCAGCACCATCCTGTTCTAGGGGAAAAAGACAGAGATGTGAACAGTGATGGCAGACACACTGCCAGAGGGGTAGTCGTCAGCATGAACATCTTCAGGGCACCAGTTCTAGGATACGGTGTTGGCCTGTAGCTTTGACTGCTGCAATTGTTTATGTCTTCAGCAGCTTTCCCAGTATTTCTGCCTTTTGTTCAAGGTCCTCTCAAAAAGTTCTTTTCTCCTTAAGTCAGCCCAATTTCTTTTTCTTTTGATGGTTTAGTTGCTAAGTCGTGTCCTGACTCTTGCAACCCCACAGACTGTAGCCTCTGTCTACAGTCCTCCTCTGTCTGTGGGATTTCACAGGTAAGAACACAGGAGTGGGTTGCCATTTCTTCCTCCTCCAGGGGAATCTTCCTAATCCAGGAATCAAACCCCGGTCTCCTGCATTGCAGGTGGATTCTTTACTGATTGAGTCTTTTGCTTGTAACTAAAAACCTGGGCCTAGTACCAAGCCCTGTGCCTCAGTTTCCTCACTGCTCAAACCACAGAGTGGCACTTCAGGATCTCTCTGGTTCCTTCCAGCTCTACCAATTTTATAAGCTGCCATCACAAAATGTCAAATAAGCCAACTGAAAACCAAATTCTGTGAGGAAGGAAAGGAAAGGCTTCAAGGGGGAACGATCGACCTCTCATCAAAGGACGGGCCAAAGTGAGTGAGTAAATCCTTTCGCTTACCCAGAACCACCTTCTAGGCTCCCTTCCTTCATTCATGTGTGAGCACATGCACACAACTTTTCACAAACCTGCTGCAATGGTTCCACCTGCCCCAGGGGTGATTCCGAGTGTGAGCTACATAATAAATACATGAACCGTGTCCTAAGGACCAGCTGGGGAATTCTAACTGGAAGCAGTCTTTTGAGAAGCTTTATCTGTTGCAAGTGAGTAGTGTATCTTATCGGATTTCTCCCTCTAATCACAGGAAGATTCCACACCTTATCAAGTTGTTATCGAATCAGTCTGACCAGGGCACAACGTCCTGATTGAAAAGAATGTGCACTCACATGAGCATGAAAAGCATGCTAACTCTCAGCCCAGGCAGAACAGTGGGCCTGGAGACCCAGAATGCCCAAGTCCAGTACACACCGCCTCACAGACCCACGTGATCGCTGGGCACATCTCAGAGTTAACACCAACTTTTTTGCCACTTACCCTGAAATGATCAGGTTAGAGCACGGTTTAGTTGCTAAGTCATGTCTGATTCTTGTGATGCCATGTAGCCCTCCAGGCGCCTCTGTCCCTGGGATTTCCCAGCCAAGAGTACTGGAGTAGGTTGCTATTCCCTTCTCCAGGGTATCTTCCCAACCCAGGGATTGAACCCTAGTCTCCTGCATTGCAGGCATAGTCCTAGTGCCAATCAATATAGCAGAGCCTTATCACTCTGAGAGAAGTGAAAAAACAGATACTGTGAATCTTTACAGCCAAGATCACGTGCTGAGGCAGAAGACAAAGGTACAAATACTGTGAGAAAGAGCTTAACAGGGCCCTTCTTTTAATGTCATTACCTACTCCCTAACAGCTAGTAGAATATCTGACATCTCTCAGATTTAAAAAAACAAAAAACAGGAAGTTTATATACAATGTATTAACAGTCATCAGTGAAATTATGTCAATTTTGCAACTGCATACATCAAATACTATGCCAGATGCTCAGCCATATTTTTAAAGCCAACAGATTTGCTCTTCTGGAAAGATGAACACAAAGGAGGAAAAAAAAAAGACTAGACACAATAAGAAAAAAAAAAACATATACTTTGAGAAAGTAACTTGAGTTGTAACTGACTGATGATTCAGGATGATTGTTCATACTGTTCAGAAGACTAGAAAATATATTAGATAACTGCATCCTATTATCTAATTTGAAAATGTTCACTTTAAGTAAAAGACAACAACAATCCACTTCCTGACACATGCATAGAAAAGTTTTGTTTCATTGCTCTAACCTTCAATAATACTTCAACTTCTAGCTGGCCAACCTATATCTCATACAAAATTTGAATATGGACATTGGATTAGATGATATTGAAAAAAACTGTCTTTAAATTAGTTGGATATATCAATAATAAAGGCACGGCAGCTTTAAATTGTTTTTAAAAATAAAGAATAATTGTTATCTGTTAAATATGCTTTAAATCTTCTAGATATGGGAATGGCATACTTTTCCTATATAGGCCATTCATTCTCTATTGACCTACTCAACTCTGCTGTTGGCAACACCTAAATGAATTAGCGAGGCTGTGTCCCAATAAAGCTCTAGTTTATGGATGCTTAAATTTAAATTTTATATAATTCCATGCCACAAAATTTAACCATTTAAAAATGTAAAAACAATTCTCAGCATACAAAATAAGAGGCAGGTAGGAACTTAACCTCTGCTCTAGGAGGAAAAGCAAAAAGGAGAGAGGGGAGGGAGAGAGAAAAAGAGGGAGAGAGGGAATAGATAAAGTAAGAATACCCTTGAGCTGCTAACCGTTACAGCTAGAGATGTACATATCAGCTCAAAACCCTACTTTTCTGTGTGTATGTTTGCATGTTCTGATAATAAAGAGTTAAAATTTAAAAGTCAATGAAGGGAATCCTTTCACAATGTATATCAATCATCACACTGTATACTTTTAAATATCTTAACCATTTTGTTTGTCAAGTATACCTACATAAAGGCTTCCCTGGTAGCTCAGAGGGTAAAGAATCTGCCTGCCAATGCAGAAGACCCAGGTTTGATCCCTGGGTCAGGAAGATGCCCTGGAGAAGGAAATGGCAACCCACTCCAGTATTCTTGCCTAGGAAATCTCGTGGATGGAGGAGCCTGGCAGGCTACACAATCCATGGGGTTGCAAAGAATCAGACATAACTGGCCGACTAAACAACAACAAATACTTAAATAAAGCTTGGGAATGAATTAAAGTTTTGAATGGAAAAGAGAAAGGAGGAAAAGAAGAAGGAAGGAAGCAGGGAAGAATGAAGGAGGGAAGGAAAGGAAGATTTGATTTTTGCTGCCACCATCACCATTATGCTGACTGAGCTCCCAGTGACAAAGCTAGAGTTAATTTGGTTCATGTGAAGTTTCCTTTACCCTACCACATGTTATCAAACTTGCCACCCCAATAAAACATTGTTTAGAACATTTGGTCGTTCTAAACATTGTTTGGTCGTTTAGAATGCCCTCTCTGGGGGAAAGAACAAACTGACTATAGATTTAATCAAGTACAAAAGACATTTCCAATATTCTACACAGTTTGGTTCATACCTGCACTTAATAAATATTTAAGAGCTTAAACAAGATTCAATAAATAGGCTATAGCCTCATTTCTGATAAACTCTTGCATAAATTAAAATTAAAGAGTACCATTAAAACAATTTTTTTCAAAAAGGTTTCAATGAATGTCAAAAAATTTTCCCTTGCTTTCTGAAATTCTGGAGCATGGTAACATGAAGCAAGACTCAAATGTAAAAAACACTAACTAAAAACAAATGACCCCACCCTCACATCTCTAAGCATTTCCTATAATATAAAAAAAAATAAAGTTAGATATTATACAATACCACACTGAATTGAAAATATATTTATTAGTTTTACTTTTAACTTTTAGATACAGGGCTGGGACATATCATAACTGTCACTTATATTTTCACTTTCATTTTAAAATGAAAATTAAAAAGAATACCATGTTCCAGTGAGTAGAGTTTCTTGCCCATATTCCTAGCAGTTTTCAAAGTCTTCTTGGAAATGCTAGCCAGTGGTTATTGTCAAAGAAAGGTCATACTAGTTTCCACCTGAGATGGTCAAGTCACCCTCATCCAGCTACAATCACTTATAACCGTGTAGATCAACTTGCAGGCTCAGCCCTAAGCAGTCCCTGAGTTAATTCTGATGGTACTTGCCAATATATGAGGAGTTCCAGTTCTCCAGAATTAGAATCTGCCCTCAAACTGTTATCTGCCTACCAGGAATTCCTAGATAAGGGAATTATTGTGTTTTCCAGGCTGTAGTCTCTTACGCCACATACACCAAACACAAGAGTCCCGGCCCAGTATCTGACTTGGACCCTAGCATTCCTACTTGGACTAGACCTCTGCACTCATCTCAGCTTGCTTCTCTGGAGTTCTGACATTGTGCCTTAGCCCTTCTTTCAAGAACTCACTTCTCTCCCTCTATTTCGAGGAGATGCCTAGTGTCCTCCATAGATACCCATTCTCCCAAAGAATCCCCAGAATGCACTTGACTCTATGGAGCATCACTTTCCTGAGAAAACTGCTTCCCTGCTCAGACTCACCATCAGTCTCCTGCACACTGATGAGGACCAGGATTTCTGGGGTTGCCAAATCAGCTGAGACAGGTGGTTAGGACTATTAGCACTTCCCTCAGAAGAGTGCTCACGGACAGGCTAGACCTTGAGCCTGCTTGTTCCTGGTTCACTTCTCTGTTCCTACCAACCTGGCCCTGCCCTCGAGTTACTATCCATTATTTAAGGGTAAAAAACAGTTTAGCAGATCCAGCCAAGGTTTAGTGCTGCCACAGAGCTAGCTTTAAGAGTAGATTCTTCTTACTGCCCATAGAGATTAAGGAAAAGTCACTCATCCACCCTTCATCAATACCACAGTTCAGGATGCAAATTCAAAGTCAAACTTACTTTATGGGCTTAAGGTTCACCAGGTCACAAATAAAAACTTTGAATGTCAAAAATATTCAATCCTAGTTAAAAACCTAAGCCTAAGAATCAAAGACCCAAACAGACTCTTTACCTTAAGGAGAGGTCAAATTATAATATATTACTCCATTAAAATACAACTTAACATGCAGCACATTAGGCTTCAACTTAACATACGTCTCAAAACTTCTGAGGAGCACGGCACAGAGACGCTTTTGTTAAACAACCTCACAGCACTTTGACGTGACCGTATGTTCATTAAAAGGAAGTATTACTACGTACATACATAAGGTACATAATGAATTCAGTATGTGTCTAGAGTTGGCTAATACCATTAAAGCACACGCCAAAAGCACAGACTAGAAATCAAAATGCGATTTGTCAAAGTAAGAGCTGAATATGATACAGGTTAGAAATAAATAAGTAAACCACCGACGTTCTGACATGGAATTAGTGAGGCAAGCTAAGCCCAAACTGAGACCAGGTTGCAGTTGACATCCCTTTGTTCTATCTATAACTTTGGCTATTCCTCTCTCTCTTCCACCTGGGTAAGTACAAAATTAGCATGCATGCACCAGGCATCCTTCACTCCCCCAAAGGTTTATATCTCTTACACTGATTTAAAGACTGATATTCTTTTCAAAATGTTGACATAAGCCAGTTGGACAATTACAGATTTTTTAAAGCCCACATTACTTGAGTTTTTAAAACTCTAGATTTTTCTTAAAACAGAATTTGTAAAACACTTGACACTGGTTTATTAACTCACTTCCAAATTGAGGACAATTTAACAAAAGACCAGAAAGAGCTGGCACACAGTAAATAAAAAGGCCAAGCCACAAGACAACTATCAAACATGTAAGAAAACCTAGTTGGTGAATATTGGAGTTATCTGGGAACTGTGAGCAAAGAGATGGATACTGCTATATGTAATATACCTTCTCTTTCCTATGCCTCACTTTCAGCCTGGGTTCCTTCAAATTAGCATAGAGATTCTTTACTGTCTGAGCCACAAGGAAGCCCCATTCAAGACTCTCCCACTAACCAAATACGGTCCCTAGAATCTGAGTTCCCTGAGTCAAATGCTGTTTTTCACTCACCAGATGCCCACTGCTCACACATTTCAAAGTTAACCCCTTAGCAGGGCACACCTGATCCTTCAGATCCTGGCGGTGTTTGTCACTCCACACCTCCACTCACCCGGCGCTCACTCTCCCTTACAATGGCTTCCTGTACTCCCGTGTGCCTTCTTGCCTTTCACCACGATGTTCCTCCATATCCTTCCCCACTGGCCTCACCCAGCTATGCTGCTCTTCTTAAAATTCAGAAAAGTATCACTTCCTCGTGGAAGTTTTTCTCAATCCCCATAGCCACCTTAGGTATATTCCTCTTAAAGAATTTCTCACATATACTGCAAACCATGGATTTCACTGCCTGCATTCTCCACAGAACTTCTGGAGGAAAAGAAACATTTTGTGTTATTCTGTGTATCTCCAGGATCTATCAAATTGCCTGGTTTTTACATGGTGCTAATATGTGGCTCGGAACAGACACACAGGGCTTCCCTGGTAGCTCAGTGGTAAAGATCCCGCCTGCACTGGACACCGGGTTCGATCCTTGGGTTGGGAAGATCCCCTGGAGAAGGAAATGGCTACCCACTCCAGTGTTCTTCCCTGGAAAATCTCATGGGCAGAGGGGCAGGGCAGGCATGGGGTCGCAAAAGAGTCAGACATGACTTAGCAAGTAAACAACAATAAAAATAGACACATAAATAAATTAAATTGCTAGTCACAGAAAAAAACAAAAAACAAAACTAAGAATACTATTCTAACTAGAAAGGTATGAATCAACACTTTATTTCAACTTGCCATACAAATGCTTTCTTTTCAGTCCTTCCAAATATCCCAAGACTAATAATACATTAAGGCCAATCCTGATGAAGAAAGTCAGAATTGAAGAAAAGAAAATCTTAGAAAGTGCTGATACACATTTTTACAGTCTACACAGACATGGCAATAACACAGCATAGGCCTAGACCTATAACAGACACACTTCAACTCCAAAGTAACACATGTCAACATCCAGTCAACTTCTTTCCAAGAATCAGGAATTAGGAAGCTCACCAGTGTTTACATGGAAATTGTTTTCTGTTTTTTCACATCTTGGGACTTCTTACAAACTTCTCGGAAGAAGATTTATCAAAACCTACTAAGAGTGATAAAGCAGACTGGAAGCCCTGCTGACGGAATCAGATTCCTGGATGGACTCAAAGGTGGGAGGTGAAATGTAGGCTGGTCAACAAGCCCTAAAGTTTTGGGAGGCAAAGCTTCAGCAGAAGAAACATGAAGTGAAAATTCAACTACTGCTTTTTAAGCCATTTTCCAACATTTCTTCAGAAGCTCTGACAGCTCACACATTGATGAGGGAAAACAAGACTTTTCCCAGTTTCCCTTTCATAAATTAATCAAATGTACATACAGAGACTGCCCAGGTGGATCCAAGGGGTCCTCAGTGCTACAATGGTACAGAATTTTCTGGAGGACTCCTGTTTTATTTTGGACACAAGGATTCTGGACATAAGGAAACCTAAAAGCAATGGGAGTGGTCACAAGCCACTGGACAGGAGAGAGGCACTCAGTGCTTCAGTGGCCACTGCTTCCTCCTGCCCTTGGAAATGTCCCCTCCTGTGGAGGTAGGGGATGGCTTTAACGGTCTGGGGTAACTTAACCATCCCAAAGGCTGACTTCAGGCCTCACATGCTGACAGAGATCTTCTCACACGGACTGACTACCCTACACTAAGTGCTATGTGTCTCTCGTGAGTTAGGAAAACATTTATGACCCCATGTTTTAACACATGCCTCTGCCCAATCCTAGCAAGGCACAATTTTTATATTAAATCAGATAGTAGAGGTGGAAATTAGGGAATTTTTCTTCTCCCCAGCTCTCTCCTACTCAGTAGCCTTCTATGTTCCTGTCACTTTGTTGGTTCTGCTTCAAATTCCTGCGACTTGGTTTCACCTTGTTTCCGGGTGGCACTGCTCTCTATTTTGTAACTGCTGTTACAGCCAGAAGAATGATTTCAATAAGAGCTGACAGGATCAGGCCCTTGTGGTTTCTCAGAAATTTCAAGTTCAGTATGTGTGAAATTCAAACAGAATTCAGAGGAGGAAATAGTTTGGGATTTGTAGCTTGAAAAGTGCACATGGTGAGGGAAGACCACCTACTCAAAATCTGATAGTGGAGGACAGCTGTGGGAAAGGGGGTGTCATGGACAGCCACCCAGCACACATAAGGCCTTCCCAGGAACTCAGATGCAATCAAAGGCTTGAAGATACAAAAAGGGAGGAGGATAAGTTTCAGTGAGTGACTGAAGTCAAAGTCGCTCGGTTGTGTCTGACTCTCTGCAACCTGGTAGCCTGCCAGGCTCCTCTGTCCATGAATTCTCCAGGCAAGAATACTGGAGTGGGTTGCCATTCCCTTCTCCAGAGGATCTTCCCAACCCAGGGATCAAACCTGGGTCTCTCACACTGCAGGCACATTCTTCACCATCTGAGCCACCAGAAAAGCCCTAAGTTTCAGCCAAAAGTCTAAATCAAAATGTATGGAGTGAATTAATGCTATTCACATTTGAGGAGGATGACAGAAGAAAAGAACCTAAGTTACATTAAACAGAAAAGGAAGCAAATTAAAATAATTAAACTTCAGCAAATGAAGTATTTAACTGCACCTAGAGAAGGAAATGGCAACCCACTCCAGTATTCTTGCCTGCAGAATCCCAGGGACAGAGGAGCCTGGTGGGCTGCCGTCTATGGGGTCGCACAGAGTCGGACACGACTGAGCGACTTCACTTTCACTTTTCACCTTCATGCATTGTAGAAGGAACTGGCAACCCACTCCAGTGTTCTTGCCTGGAGAATCCCAGGGACGGGGCAGCCTGGTGGGCTGCCGTCTATGGGGTCGCACAGAGTCAGACACGACTGAAGTGACTTAGCAGCAGCAGCAGCAGCAGCAGCAGGTACTTATATTGTGGGTTAGATCTCCGGGTCAGGAAGATCCCTTGGAAGAGGGCATGGCAACCCACTCATTTTTGCCCCAGAGAATCCCATGGACAGAGAGGCATGGAGGGCTACAGTCCATAGGGATGCAAAGAGTTGAACATGACTGAAGCAACTTAGCACACACACACGCACAGGTGTTTATATACTTAAATATTACTCTAAATTGTATGTTTCATTGTGTTTGTATTAATCATGTTTACACTTGGTTCCTTTTAAATAGGATCTTTTGCTACTTAAAAAAATAGACATAATTGAATGGCTTTCCCTCTTTATTCATATTGAAGGATCATGAAGACATGAGTTTTGCCCAAAAGAGATGAGAAAAGAAATATTCAAAGAGAAGCTAGAGGGAAGAGATAAAAATATATATTAATCTTGCTCTACACAAAATATATTTCTTGTAACTCCATGTACTGTTATTTATTTTTTTTAAATATTTTTTGAAGAGGCAACTATTGAAAAAGATAATTTGGGTTTATATTATTCCCTTAAGAAAATGGGAGTAGTGAATTTGTCTGATTTGTAAATTCTGACTGTATTCAGATTACTTTTTTAAATAATAATGTATTTACACCCTTTCTTTTGCCAAAAAAAGATCTGAGTAGCTACTGAGGTACAACACTTTGCATACAAAAGATTATTGAGAGAGAGGCAGAGAGAACTCTCTGGAGCCTCTCCATGGCTGTCTTTCAGTCAGTTTGTTCTCCATAAGGAAAAGTAAAATGGCATGAATTCCTAAGCCCACTCATTATTTTACTTCTCAGGTTAAAAATGAGAAGAATTTAAAACACCTGGAAAATAGGAGGTTCCTGGTATACTAAGAGACTTCAGAGTTACCTATCCCAAGTTAATTCAGCTATATATTAATCATCTTTGACATAAAGACATTACATACAAGTTATTTGATTTGTTCTTAACCTGATAGTTGTTCATCTAACCCCTATGTTCTCTGACCATTTTCTCATCAAAGCCTTATTCTTCTGAATAGACAGTAAATTACCACACTGGTAATACTTTTTCAGTGAATGCAAGACTATCTCTTTGGCTTTCAATAGTAGAAAAGCAGCAGTTATACAAACCGTGTGGGAAGTCAGTTGTGTGTGTGTGTGTGTGTGTGTGTGTGTGTGTGTATTTAATGTGCAAAGCTGAGGGTTTTTTTTTTTAAGTAAATGGTTATATGGTTCATATTTTCTGTGGATGGATATAATGATCTAAGGAGCATTTTACTAATATGAAGAGTGATATGAGTAAGTATTAATAGTAATAATGAAACCAGTTTGAAATTCACATTCTAAAATAGTGGTCTATTTGGCGCCAGAGAATATAATCTACCAAGGTGTTAGTTTCATTTATGAGAATGACTTTTTTTCAGTTTTCTATATTATATTAGCAGGGCTTGGTTGTAGAATTTCTAGTTGCAACTGCCATAGGGCCTTTTTAAGTGAAGTGATGTTTTTATTACTGCTATTTCTTGTGAGGGTAGATACCAGCCTGGCCTTCCATTACACTAAGAAAGCCACTGTGTGTTGTGTGAACAGCTAAATATTGATTTGACTATTTTTTTTCTCTCTTTCTTCCTTTTCCTGAGCATTTATCTGGACAAAGACTCTTAATCTCCTTGAAAGAATTCTAGAAAACACGCTAGAGTGCATAGATCAGTGGGCACCTGGGGACTCTGCCAATAGACAGTGCCAGTAGACACTGTCATACAATAAAGTAGTAAGAAAAAACAGTTCTAAAGATCAATTACTCTGGCTTTTTTTATTTCCTATTTATTTCCCCACATTCCAATGGTAATTATTTCTTTCCAAATATGATTTAAGAGACCGTAACTCTGAAGGAGAACTACTTTGAGACAAACGTACTGGGGGATAGTTACTTTAAATTTCAATACGTGGCACATTTAAACAGTGCTCCTACTTCCTGGGAGTGTGTTTTCCCAAGGTCTCTAAAACAAAAGCGGAAAATAAAAATAAAAATTGAAAGTCTTAACCATAAACTACAATTAATTAGTTTCATGTCTAAAAATTTTAATTCATCATTACTATAAAGAATATAAAATAAAATTTTACTAAGAAGTGTATAATTTCATGTATTAGCATAAAACAGGTCCATCTATTTAAAAAGACTGTACTTAACATGAATATTTAGTCTGAAGATTGGCTTTAAACACAAGCAGATGATTCCTAGGTTTTAGCAAACTTAAACAAATCAGAGGATGACAATAAAAGCATTTGAGACTCACAGCCTAATTTTAATCTCCCTATACAGATAAAAAGAGTGGATGTGCCATTGTTTTGTGGTGTCCAAAGAAACAAAATTTCATTTTCACTTATAAAAAGAAAAATAATTTGGGACTTCCCTGGTGGTCCAGTGGTTAAGGACGGGAACCTGCCTTTGAATGCAGGGGACTATGGTTCTATCGCAGAGTCTCTGGGATACATCTGGGATAGGTCTCTGCACTCCACAACTAGAGAGAAGCCCACACACAGCAGCTAAGCCGCCACAGCCAAATAAATAAATAATATTTTTTTAAAAAGAAAACTAACTTGAAAATATTGATGATGACTAACGCTGTATGTATTAATGCATATATTTTGATCTAAGCAGTGAACATGACTATAATATTTAATTCCATGAAATTTGGTTCCTGGATTCTTTTTAAATTCACCTTTTCAAAAGTTTGGGGCTCCTTATACTACCATGAAATGAAATATTCATTGTATTAGATGAAAATAGAAAGGCATTACTATTATCCAAGGAATGGGAGGAGAAGCAAATGAAAGCATACATAATATATACCCATATGCATACACATACACACAATGAGAGGATAAGCCAAAATTCTATTTTTAAAAATGTTATCTTTAAGGAAAATGAGGAAATGGTGAGAAGGAAGAGAGGCTAGCCTTATTTGAATAGCTTTTGTGTCTATTTTGACTTTGAAGCCCTGTATCTTACATATTTTTTTTTAAAAGAACATTTTTAAAAAGAGAAATCCCTAAAAATAGAAAGCAAAATTAAAATGATTTGTTGTATCAAGCTGATGGCTTAGCCACACCAATAGAAACTATGTAAAGTAGTTTTAAAAGACAGTAATTCATATATTCCCATTGGCATATACTCTAAGGACAACAAAAACAACAAAACTGCAACAACAAAAATCTTAAATTGGTTTCAATAATAAAATTTCTGGAGGTATGATTGATGAGATTAAATAAAGTCAGGTACTCATGAATTTAAGTATAATTAATTATGTCTAAGAGGGCTTCCCAGGTGGCACTAATGGTAAAGAATCACCTGCCAATACAGGAGACATAAGAGAAGTGAGTTCGATCCTTGGGTTGGGAAGATCGCCCAAAGGAGGGCAGTGCAACCCACTCCAATATTCTTGCCTGGAGAATCCCATGGACAGAGAGGAGCCAGGTGGGCTACAGTCCATAGGCTCGTATCTCAAGGTAGCCAAAAAGTTACTACTGGGAAATTATTACTATTCTAACTAATGAATGAACTTGGAATGGCAGAGTTAGAAAGTGCCATTTTAACCCCCTAACCTCTAATGACATACTGAAATCAATCTAGAAAATAATCATGACAAAGGAGGCAAGAAGACCAGTGATGGAAATTCACACCACCACCTAAAAATTATTTTTGACAAAACAATTTGATCCAGCCTCCTTGTAGCTAATCACTAAATGTGTCCCACCTCCCCACCTCCAATAAACTATGCTTCCTGTTTTTCTTGCACTGTGGTGGCTCAGTGGTAAAGAATCCATCTGCCAAGCAGGAGACAAGGGTTCGATCCCCAGGTTGGGAATATTCTCTGGAGAAGGAAACGGCAACCCACTCCAGTATTGGGACCTGGGAAATACCACGGACAGAGGAGCCTGGTGGGCTACAGTCTATACAGCTGCAAAAGAGTTGGACACAAACTAGTGACTAAACAACAACAGCCAGTCTCTTAAATCTGGGATGCCCCTGTGATTCACTTTAATTAACAGAATATGGTAGAAGTGACACTGTGCGACTTCTAAGGCTAAGGCAGAAGTCTTGCATTTAAGACTCGGTCTCTTCGTTCTCACTGGGGTAAGCCAGCCACCACATAAGAAGTCTGACTACATAGAAGTCCAACTCAGCCATGTGGAAAAGCCATGATGAGAGAAAGACATGGGACCAGCCCCTAGCTATTCCAGTCTTCTCAGCCCAGGAGCCAGACATGTAGGTAAGAAAGCTTTCAGAAGACTCCAGCCTCAGCCAGCACCTCACTGCTTATAGGGGGGGGTCCCAAATGAGAAACGCCCAGGCGAGCCCATCCATCCTCAAAACTGTGAGAGAGTCCATTGATATTTTGAGTCACTAAGCTTGGGTGTTGTAGCTTTTGCAGTAACAGATTAATGGGACAAGCCTAAAACCATTGTACAGGAAACACAAGGGAACTGTTAAACAAAACCATGAGGAAACAAAGGAAGGGATGGGAAACTATTAGTTAAAAAGAATGAATTGATATACAGAAACCTTAACTAGGATTTTGTTTATTTTATAGGTTTATTTTTCAATTGGGAGCCAATTAAGGTTATGATACTATAGGTGACATGGGATCATGATCAGACATTTGATCTTAAGGAATTACTATTAAACATTTTAAGTGTGGCTATATTTTAAAGAAAATTCTTAACTTTAAAGCTATAGACTGAAATATCCAAGGATGAATATTTATTATCTGGGGGCAGCAAACAGATGGATAGACGAAGCTGGGCCATGAGTTTATGTGTTGAAACTAGAAGTTCATTTTATTACTCTCATTATTTTGCATATGTCTAAAGTTTCCTTTAGTTAAAAATGCAACTACTTGGCTACATTTTGTTCAAGCATATAACTGACTTAAAACCTAATGATAGCTGAAAGAAGACATAATGTTATAACTTTTTGTAAAGTTCTTTATGTTTAGCCAAGGAAAAAAATTATTTTCACATTACTGCATGTCCAAAATATTGATCTAGCTATTTAACTCTGATTCTGAACTTCTCCTGGAAAATAGGAATCATGATCTCCATTCCAGTATATGCTGAGTTTGATCAACTGAGACAATTTATAGGGAAAAAAATGTTTTGAAAACCGTACTCTGCTATGCAAATGCAAAACATTATTGGTAGTGAAGACCACATGTTTGGCCCGATATTTGGAATATATGCAGTGAGCCCTCTCAAAATCTGTAAGCTCAGAACTCTGTCGTTAATGCATTTGGATCTAATACTAGTCACAGTGCTTAGAAAATAGAACCTTCAGAAAGATTTTTTGGATGAAAGAGTAAACTGGAGGAAAGAGGGAATGGAGATTTTTTATATACTTGCTTTTATCTTTGATCCTGCATCTTTTTTAAAAGCTCAACTGAGCAACAGAGTGTGAGAGAGAAGTTATCTTTCTGTGATCCCACCAGAAGTATATCTTTCTACTGGTGAATTTTAGCATTGTTTTTAAGCTTTTATATGCAGAGTTATGAATTACTATCTCGAAATGAATTACTATCTCAGTATGCTACACCTGATCAAACCTACTTTTGTGTGCTTTTGATTTTCTTCAAAAAAAAAAACTAATTAGAATAAATTTAATATATGATGGTATTTAATACATGATGGTCAAGTGAGCAGTAAACAATTGCAAGCTTTCCTAGGGGCTATTTTGCTCTGTCTCACCATCAGGAAGCTAAAGCATATGTTGGATGTTAGCCTGGGTAGACACAAATGTGCCCTATTTACTCAAGGTTTCCTTTGAAGCCACAATTTATAAGTTTTGTTTCTTAGGGGTACATGTCAAACTTCATTTAGCATTAGTTGGTATCCAGATACACTGAATAGCAAAAAGGCAGCATTGCAGGGCAAAATATATGACTGCTATATGAGCAATAATGTCAGTTTCATTTATGTAACTCACAAAAAACAAGAAGAGAAATACAATGGAAAAGCTGACAGGAGGAAATCAAGATAAAAATTATTCACTAAATTTATTTAAGTGTAAAACTTCATATAGACAGGGAAAATATTAAAACTAGTAGGTTTTAAATCAACATCTAAGAAGTAGATAATTTTAGAGTAAGTTCTTTTAAAAAGTGTTCTTTAACCCTTAAATGTCAACGGGTATATACTTATGTAAAATATATTTGTGTGCACAATATTTTCTTTTTTCCTAAGAATGCTTTGCAAATTTTCTGGAAGAATCTGCAAATTTTAAATATGTATATATAGATATATATGGGGACATTTGTGGAATTGATGCTTTGCTTTAGAATATTTTTGTGAAAAGCTGAAATTTGATGGTTGATACAATATGCATAAAATTGACCCAAATAAAACAATTAAAATTTAAACAATTTTATACTTAAAAAGTTATATTTATATTTATTAATTTATTTGCGGCTCAAAACACTTCATGAGCAACACATTATAAACTAAATTCATAGATGTGCAGCTCAAAACTCAATAAAGTTTGTAAACTTAAGCCATCTACTTTCATAGTACTGACTGCTTCAATTGCACTTCTTTGTTTAGTTGTTCAGTCGTGTCTGACTCTCTGCGACCCAATGGACTTGTAGCCTGCCAAGCCCCTCTGTCCATAGGATTTCCCAGACAAGGATACTGGAGTGAGCGGGTTGCCATTTCCTCCTCCAGGGGATCTTCCTGACTCAGGGATTGAACCCACATCTCCCGTATTGGCAGGCGGGTTACTTACCGATGGACCGCCATGACAGTCTGGAAAGCATTCTTTAAGTATGATTGCTTACAACTGTAAGACAAGTTATCATACCATCTTCAACATATATTTTCTAAGACTCATCCCTGTTGTTCAGCTTAGCTTAGTTCAGTCACTTTCAATGCTCTGTTTTACTCCACTATGTGAATACACTATAAGTTACTTATTCATTTGTCTCTTGCTAGATATTTGAATTATTTTGCTTTTTGAAGTTATTCCCAGTGCTGCAATAAACTTTTGTCCATATCTCCTGGTTGCCACATGTAAGAGTTTCTCTGCGATTTATACTTAAAATGATGACAAATTACTAACCCAGTGGTACAAAAAAGAAAAATTAAGTTTAGTATTCCAGAGGTAGAGTAAATGTCAACATATAACTCCAATATGGACATTTATTCATAAATTACACACTTGTACTACTGTATGTGTGTGTGTGTGTGTGTGTGTGTGTATAATAGCCATTTAAACCATATGTAAAAAAAGACATTTCTAAGGAATTTGATAGAAACAGGTCTAAGTAAAATTTCCAAAATACTCTTCCTTACCCCTAGTCGAGGTCTTGTGCAACCCAGGAGGTTCACACAACCACTTTAGGATCACCATAACAACCTCACAAGAACTGTACTAAGCACAGAGACAAACTTGCATAATGGCACGGCTATTTCATTTGTAAATCCATACTATTTGGTTATCTACTGTATCTATTTCTGTTCTGAAGAAACCAATATATCTGTACGATTTAAAGTAGAGAACACCCAATTATAGTTCAACAACTGTGTTTGCAAATGATGTAAATGAGGATTAAAGGCACCATCTTTAGGTCTGACTTATGCTCCAAGAACAAAATGAAACAAAAATGAAAACACAAGACCAAAAAAAAAGATCACCTTTGTGTTACTGGGTAATTGATTTTTCTTTTCTTTTTTTAAAGCTTTCAAACTAGATAAAATCAACACCTTAAAAGACTTGTCTTTAACCCAGGCTTTCTTTTATTAAAGTATACAATTGTGGGTACATGCCTAGAGGAATAATAGTTTGTTCCTAACAAAAGAGTCTGGATTCCACAATATGCCTTTAGCCAGAGGCATCGTTCCCCAAAGCACACGGCTAACTGCATCTCCTGCTGTACCTGTAACAATTTAATTGTATAAGTCAGCCTAGTCAAGCATCTCCAGCTCATGACTGGGAGACATGAAATTCATTGTCATTATTGTCCCTGTCATTTTGGATCATTATATCCTGCTGCAGAATTTTCCTCACTTCAGTGCATTTTTACCTCCAGGAGCCAGGGATTATAGCTGAGGTTGGGGTGGGGGCAGGACCGTGAACTACATTTACCTCGGGGGAGCCAGAGATTAAATTGGCTTTGCTCTCTCACAAGCTGAATTCATCTATTTGTATGCTGTGAGTTTTAGGTTGGAATAAAAATGAATATTCTAGTGAAACTTGGGTTTCAATTCCCCCTTTGAAACATGGCTGTAACCAACTTTTATTTACATTAGGAAAGCCAATGTAATTTCTCGTAGGTTGCTATTTTCATATGTGCATAAGGAATACTTAAGGGCATCATCGAGTATGAAATAACAGATATCTCTCTTTGTCACTGCCTGGACTCTCAGAAGGAAGGATTTAAAGCTGTAATTTTGTTCTCCAGTTGCATCTTACAGAAGCTTAATGGGGGTATCTTATGGTCTTAAATATTTAATGATTTTTAATTATACCTCATTTTCTGTGTACTGGATTGGATGAGTGAAGTTCAACTAGGATGGCAGCAAAGATCTGTAGGACCAAGCAGAGCAAAGTTTACAGAGGAAGACAAGTGAGTTCCTGAGGAAACTGGCAAACCATCCACATCTGGCTCAAGAACCTCACAGCCTGCCAAGTCACCTGAGCCTGTCGTGCCTTAAACACTTCTTGCTGATGTGGGAAGAGTTCCACCAGTCACCAACGTATACACGGAAACCCACGATCAGTGGTAATGGCCACAGACCGGTACAGCTGGTCACTCTCTGGTAGGACAGGAAGAGGGACAGAGTAAAAACACTAGACTTGTCTCAGGCAGAAAACCAGTGAGATGACTATTGTTTTCTCTAACATAATATAAAAACGAAAATATAACCTGGTATGTCACTTCCTACTTTCACTTCATAGGGATTTTACTGAAAGATCTGCCATCAGGGAAGCCCATCTTTGCGTCTGTGAGGTCGCAAAGAGTCAGACATGACTGCACATAGCATGGCATACTGAAAAAAGATGGTAGTTATTCCTCCTCATATGTGAGTTTGTTTTTCAGAGATTAACAAAATATGGCAAGCACAGAATAGCCACTGTAATTACCACATTAACAGAATCCCTTTGCTCTACACCTGAAACTAACATGACACTGTAAACCAACTATATTCCAATTAAAAAAAATAATAAGAGATACTCTCTGCCCGACAGCCATCAAGCTCAAACCCTACCCTCTTTCCTATTTCTTGGCAACCAGA
This sequence comes from Cervus canadensis, assembly GCF_019320065.1. Taxonomy (NCBI): domain Eukaryota; kingdom Metazoa; phylum Chordata; class Mammalia; order Artiodactyla; family Cervidae; genus Cervus; species Cervus canadensis. The sequence goes on along the minus strand of NC_057400.1, from coordinate 37,008,389 downwards.
GTGTTTCCATATCTGTGTAAATATGACTAATCAGGACATTTCATACAAATGAATCATGTGAAAAAAAAAAAAGTATGTGGTCAAAGATGTAAACTTCTAGTAACAAGATAAATAAGTTCTGGGGATGTAATATACAGCATGCTGTGCTGTGCTGTGCTTAGTCACTCAGTTGCGTCTGACACTTTGGATTCCGTGGACTGTAGCCTACCAGGCTCCTCCGTCTACGGCAATTCTCCAGACAAGAACACTGGAGTGGGTTGCCAGGCCCTCCTCCAGGAGATCCCAAGCTAGGGATCGACCCAGGTCTCCCACACTGCAGGAAGATTCCTCACTATCTGAGCCATCAGGGAAGCCCAAGATCACAGGAGTGGGTAGCCTATCCCTTCTCCAGGGCATCTCCCCAACCCAGGGATCGAACTGGGGTCTCCTGCATGGTTATGTTGTTGTTATTGCCAAGAAAGGTTTATCTTATAAATTACAGTGTTCAGAATTCAACTGCAATGGTATATGCTTAAGTATTTTTTTCCTTTCTGAAGTACTTTGGTAGCAGGATAATAATGCTATTTTTCTGGATAAACAGTAAGTCATCCTTTTCTTTCTCTGAGCACACATTTATTACATTTAATTCCTTTCTATATGCTCCTTTCTACCTTATTTCCATGTTGTTATTTAATTTGCTCCTCACACCATTAGGTTTAACAAGAGTTGCCTACCTGTGAATACAGCTGTGATACTGTAGAACTACATTGTTTCACATTGCTGTTTTGTCTTGCCTCAAGCATGACATGGTTGGACCTACATCATTTCAGAACAAAATTAAAAAAGAAACTATTTCCAGTGACTAGAATGATTTTTACTTCTTCATGACTTGGGTTTCAGAATCAATTTTCAAATATCAATTTGAAATTCTTTTAAATAATAATTTTTAAACTTTTCAGTAATCTTTGCTAAACTCATAATTTTGCAGTCTGTAACAAGCTATAAAAGCCAATTGTAGATTAAAGAAATCCTCCTTCCTCTGATTCTAATATGATAATGTTTTTCCTGCATTATGTGACATAGATTTCCCTTGGTTTCTCTATGTAGAATCAATAAGAATCTAGAATTCATAACACTATCAAACCAACATAAGACAGGACACCACAAATTCGGATATGACATTCACTAATATGCCCCTCAAGGAGATTCAGATATGCACAAGCTAAAAAATAAAAATAATAAATAAAAGTAGTTTGTGTTCAATAGATCATGTGTTAAAAAAAATGGCCAAGTACTTGAGAGAGTTTGCATGGGAGGGATTAAAATTAAGAGGCAAAGGGCACAAACATTTCCATGGAAGGATGGGTAGAGGTCCATTTGCAGAATGCCTTCTGATTCCTCCTGCACCAAAAACCTCTTTAATGTAATCACCCAACAAACTACAATGGATTAATGTTAAGGGTTTGAAGAAGGGAAAGAAAATTCAGTTAAGATTGTCCTTTAACATGAGATTCAATCAGGGGCACCAAAAAAGTAGTTAAGTGCCCCCCTGTGGTGTTTAGATGCTGCAAGGCACTGTAAACTGTGCATTTTCTGGCTTTTAACGTTTGTCAAAGACCCTTAACATTTTTCTAATATTGTTGCTCCTAACATACCTTCTTGAGTTTGTCCCCATTGCCCCATCTGCATGTATACATTTTGCATTCATACATGAAAGCCTGACAGATAGCTAAACTGATTCAGAAACCTAATGCTGAGGAGAAACAAAGCGGGTAGCCTAAAAGATATCCCGTATTATGAAGTATAAATATCAAAGTCTCCTGAAAAAAGAAAAAAACAAAACATTTCTTCATACTAAGAGTTTAGATATCTAACACTAAATATGTAAGATCACATAGTGGGATTTTAACAACTCACTTCGCTATAGGCCCTTAAGCTGTCCTTTGTGCCACAAAATTTCTAAGACTTTTTGAATGTGCACAGTTATCTGTGTCCAGCTATTTATTTATAAACAGAAATTCCTGGGCTATTTTCCAATTCCATTCTCCCTTAAAAACCACAGTAAAATTTCACAAACAGCTTTTCCTGTGATGTGTGTTGTATTGTGGTTCATCTGGAGCTACGTTAAGTGGTTAGTCCCTTCAAATAAAAGTGTACAAAACTGTATTATTAACACATACACAAACACAATGAATGAACACTGAACACAAGGCAAATGGGTACTAGATAATGTCACTGTTAGAAAACATCTAATAACAATAAAAGAAGCATTAAAAACTGAGGGACTGAAGAAAAAAAAAAAACAACGGACTGGTTTAACAGATGCAATGTTCGTCTACCTTCCTCACATAAATTATATGTTCAAGAATTGTGTCCTGTGCAAAATATGAACATGTCCATTTCAGCCCAGAGGCATTTTTCCCTAGGCTTATAACCCCTTGAAAATAGAGGTTTCATCTAGAAAACCTAACAGATCCTCAGCTGCTTTCAACATTATAATATATTCATAAGGCAAGCGTTCACTGGCAAACATATAACAAATTAAATGGCATGAAGGTGGGACCCAAAATGCACAATGATGGAAAACGGACCAAGCCAACCATGAGATTCAAAGTCGAAGGAATATTCAAGATCGAGCGATATTAAAAGCAAAACACTACGTGCAGAGTGCACATGTGTGTTTGTGTGTTGTGTAATATTAGCATTAATTAGTATGCAAAACTATCTCATTAAGAATACACTGTAAGGGTCAGGAGTGAGAGAAAAGTATCCTGAAAAAACAAAAATCACGTACCATCATAGTAGACAATTGCTCCTACCAGTTTGTCCTTCTGGAGCATTGGGAAATGCTCAAGGGCTCTTGATTTGCTGAGGACATAACTGCTTTTCAGGCAATTACTTCCAGCAACCAGATCATATAGCTTGATTCCTATCCAGTAGTATGGTAACTGCCACCACCTACAGCATAAAGAGGGGAAAAGGTTTCTTTATAAACAGAGTATAACATTATAGAATGTCACTTTATAAGACACTTTTTATTAAGAAAAGCAAAGTATATCTACAAGTGTACTGCATAAGAAACAAGAGAAGTGCCTTCCTGTTCTGAGATCAGCTCAGCTGAATCACATACATAAATGAATCATCTCGAAGGCAGTGGTTCTGGACCTGACTGCATATGAGACTTTCTAGGGAGCATCAAAAATAAACATAACTGCCTGGATCTTGTGTTCCTAGAGATCAATTGAACTAGACTAGGGCAAAGACCAGAGTGACTCTAATGTACACCCAGGGTAGAGACTCATTGGCTTAAGGTGTCTCAAGCCATCTATGACAAAATATGGACAAAAATTATAAAATCTGTTTCTAGACCCCACAAAACACTCATGCAGCTAACAGAGCTACATAATCCTGTATTTAATATTGTCTGTATTCCAGTTTAAGTCAACTTGATGGATAGCTCTAACAATATTCAGAAAATTGGGTTTAATAATTTACGATTATCTGACACCTACAAACCAAATTTCAGGTTTGGTTAACTCAGAAATTTCAAATGACACAAAATGGCTTAGGGTTTGGAGTTGATATATGTCAGTTCAGATTTCGCAGCAGGATACATCCTGGCTCTGCATTTTAGCCTGCAAATGACCCTCTTATATTTCCCAGTGCAAATGCAGTTGTTCCTCTATGTACTCTCAGAAACTGGAGTTTAAAAGGACTAATTATAAAAGCAGAACACAAGCCACTTTGCCTTCAAGATCTAGCCCTCAGAGGTGAGTTGGCAGAGAGCAACTTAGGAAAAGTCACACTTTTTAAAATACAACAAAGGAAAATATTTTAAAAGGATTAAAGATTAGGACTAATTACAACTACTTTAAGAAATACACATTGAGGAACTTCTGCCATTAAAACTGGGTTGTTCTATTGGCCTCAGATAAGCAAAGAGTATACTGATGATACCAAAAGGCTTACTTGTAAATCGGAAGCATAATAGGCAATGGGGCTGATAAATGGGGAGCAATTTCCAGCAGGTTGGCACGCTCATGAAGGGCTTCTTTTACCATCCTGTACTGAAAAGCAAAACAGAGAAAATTAGTTTGGCAGTAACAGATCATAATATTTTCAAATGGCAAATAGACACCCTGCCAACTGATTGATACACAGAAACCTCTCTACCTCTGAGTGAGGATGGCTCCCTCCTAATCAAATTTCTAATAATACATCATGCTGTCAACCTGAAAGATTTTTTAGAAACCTTAACTGTATTTGCATAGGAGAAAAACATGCTGTCAGAGTTCCCAGGTGTAAGATATTTTCCTGACTTGAGTTACAAGATTATTGTAACAATTTATCTTGCATTGTCTGTATTGTCCCTTTTCTCAGTCCCCCATAATATTTTCTCATGTAAGAGATAACAGATTGTTCAAATTCATGTTAAACGTTTTCTTCTTGCCTCCACTAGCCCAAGCAGACATAGTACTTAGGAGTTGCATAGTATTTTATAAATGATCATGAAAAAGCTTTTGTCTTTAGTCTTCATTATCCCTCTCTGAAGACCCAGCATTACTATCCTAATACTAATTTTTACAAATGAGAAAACTGAGGCTTACAGAAACTGAATAAATAAGTTATAGCACATCACAAGCCATCTGATTCTAAACCCTATGCTCTTTTCTTTACGTCCATCATGGTCCTAAACAGACATGTAAGAAAAGGGGACAGAGTCAAAACTGACAATGTCAAGTTAGTGCTGCTGTGTTTTTCATGGACAAGAAGCAGATAGGGAGTTCAGCTGATTTTTTTTTTTTTACCCCCTCTGGGAAATGTCATCTTCCACACTGCCTTGGCAGTTTTCAAATGGTGGCAGACTGGACACAACAAAGTGCGACATAAAAAAAAAAGCATGACTCAGATCATCTTTTTCTTCAGAATATGTCAGTGACAATATGCAGTGTGACTGCATTTGCAGTTAAGATCAGTTTAATACTCCTCATGTATTACAACAGAGCTCCCCTGAACCCACTTGGGAAGTAGCAATTGGGTGACCATCAGTCAGAAAAACAAAACAAAAAACAATCACAACTGTTAAAAGGTAACACATCCAAAAGTGATTTTGTAAATCTGCTACTTTGACATGTCTGTGTAGAATAGGACCCTGGTTACTCATGAATGTGTTGCTACAGGAAAAAACAACAACAACAAAAACCTGACACGCCTCTCCTGAAAGACACTCCAGCAGAATACACTAAATAGGTATTTCCAATAGGAAGAAATGTTAAAGGCCATTAAAAGAAAAAGAAAAAGAAAAAAAAAACTGATTTAATTGGGTAGAAAAAAAGCATAGTAACAATTTTTGTTTAACAACCAGCATACACAATTACCTGCTCAATATCCAACTTCATGATAGCCTTCTGAAGATATCTCACACCACCATGGATCAATTTAGTGCTTCTGCTGCTGGTCCCCGATGAGAAATCATCTCTTTCTACAAGGGCTGTTTTTAGTCCTGTGTAACCAGAAAACCAAATTAACTTCTTAAATTACACAATTTGTATGTAATTCATTAAAGGCACTTCTCCAGGGTAGAGACAATCACAAGAAAAATTACTCTGAACATGGATAAATTTGTATTCAAAGTGCAGTACACTGTCTATATTATAATGAAGAGATTTTAGTCTCTTCCTGGGGGAAAAGTCAAACCAGAACTAGAAGCATATTAAACTGTGAATGAATCACAACTAGAAAATATTACAGTGCAATTTCATGGCAGTAATATACTCTGGTGTGTTTCGAGGGTTGAAGGGAAGACTGGCGTCCATCTTTATCCATGTAGAGCTAACTCAGTATTGTTACGATGCCTTCTGGAACTGACATTTAACTCCTCACTACAAGAGTCCAGACATGTGCCAGCCTCTCGACTTCAGTCAACTCTAATGCACATGCACGTGTGTTAAGTTACTTCAGTCATGTCTGACTTTTTGTGACCCTATGAACCCACCAGGTTCCTCTGTCCATGGGATTCTCCAGGCAAGAATCCCGAAATGGATTGCCATTGCCCTCCTCCAGGGGATCTTCCTGACCCAGGGATCGAACCCATGTCTCTGGCACTCCCTGCATTGCCAGGCAGATTCTTTACCACTAGCGCCACCTGGGAAGCCCCAACTCTAACGCATCAATCATGAATCTAGACTAGCCATCTACATGCACGTTCCTCTTGCCAGAGTGGTGTGAGAGTGGGTATAAAACAGGAAAAGAGATCAGGAAAATAGATCAAAGACCTCAAAACAGAAGGAAAAAAGAAGAGGATAACCTCTGATGTCGAGTTCACAGTCTAACTGAAGACATGCAAGCACAACACTGTAGAATTACAAAGAAAAATACATGCCAGGACAAATGAACCCAGTACAGAGTAGCCATGAGTAAAGCCAGTATTCTTGGGAAAGATGAGGCTGAATAAGGACAAGTCATTCCACCCTCCCTTCTCTTTGAGAGTTGCAATAAATCTCTTAGGAATGAAATAAGTTTTGTTTTGTTTTCTTGCAGACACACCTCTGCCTCTTCAGGATTGGGAGGACCAACAGTACTATGAGTCCCATACGCTAGTTACAGATGAAATCTAAAACTTCAAAAGACCCAAAGTATACATCAACACGAAGCCAGGAGGAATTTTCATGGCTTGGCATACTCTTGGGGGATGAGAGAATGTCATAGAGTCCAATTACAATGAGAATATGTAACTGGAGCGGTTTGGGCTCACAAAGCTCATATAAGAGAACCTGTGCATGCGTTCAATTCAGAGCCATTTATTACATTTAATACCAAAGGGTCGTTTTTATAACTTTTTAACAGTTTAAATATCGTACCCAAATGTCATCATAAAATCAGGGCAATTCCCTTGACTCCAAAGGACAAAATATTTGGAAACTGTGGAGAGAAAAGTAGAGAACTTTGATTCAAGGGCAAAACTGCTAATGCTCTAATGAACTAGCAAAATAACACAGAAATTACAGGTATCATAGATCCAGGTCACTCTTTTTAAGCATTTATGCCAGACAAAGATCTGTAGAGTTCTCAACTATGAAAATGCTACCAATATTTAGCTAATTTGGTACAGGATGTATTAAACACAAAAATATTTCATGTTAGTACATATTTTTGAGAGCCTAAGTGCCAGCGAAAGTGCTGGTGTTAGAAATGTAGACACGGACCAAGCTGTTAAGTAGCTCCCAACCGAAAGAGAGGTACGTGAACAAAATGAAGCAAAGTTTCATGGGTGTTTCATCTGAAAATGCAGTGGACTCTTATCTTAAAGGTGGTCAAAAATTAAACTCAGAATATAAACCCCAAATTGCTTAGTGGCGATTACATTTGCAGTCTCTTTAAGAATGCACTGTGTTGGTGAGTTCTATCAACTTTACTTAGTAAATCCAACACAGACTTCTCCTTCCAGCACTAAAATATACCATTTTTTCTCCAGTTGAAGATCAGATGAGGGAGTTGACTTTCAAATGGCATTTAAGAGCCGGGTTATTTCAAACACACCTCTCTTCCAGTCTTAGAAGCAGTCGTGGTGTTAAGATGCCCACACCATGAGAGGCAGAGACATTAGACTGAGAGTGGAGAAGCAGTCTTCCATCCAGCCCCTGGCTCCCACCTCCACAAAGGTACCCACAGGCTATGGGAGAAGATGCTTAGTCCCCAGTCAGCACCACTTCCTAGTACGTAATCCCCTACCCTAGACTGTGGACTGGACCTAGTGTCTTACTCTAATCAACAAAATACAGCCATGATGATGGCTGGCCACTTCCGTGGTTAGGTTACCAGAGACTGTGAGTTCCTCTCAGGTGAAGCAAGCTGTCTTGTTCTGAGTCAAGGAACCCATGGATCCCCCAGTCAACAGGTCACAAGGAACTGAGGCCTCGGTCCAATAACTTGTAAGGATCTGAATCATGTCAACACCCATGTCAATTGCTAGAAAGCACTGCAGCCTGTGAGAGACTGAGAGTCAGAGGGCCCAGGCAGATTCCTGACTTGTGGACACTGTGTAGGAAAAAAATATTCTTGTTTGAGGTCACAAAATTTGGGGGGTATTTTATGGATGGGGCTTCCCTGGTGGCTCAGATGGTAAAGAATCTGCCTGCAATGCAGGAGACCTGGGTTCGATCCCTGGGTTAGGAAGATCGTCTGGAGAAGGGAATGGCTACCCACTCCAGTATTCTTGCCTGGAGAATTTCATGGAGACAGAGGAGCCTGGCAGGCTAGAGTCCATGAGGCTCCAAAGAGTCAGACACAACTGAGTGACTAACACTTTCACTTTCTTTATGGATGACACAATTGTTGTGGTCCGGGCACGGGTTGGAAAAGAATTTCCAGACATGAGACAGAATGAGAGGGAAATAAAGTTTATTACAGTGGGAGATGCTGTTAGAACAATGGGCCAGCTCAAGGGAGAACCAATGTTGAACAAAGGTCCTTAGACCTTTTATACCCAGACCTTAGACTTTTATACCCAGCGTACAAGGAGTGAGACAGGGGTCTTGTGGGTCATTTGCTGATTGGATGAGGCTCGTATACTGGGTAGGGGAAGAGGAGGGCAAATACCTTCTCCCTATAGGGTAAGAGGGGAGACAGGTTATACTGTTCCATTAATAGTTACAACATGGGGGAGGGAAGGACAATAAGGGTCTGGTTTTTCCATTCCTGCATTCCAAGACCCTACTTGGTTTGATCTGCTCTTTCATCCTTGGGACACCACATTTCTCCCTCTCTATTTTTAGGGCCAATTCTTTGGCCCCTTTTGATACCCTGCTCAAGTCTATTTATCTACTTATTTCCCTTCTTAGGCATTTGGGAACCCAGTCTCAAAGGAAAAGGGGCGATGACTACACTGGCTTCTTCAGGCTGTACAGGGGCGTTGTGGGGCTCTGGGTTCCCTTTGCCTGGTCTCTGTCCAGGTGCATTTATGCAGAGAGATGAGAGTCCATGGAATGATAAGGTGGACTTGTTTCAGCATTGTCTGGGTGTTGGTCAGGGAATATTCTTGTCATACTACCACTTGGGGATTTGTTGTATTCTAGAAGAAACAAACTTAGTAACAAAGTTAAAGGTATGTGGCCCAAAGATTAATAGAAGTAGAAAGCTGCTCAGAGGCTAGCCAGGAGAACCAGTACCAGACAATGGTTCGTGACGTTAGTGTTCCTCTAGGTATGAGAAGATGCAAGAATTTGGGCTTATAAAATCTTTATCTGAAAATATCTGACTATCTGAAGGCCAGTTCTTCTGGTTTTATCCCAGAGTACAGAGTGCCTTATTTCTGATCTCCACCCTGAACTCCATTCAGGGGGTGTTGGAGGTCAGCAGCTTGCAGTGGTCACGATGTAATCTTTGTAGAGGCAGCTGGCAAGTGCCAGCTTCGTCAGCAGGGTCCCTTCATAGCCACACTTTTGACCATGTTTTGGGGGGATTTCATGGCCATTTAATCTGTGGTGCTGGGAAAGCTCATTCTCAGGTCTAGGGAAGATTCCATTGATAGGCCACTCACTGTGCTGTTATTGGAACAGGTCTTGCGAGTACCAAAAGTTTCTGGACCATACCTGTCTTACTAGCCTCTTGGTCCAGGAAAATATCCCTTCTTGTTGCTTCTTCCCGTATCTAGAGTTACATTATTATAATCATTGATCTCATATGGAACTGCATATCAGCATGTTATCACAGGCTCAGTCACACATTTTGTAACATAAGAAACAATCTTCTGAAACAAGCAACATAGAAAATATATAGCTAGCAGTTATTAGTAAGGTCACAAGCAAGAATTTAAGTCAAGAACTTTCCTTAGGTGTAGGCCCAGTATACCCCAGGTCATCTGACTTAAATGATTATAGCCAGGTGTTAATCTCCTGGTTGTACATCATGGAGCATCTGATCTTTATCTGAAGATTGCTTACTGAGATAAGCTTTAGAAATAAACTTAGAGTGTTCTTTTTAATAACTTAGTTAAATCTTTTAGCAATATACCATAACAACAAGGAACTATCTCAGAAGTGAGTCTTAGTAAACATTAGACCTTAATTAACAAAACTAGAAACTTAGTTTAAAAATTAACAAAACTTAATATTCAGTGACACATAATTTTTTCATATTAACCCTGTAGCCAAGGAAGGCTTTAACCCATCAATAAATGAGGTTTGTCAGGGACCGGGAAAAGCCAAGTGATTGTCTTGGATCTCCCATAGCCCTGACTCTTTGATTTAACAGCTTCTGTTCACCCATTTTTAATTCCCTGATTTAGGAGTAGACCACTTTGACTGTGTGGATCACAATAAACTGTGGAAAATTCTGAAAGAAATGGGAATACCACACCACCCGACCTGCCTCTTGAGAAACCTGTATGCAGGTCAGGAAGCAACAGTCAGAACTGGACATGGAACAGACTGGTTCCAAATAGGAAAAGGAGTATGTCAAGGCTGTATATTGTCACCCTGTGTATTTAACTTATATGCAGAGTACATCATGAGAAACGCTAGGCTGGAAGAAGCACAAGCTGGAATCAAGATTGCTGGGAAAAATATCAATAACCTCAGATATGCAGATGACACCACCGTTATGGCAGAAAGTGAAGAGGAACTAAAAAGCCTCTTGATGAAAGTGAAGGAGGAGAGTGAAAAAGCTAGCTTAAAGCTCAACATTCAGAAAACTAAGATCATGGCATCTGGTCCCATCACTTCATGGCAGATAGATGTGGAAACAGTGGCTGACTTTATTTTTTTGGATTCTAAAACCACTGCAGATGGTGACTGCAGCCATGAAATTAAAAGACGCTTACTCCTTGGAAGGAAAGTTATGATCAACCTAGATAGCATATTAAAAAGCAGAGACATGACTTTGTCAATAAAGGTCCATCTAGTCAAGGCTATGGTTTTCCCAATAGTCATGTATGGATGTGAGAGTCGGACTACAAAGAAAACTGAGTGCCGAAGAATTGATGCTTTTGAACTGTGGTGTTGGAGAAGACTCTTGAGAGTCCCTTGGACAGCAAGGAGATCCAACCAGTCCATCCTAAAGAAGATCAGTCCTGGGTGTTCACCGGAAGGACTGATGTTGAAGCTGAAACTCCAATACTTTGACTACCTGATCCGAAGAACTGACTCATCTGAAAAGACCGTCATGCTGGGAAAGATTGAAGGCAGGAACAGAAAGGGACGACAGAGGATAAGATGGTTGGATGGCATCATCGACTCAATAGACATGAGTTTGGGTAAACTCTGGGAGTTGGTGATGGACAGGGAGGCCTGGCGTGCTGCAGTTCGTGGGGTCGCAGAGTCGGACACGACTGAGCGACTAAACTGAACTGATACTGATTGCTGTGTTTTAAGGACATCAGGATAGCAAAAGTCTAACCATGAGGGCTTTTTTTTTGTAGAAGCAGAATGAGCTTTGTCTACATGTACCATAATATTAAATAATGTTTATTTACCTTACCAAAGTAACAAGATATTTTAAAAATGAATATAAATCATTTAAAGGCAAAGAAATTCATAAGCTGTTATCGAAATCTGCATTCTAAGAAAACTCTGTTCCCTTAACATAGAGTGTAGACTAAATTCCAGTCTGTTACCAGTTTACCAGTAACAAAATTTGTTTAGTGCTTAATCTTAGAAGTCTTTACCATAAATCTTGAAGTAGCAGTATTCTTGCAAAGGCATCAGAGTGAAACCATAGAAGGCATGTTTAAAATCTGATTAAATTGCAATTGGCAAGGTAGTCTGGTCATTGCTGTGATACTGAACACTTTAATATGATAACTAGAATTATAACTGACAAGATTTTACCAGAACATATTAGATTTTCATGAATTTCACATAATTTCTAGGATATCTATATTAGTAACATCAACCATACAATATAATCTGAGAAGATACATCACTCCTCCAACAATACTTTCCATGTAATTTAACATGTCAAATGAACTCAGGTAGTTTAATATCTCACTTTGGGATGTTACAGGGGCCCTCTGAAGTATCCCAAAGTTAGTTAGAAGTCAAATGATTTAGGAAGTGTTTTCAATAAATATCACAAAATTTTGTAACACTCAGATAGGATCATATGGATCACTGTGAAACAATATATTCACTTAACTAAAGTTAACAAAAGATTTCAAAGGTAAACACAGAACAGATCACTTCAGAAGTAAAGAAAACTCGAAATCCATTATTGAAGGCAGTTCAACATCTCAAGAAAACTTGTATTTATGCACAGAACTCTTCCTTTGGGGTCCACTTTCTATAAAACCTTCTTATCACTCTCAGTACCCATTACTTTGTTCTCCCATCCTGAAACGGCCACCTGTAAGTCAGACCTACTTCCTTTTCCCCCCATAAAATGTAATTTCATTTCTCTATTTTCCTTCCTATTTTCCTTAACAAACCAAGAATTGACCTTTATATTAGCATTCTATAGATTGGTGAACATAAATATCAGTGATAATTTCTAAAAAAAAAAAAAAAAATTCTAGAGAACATCTCAGGATGGCATCAAACATTATTCATTAATAGTCTAAAATCTCTAGTTCCTCCTTAAGAGGAAGTTAGTGTTCAATAATGAATGTTTCAGAATCTTATTTTACTTGAAAATGACCTAGCTATTCAATAAACTTCTGTTACTTAGTTTAGCACAACCATAGAAATTCAGGTTACCAAAATCTAGAGAGACTGTTTTAGACAGAAATTTCTAAAGGATAATTATTCTTAATAGAGTTTATCTAAAAGCTCACATTTCATTTATTTTTTTTTTTGAAGTCTCTTCACTCGAGGTACTTCCCTTGCTGTCAAACTTGCAACAGATATAATAATATAACAATATTTAACTTATAATAAACCTAGGTACAATGAAAATATTATGCTTAATGTTAATGACTCTTAGACATGTCTATATTAGATTAGCAAACAAACATTAATACTAGATATTTAATATTGAATATTTCCCAGTTCACGTGAATCTGAAATTCCTTTAGGTTAATTCTCTTGCATTTAAAATTGTCTGATTTCTAAGCACTTACTTTTCTTTAGGCCAATTAAATTAGAACTCATTTACAACTTCATCAATATTATAAAAAACAAACAAACCCCAAAAGACACAAACTGAGGCATACATAAATCCAGATAGACAGACAGAGATCTCATAGTTTTCCACTTGAGATTTAAAATGTCTCTGTGATCCCCCACCCCTTTTTTTTGAAGTTCTAATTTGCCCACAGAGGATGAGATGGTTGGATGGCATCACTGATGAGAAGGACATGAGTTTGAGTAGGCTCCAGGAGTTGGTGATGGACAGGGAAACCTGGCGTGCTGCAGTCCATGGGGTCGCAGAGTCAGACACGACTGAGCGACGGAACTGAAATGAACTGAACTGAATTTGCCCAAGGCTGAGGTCTCAGGCAACAAGGACATGGAAAGGGTTAAGGTCAAGCTTTTCCCTAGGCAGGCCTTTTAACAAGCTAGCTGTTTTTAACTGCATATGCAAAAAGAATCGGTTTTGCAGTTTCCAAGAAAAAAATTTCAGTTTAACCAGTTTTCTCCGGAGTCTAAAGAGTATCATGGCCATCCTGTGTCATAAAAGTCATCTTTCCTTTCTGTAGTCATAGTTTTATAGCTGAAATATAGACCAAATAGCGCTCAAATTGACTCTGATATCAGGGGCAGATCAGCTGATAAAAATCTTGGATTGTCCCTCTGGTGGGAAGTGAGGTCTTTGTCCCATCAGAAGAATCTGAAGGGTTAAGGGAATTTGCAGGAGTGGGGGAAGCTTGGTCCTTCCCCACCCTGAGAAACTGGAGTAGTCAGAAGGGAATTCTGTAGGATGTTCAGGAATCGGGGAAGCTTGGTTCCCTCCCCACCTGAGAGAGAAACATAGTTAGAGGGGGATTCTTTAGAACGTTAGGAGAGTTTTTGATCCTTCAGGCTTTTGAATATAAGAGAAAGACCTGGACCAAAAGGAACCTCAGAATCCTTTCCTAGAGATCATGTGGCTATGAAAGGTCAAGTATGGGTTGTCTAGGAAATCTGATCTGGGCGGGGGGCGGGGACAGGAGGCAACAGAAAGACGCGAGTGGCATGAGTGGCATGAGCTCCTCAGATCCGGATTCCGACTGAGGGCCACGAAGGACTGAATGTGCGGAAATTCTGAGTCCCTCCCCTGTTGTTGGCAAAAGCTAGTGTGCCTCTGCTCTTTCATCCTTGGGTCACCGCAACAATTCCCTGTGTGAACAATAACTACCGCCAAGGTGGATTTTTTTTTTTTTTAATGTGTCAGGGGAGGGATCTTGGAGAAAGACTGAGTCTAGAGGGGAGGACGTGTTCAAATGGGTGGAGGGAGGTGGAAAGGAGTTATCATCAGCAGAGATCAGCTTAAGCAGAAGAATGCAGATGACTGAAACAGCCCAGGTGATGTAGGGTCTGCTTCTCACTGAGGGACATCGAGAGGACCCCACAGCAGGAGTGGGGTGATACAGAGTCCACCTCACAAGGCAGAAGATGGTAACTGGAGAGTAATGTGAAGAGAGAATTAATTTTATGGGCTGTGTTATCAGGATGGATTTTTTTTTCTTTCCCAAACTGACACAGTGTGAGGCCGGGAACTACTCTAGAAATGAGCAAGCCATCTCAGGAGGATATTTCAGGATATTTAAGTGACAGCTAACACTTAAAAGCCTCAAAACTGCTTTTGCGAGAATTGGACATTTAGAAAAGTTACTCACATGTACTTATGTGAGAAACCCTAGTGAATACCAACAAAAGTTAAAATGGGCTTCTCTGTCAAAACAGGCTGTTTTTATCTTATTCCATTATTTCCAGTGGCATATCATCAAACTACCTACCAGAATCTCTGAAGAGAAATGATACTGCTCCTTCCAGAGCAAAAAACCACAAAAAACTCCAAACAACAAAAGACAAAAAATTTAATATTTATGAAGTTACAGCCAAGTTGATAAATATTAAAGCATCATGTAACCTGAAGGAAAGTATTACCAAAAGTTTTCAGAACCTCAAAAACAAGGGGGGAAAAGAGACTCTAAGAAAACATTTCAACATTTTCAACTGCTTTTATGCTAAATGTTCTGGATTTCTCGTTTTTGTCGCATGAGAACGATGGAATGAGGATGGAGGAAAGTAATGCAAAATCAAGACATTATTAGTAGTTAGAACTGCTTCTTCCTTAGATTAGCTTGATGGCAGCAAAGACAATGAAATCTTGTAAAGCCTTATAATGATCTTGCATGGTTCCATTACCTAAGGTGTTCCTTTTGTTTCACCTCTCAAGAATTCAAACTTTTTTCCCCCACCAATCTGAAATAAAAAATTTAACTAGTTTTTTTTTTTCTCCAGTGTAAAGCAAGAAAGTGATGAGAGAGTGCTGTTTTATCGTCTCAGAATGAACACTACTTATGAGCGACATTCAAAGCTAACATTTTGGATCTTAGGTAAAGTAATTAAATTTGAAGAAGGTCAAAAATAATGCACCCAAGGCTTCCAGTAACTGTGCCTGGCTGTGGATCTAAAGCGCCAGGGAAGATCTTTTCTCTGAGTGGAAAGAATGAGCAGCAGTGAAGGGCTGGCCTCTGTACATTTACAATAATTCACTAAACTTGTTCAAGATTTTATGAGGAATAGCTTATTTCTTGTCTCTTTCCAGAAGTTGCTTTTTATGGAAACCAATATATTCTATCACTGCTGAGATGAACCCGAACATTTGGGAGTGGTATGATTATTCAATTTTTTGTTTTTATAATTGATTGCTCTAAGTAGGTATTCACATGAATTTCATGGTAGTGGTAAAGTATTAATATTTGGAGTGAGATTACTTTGAAACTCTTACGTGGAATAACAAGCTTAGTTACAGCAGAAAAAAGTGAACTTGAAATCTACTTTTCAGTCATCTTTACCCATCTCTGAAGTTAAAATTGTATCTTCAAGGTATGGCCAGGGATACGAATTAAACACAGCTCATTACAGATTTGCCTTTTCTTCTCTGAGTGAGAATGTCTAGCTACTAGGCACCTCCAACTAAACCAATTCATGGATCAAGAGAGTTGGATGAATTTAGAGGGATGATTACCATCTAAGGGGAAGAACGGTACGACATTTAACTTTCACAACACGAAACAGAACAGAAGTATATTTTAATACCTTTTACTGATTATCTTATTATGCATGCAAACATGCTCAATATAATAAATGCAGAGAAGTAAAGAGAACAAAATAAAACTCTCCTGTAATCACACCATTCAGAGATAACCACAGTTGACATTTGGGTGTTTAAATGTTCACATTTTCTGTGCATGTATATAATCACATATGCACATTTTTATCAAAATAGAATTGTATAATACATTCCATTTTTTTCATTTAACATTGTTTATTGTAAACATCTCTCCATGTCAATACATATTTTTCTATAATTTCATTTCTAACGTGTGAATAGTAATACATTAAATATTTACAATGATTTATTTATTCAGTTCCCTATTTCTGAACACTTGGGTTATTTCCTACCTTCAATACTACAGTACTGCAAGATTATATTTTCATTTAAACTCTCTGCATCTTTATTTCATTATAGTAAGTTTTCAGATATGGCATTATTTAACTGTTTTTATATAAAAGGAGCAGTGTAATAGCTATGAAATAACTATCAGAGGCACCCAGGTAATAACACACAAATCAAAAAGTACAGACACTCTGTACATTAGTACCATAAACATAGTTATTAAAGCCACATGCTCCATGAAGGAAAAATGATGTCATTTAAGGAAAAGGAAGTTTATCTTTCTTTAGAAAAGCTTTGGGCACTTATTTTGGATTTCAGAAAGCTGTTGGAATTAATAAGAAAAGTGACCAACCCAAAGGCTGCATATTTTATATGAAGGATAAATTCCTCTAAAAAATAACACTTCTGTAAAGCTGTAAAGCAATCCTGGCTTGTTAATCTTCATGATCAGGATTCTATGCTTTAAGCCTAGTGTTTTCTAACAGTAAATGCTAACATTATACAGAGCTATATAAATTGGATTGGTTATTATACCTATTTCTATTTTTATATTAGAAACAGATACACCATTAATGAAGATATTTGTTAAGTTAGAACATGTCATTAACATACTTTGTGCTCCTTACACACACATGCACAAACACACACACACACACACACACACACACACTTGATGATGGAGGCACAAAAATGTATTAAGCTATAACATTAATTATAGTTATACAGTTATACATAAATGGTTAGATAGCATCACTGACTCAATGGACATGAATTTGAGCAAACTCTGGGAGATAGTGGAGGACAGAGGAGCCTGGCATGCTGCAGTCCATGGGGTCACAAAGGACAAGATGTGACTTAGCAACTCAACAACAATAGCGATACAATTTCAGGGGAATAAGGAAGTTGCTGATGTTGCTTTCTCTTTTTACTCACTAATCATAAAACCAGCCAATGTTCAAAGAGAGAAGGACTATCCAAACAATATAAAATTATGAAAAGAGAGAATAATACACTGCTGGTTTCCTATTTACAAAATCCAGACATAACTAATTTTAACTATTAAAAACGTCCCATATATTCTACAAAAAACTTCCTATGCTTGTAAACCTGTGTATTTGCTTCAAAAACAAATTAACAAACTCATTTTGCACAACTTATTTTTCAATTTACAATACATTTTAGCCATTTCCCTGTAAACACTTATAAACCTCTCTGGATAACTGAATGGACCCAATTTATTAAACCAAACTACACTCATTTTGCTAATAAATACTGCTATAAGTAAAATTTTGATCAATATGGCACTGTAAGTTTAGCTTTAAACTCTTCTCCAAACATGGAGAAAATTTTACATATATATTTTTTTACATGTATGTGTATATATACATATATGTATGTACACACACACGCATATGTTTAAGGCATGGTTGCCTCAAAAATAAACACCTCATGAACCACAGATGTAGTGAAACCCAGAGTGGAGTAGTTAGATCCAAGCCTCTGTCTTGGTGGAATCTGGGTCTAGAAACTGACACAAGTAACCAAGATTTCAGTTCCTGAAAGGCAAGAGGTAGGGAGAGAGAAAGAAGGCAGACCAGTGCTGGAACGCCAGGACTGAAGAAGGGGCTGCTGACCACTGCCTGGTGCTGTGGACCATCTACTGGGACACGCCCGGGAGGCAGGAAGAGGGACCCAGCCTGGAGGGGAGAGCTGCCCAGGGCACCACAGGTAGCTGGGAGACGGTCTGCAAGATGTCTAAGATCATAACAGGGCCGAAGCCTTGATTTGGTTCTGGGAAAAGTCTCTGGGGGGACTTGAAGGGGGCAGTAACTATATCTGTAGAGTTTAATGTATGGAAACAATACAAATCTGATTTAAAAAGGAGGAAGGAAAGAAGGAAATGGAGAAAAATAAAACAAAACAAAAGAAAGATGTAAGGTGAAAAATACAAACTAAACATGGCCTTCAAATCAATGGAGATGGGCCAAACATATCTACTGAAACATAGATTCTATCAAACACTAAAAAAAGTAAAGAAAAATCCTGCTATTTGTATTGTATCATAGACATACTAAAACAAAAGGATACAGAAAAGCTAAAAATAATATAAAACAAATTCTGTTATGGTATTTTTCATTGCACAGGTGCTTATTATATTTATTATATATATATAATATATTGCTGTGCTTAGTCACTCAGTGGGGTCTGACTCTTTATAACCCCATGGACTGTAGCCTGACAGGCTCCTCTGTCCATGGGATTCTCCAGGCAAGAATACTGGAATGGGTTACCATGCCCTCCTCCAGGGGATCTTCCTAACCCAGAGACTGAACCCAGATCTCCTGCATTGCAGGCAGATTCTTTACCATCTGAGCCACCAGGGAAGTGTAAAAATAGTACATTATATTATTATTAAACATATTTACATTTAATATAATATATAAATTACATTTATATTAATATATATTACATTTAATATAACATATATTAAATTTATATGGATAAATTTTAACTTTTATGAAATCAAGTTTAAACAGGATTTTCCAAAAGAAAATGGTTTCACTGATGTCATGCTTAAAAACATTCTTTCTTACTCCATTTTTAAAAAATTTCTTCTAATAGGTTTGTGGTGTTTTACTGTTAAATCCTTGGT
The DNA here is from genome assembly GCF_019320065.1 of Cervus canadensis. Lineage (NCBI taxonomy): Eukaryota > Metazoa > Chordata > Mammalia > Artiodactyla > Cervidae > Cervus > Cervus canadensis. Next base: position 36,989,218 of record NC_057400.1, on the reverse strand, counting down.
TCACAGAGAGCATGATAAATAGAATATAAATATACATAAATATATATGTAAATGTAAGCATAAATTTCAGAAAGTGCACACTTCAACAACACTTATTAAATAACCAATAATTACAAATATGAAATGCTGTCTTTAACATATCCTAAATTTTATGTATTCAGATCTATTTCTAGCCTCTTAACTTTTGTTCCACTGGTCTTTCTTATTTTTTTTGCAAGCTATTTTATTTAAAGTAGCTTTAGAATACACTTCAATATTGACAGAGCTCTATCTCCTTTATCATAATTCCTTTTCAAAATTAATGTAGTAAATCTCAAAGTCTAATTTTTCCAAATACCTCTGGTACAGTTTCTCTAATCCTCCCCACCCCACTCCTGACAAAGACAGTCACTCTAATGTAATCACTGAATTACATCAAATTTCCAGATTAGTAGCAATTGCAACCTAGTCTAATTAGCAATGTCCAGGAAACAGCAAACTTTTATCTGCTGCAATTCTACTGTCCTAAAATAGGGCGGTGGTGGAAGAGGGTGAAGGGGTGCAGGTTTGTAATTCCCAAAACGCAGTATCTTCCATGGCTCTCCCTATGTGCATCTTTTTTTAACTGCAATGCTCATACCTCCCGCTTTTCACAAATCTTTATTTATGCAGAGGAGTGTTGTTATCCTCCATTATGTCTGAGAACCTTCAGGCTGTCCACATAGGTCAAGACACTTAATTGAAGTTCATGGAGCTAGTAAATGATGAAGCTGACTGATTCCACTCTGTTCTAATCTCATAGCCTTTGTCCTTACTCGCTATCCTATACTCTTAGACTTGAAGGAGCTGTACTGAGAATTCAGGAATTATTAGCCAGGCACCATTCATAAGCTAGAAGTACATATACATTTTTAAACAGGAGAACTACAATTAATGTTTTCTTCTAGCAAGGGCAGTATTTTCTGGAATCTGAATTGAAGTCATAAAAGTTACGTTTACAAACAAAATTTTAAACCAGAACGGTACTAGTTGATCCCTGATACATATAGGTAGTCACATAAAAGAACAAAAAGAGCTGAAAAAGAAACATCTTGAAGTCCTCTGAGGGGGTGACTATATCAGATTCTCATCATTCCAGCTCTCTTTTGGCAGCTTGTATCCCCATGCTTCTAGGTTGTGCTCTTGTTCAGGGACTGGCCACAGAGGTGTTAAACAGAGAAGCAATTTCTATCGATCCTAGAGACCTGCCCAAGAACGTGAGGAGAATTGTGCATATTATGTTTATCAAATAATATTCCCAAATGAAATGAATGAAAATTGATTCCCAAGAAAATGCAGATGGTAACAATGCAAATAAATGTTCATTATGAAAACCTCAAGATTTTTTCCCTTCCTTCTATGGTCTTTGTTTATTCATTAACAAAATCTCATTTGGGCACAGTATTTCATCAAAAACCTTGTGCAAACATTTTTATACAAGCCCTTTAACATCTAGCAGTTCCCCCAAAACTTTGATGTCCTGAAAAATCTAATTATTACTGGTAACTTTAAAAGATCACAGTAATTTATTTTTGTCAAATGTGACTAAAGATTAATGGATACAATCAGGAATAATTTGGTAAAAACATATCAAATGCAGAGAAAGCAAAATTTGTTGTTAAGTGAAGCATCAAATATAATAAAAGAGCAAATTCCATGAATGAACAGCAACAATGCACAATTCATTAACCAAATGCCCACAATCATTTCACACTTCAGAGGGCTACTGATATGATCAGAAATTGTTGTAAAAGGATAAATATAGATTGACTTCAGCATCTCTATACATTTTAATTACAAATGCTACCCTCAGAGGGCTACCAGCATTATAAAGGAAATATAAACTATGGATTTGGGCTTCCCAGGTGGCAGTGTGGTAAAAAATACGCTTGCTGACACAAGAGACACAGGTTCAATCCCTGGGTCAGGAAGATCCCCTGGAGAAGGAAATGGCAACCCACTCCAGTATTCTTTTTGTTTGTTTGTTTTTAATATAAATTTATTTATTTTAATTGGAGGCTAATTACTTTACAATATTGTAGTGGTTTTCCCATACATTGACATGGATTCACCACAGGTGTACATGTGTTCCCCATCCTGAACCCCCCCTCCCACCTCCCTCCCCATCCCATCCCTCTGGGTGATCCCAGTGTACCAGCCCCAAGCACCCTGTCTCATGCATCGAACCTGGACCTGGACTCCAGTATTCTTGTCTGCAGAATCCCATGGACAGAGAAGCCTAAGAGGGTTACAGTCCATGAGGTGGCAGAGTCAGACACGACTGACTGACTAAGCATACACACACACAAGCTATGATTTATCCATCACTTTTATAAATTGCAACTCCATACACATAAAATAAGACATTCAGTTGATTATTTAAAAAGACAGCAATTGATATGTTAGGAGGTATTTAATGACATCATTGTCTTAGCTGTTACTATCTATAAGTATTTTAAAAATCTTGTTAACATTGTGGCTCTGAAAATTCTTACCTTTTCAAAATCATCATCATCATCACTACCATCACCCACAATCAAATGCTAATGTACTAGTTAATGTTCTTTACCGTCCAAAGGAAAAATGTTTGTTCAACAAATACTAATAAATTCCTTAAGGGCAAGGCCACATCTGACTAGTTTTTATATTCCCAGAACTGGTTTAGTGGTTGACTCACTAATATTATTATACCAAAAGCAGAACAAAACACTGGAAATAACTTAAAGAATCATTATTAAAAAATGAATGCCATATACATATTTGAAAGTAACACACTGCAAAGTAATGACTACAGTATGATCTTATCTATGTTTTCCAAAAGATATAAATATAAAAATTTCGCAAAAGCAAATATAGGTGAGACTTTTCAAAAGCGGTACGGTACAAAATGGACTTAATTAATAGCTGCCTTTTTACTACTGCACTCAGGATCTGGCAACCCACCCTAATTCTTTGAGAAGTTGACTTTACAACTTCCCTTTCCTCCCTCTAGTTCTAGGTCTCCATTTAAACAATTTCTTGCCTTCATAGAATCTTTTCTCATTTTCTTCTCATCATTGATACCCAGTCAGTTCTCATTTTGGGATTCTACCCTATCATGTATTTTCTCTGCCCCAACTCTGACACATAAGGGAACACACACACACACGCACACCTATCCTTTCCTAACCAGAGCAAAGCAACCCCTATTCCTACCATGTTATCTTACACTTTGTTTCTGTCTCTGAGAAATGCTTCTTACTGTCCTGCCAAAGCTAAGATACATCTTTCTTAGCCCATACCTTGTAGTTTTCTAAGACCTTGTCCACATGCAGCCGTCTATTATTTGAATATCAAGGTTCCCTTCTGAGTCTATAGAAATATTCAAATTGCGCCTATCTTAAACAAGTGAAAGAAAAAACGATTCTTGGACATATTGCCTCCCTTATTCACATCCTGTGACATCAGCAAGTTTCGTCCTTTGTCATATGTCTAGATCTCTTAAAAGTTTATACCCATGCATGCTTCTTCCTTATTGCCTACCCCTTCTTCAACACTAACGCTCTTCAGAGTATCAGAGTGGCCCGTTGAGTAAAGTCCAAAGGCCTTTCCCCGGTAGGTCAGGTCCACTCCTGCCTTTCCACAATTCTCTCATATCCTCCCCTACACAGCCTGGGTGCTCCCAACTGAAACATCAGTTGTTTCCCACACACATTGTTCCTTCGCATGTTCCCTCGGATTGGCACACTTTCAGCAAGCAAGTTTGGCCTATTAAAATTCTACCTGTGCTAAATAGCAGCTTGCTTTATCCAGATACAACAGTGCCCCCGAAGCTTCTGTAAGGCACACAGGATAACTCAGTCTTCACCCACAAGAACTACAGAACTGGGAGCAACCTCCGTGTGCTGCCTGGATCAATCATCTTTGTATTCACATGTAGTACCTTGAATATTGCATGCATAATACTCAGCCAATATTTGTTTGAAATGAAAGAAAACGAACTGCTATATATTTCAGTACATAGCATGAATATAAGTGGCAACCTGAAGAAACATTTTTCTGAATCCTACTGGGAAAATGACACCCTTGGACACAGAAAATTGTCATCTGGTAACTTCTAACCTCTGGGTAGTCCCAGGACAACTGGGGCAGTCCCAGACAAGATGTCCCATGATAAGGGAATGCGTCCCTTTTTTCCACTCTTTCTCCCAGGCCTCCCAGGGGAGAGAGGTGAATTCAGATCCCTTAAGGGATCTTCAACCATTCTTTCCCTCTGACATAATGTGCCCCAGGATAATCTAATTCAAATTATAAACCATGGATGGAGACAGAATTATATAAAAATCAGGGTCTGCCAGGCAACAGAATAGGATACAGGGCTTATATTGTGAATTTACCATTACCTGGAAGTGACAAAATGGACCTAGGCTATGATGTCTACATGGATCAAATCTCAAGTGAGGGTCCTGTGCAATCCTAGTAAACTCTAGGATATTTTTTTGCTTAGGTGTACCTAATCTCATGAAATTTATTTCATTTATGTAAGACTAAAATCTATCAGATACACAAAGTAAGTCCAGAGTGGATGTGGTAGTAACTTCATCTAATAAAAATTATTTCATGTAACAAATTATCACCATTGAGTATGAAACTGCAATGAATATTGAATCTTACATAGTATCTAAAATAATTCAGAGTCAAAATTCCTTGCAGCAGGACCCAGCCCAACGTGCTGTATCTAAGAACACCACAAAGGATGATCTCTCAGGGACGATTGGTTCTAAAAGTCTTTTGCCTTCATGTTATAAATGTCAGCTATCATACTGCCTACAATTTACTGTTTTTTGCTTTGTGTGGCAAGCCGTGTTTTAAATCTTCTTCATTATTATGCATTTAATCTTCACAACAATCATTAACAGAAGGTATTTTTTTCTTATTTGAAAGATGAAGAAACGTAGCGAAATTAAGTAACTCGCTTAAGTGTATGTGTGTGCATGTGTGTATGTCTGCACATACATATATACAGCTTATAAAGCACCTGAGCCAGAATAAGTACCCATATTTCTTTGATTCCAAACCCCACACTAATAACCACAGGCAACAGAATCAAATCATTAAATATACCATATGTAAGACCACTGGTGTTCCCTACTAAAATTTATGTCTTTATATATCCTGTTGCCATGTTGAAAGAACTTCCCATAAAGTCTTTCCTAAAACTGACTAAAAGAGTGATAGAACTACAGGTTAGCAGGTCTTTTTCATTTTTTACACATAAACTAGAGTTTTGCAAACTGTAGTCCATATTTCACTGGAAGAGATGATTTTAATAGAGAAACAAAAAGAATTACTTTAATAGATTAATTCATTTTAACAAATCTTTCTATTAAAGATAAATCACTGACATAAATGTGATTTTAAATGATACATAGATATTTTTATTTCACATAAATGTACTTTATTATGTAAAAAAACACTAACCAGAATATCAAATCAATGAATTCACAGGAATATAAAGTTTTCTTTTTAAATAAACCCATTTCAATGTGAAAGACAAACTATATTTAATTTTAAAATTGTCTAAGTACCTATATTTTAAAAATGAGAAGGTGCTTCACAAAGAATGGAAAATGAAGAAATGCAGTAGTAACGTGCCTTTCCAGCCCTGAGTGCACGTTTGTGTCTACATCGGGAGGAAAGATGAAACCTTTACCTGCGTTCCATCCATCCACACCAGGACTCACCTCTGGTGACCGCATCCAGGGCACAGCCACTTCCTGTTGCTCCTCCTCCGATGACAAGTACATCGAACTCAGATGTGTTTTTCAAAGTCAGTATCTGAGCTTCTCTGGAGGGAGGCTCCCTGTTAACAGGTTCTGAAACGCAGTCTGCTGCTTCAACAAAGGCCAGGTTCACCTGAGATAAAAGGAGACCATTTTCAGATGTTCATCTGGAACGCCAATTTAATAAATTTTACATTACACTAAAGAAAAAAAGGGAGAGAGAGAGAGACTTGTAATGAAGATGATAACCAGAGCTAGACCAGAGTCCACAGTCCACATGGAATGATAGAATCAACTGCCTTGGAGGAAAAAAATAGTCCTTAAGATTCTGTGGTTTTTTCCCTATGAATCATAGCTATTTAACTGTGGAACACCTGGTTTCAGATTTGCTATCTCAACTGATTGTTTTGATTCCATACCCAGCCAAGTTCAATTACTTTCCATAGGGTACAGCAATTCCCAAATACCCTGTCTGAGACAATTTATAGGAGAACATAAGGAAATGTTTTACCTAGTAGCAGCCATTCATTCAGATAACATTTAAAAGTGTAGAAAGGAGGAAGAAAAAACACTTTATGCCTTTCTGCAATTTCTTAAAGGTATAGGTTCGTAATGCCTTAACTTCCCTGACAAAAATACATTCTAGAGTTTGGGGATCTCTAAGTCAGTACAATTAAAAAGAATCTGTTCAACAGAAGTTACCCAGCTTAATAATCAGCTATGGCCAATGGGAATAATATTATATAAAGATTTTAGTCAAAAAAAAAAATTTTAGTCAGTGGTTTCCCCATTAAATGCTTTAACATAAAATTATAGATTATATATTTAATACACATTATTTCAATTTATGAAAGCTTTAACAATAATATAATTAAAGCTGACCATAGTCCCCCTAAAGGATAATGACCTTCCTTATTTCTACTAATAGTTCTTTCATTACAGTATAACTTATCATTCTAAATCAAGAATAATGCTCAGTTCAGTTCACTCAGTCATGTCCAGCTCTTTGCAAACCTCATGGACTGCAGCACACCAGGCGTCCCTGTCCATCACCAATTCCCAGAGTTTACTCAAACTCATGTCCCTTGAGTCAGTGATGCCATCCAACCATCTCATCCCCTGCTGTGCCCTTCTCCTCCTGCCTTCCATCTTTCCCAGAATCAGGGTCTTTTCAGAGTCAGTTCTTCTCATCAGGTGGCCAAAGTATTGGAGTTTCAGCTTTAGCATCAGTCCGTCCAATGAATATTCAGGACTGATCTCCTTTAGGATGGACTGGTTGGATCTCCTTGCAGTTCAAGGGATTCTCAAGAGTCTTCTCCAACACCACAGTTCAAAAGCATCAATTCTTCCGTGCTCAGCTTTCTTCATAGTCCAACTCTCACATCCATACATGACTACTGGAAAAACAATAGCTTTGACTAGATGGACCTTTGTTGGCAAAGTAATGTCTCTGCTTTTTAATATGCTGTCTAGGTTGGTCATAGCTTTCTTCCAAGCAGCAAGCATCTTTTAATTTCATGGCTGCAGTCACCATCTGCAGTGATTTTGGAGGCCCAAAAATAAAGTCTTTCACTATTTCCACTGTTTGCCCATCTATTTGCCATGAAGTGATGGGACTGGATGCCATGATCTTGGCTTTCTGAATGTTGACCTTTAAGCCAACTTTTTCATTCTCCTCTTTTACTTTGATCAAGAGGTTCTTTAGTTCTTCTTCACTTTCTGCCATAAGGGTGGTGTCATACGCATATCTGAGGTTATTGATATTTCTCCCGGCAATCTTGATTCCAGTGTGTGCTTAATCCAGCCTGGCATTTTGTATGATGCATTCTGCATATAAGTTAAATACGCAGGGTGACAATATACAGCCTTGATGTACTCCTTTCCCTATTTGGAACCAGTCTGTTGTTCCATGTCCAGTTCCAACTGTTGCCTCCTGATCTGCATACAGATTTCTCAAAAGACAGGTCTGGTATTCCCATCTCTTTAAGAATTTTCCACAGTTTGCTCTCCACCATGACCTGTCCGTCTTGGGTGGCGCTACATGGCATCGTTCATAGTTTCATTGAGTTAGACAGGCTGTGGTCCATAAGAATGACACTAGTCTTAAAAAATGTCAAAAGCTTAGAAAAACAGGTAAATATCTGTTTTTTCCTCCAAAATGCTGACACTAGGTTTATTCACTGTTTTGAACAGTGCTCGCCACTGTTGCTCTAACAGTTAGTTACCCACAGATACGTAACTCCTATTCTCTTATTTAAATCACAGCAGCAGCACAATTCCTAAGGGTATGTTTCTTTTCATTCTGGTGTAGGGGCTATGTCTGAAGCTCTGAGCCACAAGGCCCAGCTTCTTCCATAAAAGGTGATCTTAGCTCTTATCAAGAGATTGTTATGATAAGTGACTTTTTAATTCACTTAAATAAAGCAGACCACATTGTTCCTTACAATTGTATTAAATAATTATCAGGCCAATTGGATTTTTATAAAAATAAATCTAGAAGCCACAGAGTACATTGAAAGAAACCTGGATTAGGACTGGAGAGTCCTGCCTTTGGTCTTAGCACTTGTGTTTACTAGTAAAGGGACTTTTAACTAATTATCTCTCTGACCTTGGTTTTTTTCCTTTGCAACATGGAATATATCCCCTATGAAGTCTCTATCTCTATATCTCTGATTTACTCTCAGTGTGAATAGGATAATGAAATGAAAGTAGTTGGTAAACTATTAATTACACCAAAGAGGAGTTGGATCATTGCTAAATAGATTCCTTAGTAGCAGGGAACAAGAAACGTTCAAAACATATTTTATTAGGTATCATAAAAACAAAAGGTTATAATCAGGGTCCATAATTTCTCAGGTAATTAATTCAGATTCCAAGCCACAAAAATCTTCTGCTTCCTCACTTAACTCCTCCTAATTGTCTGCTAATAACCACTCCCCCATGTTCATATTTACTTGCATTTAAGGTAGCAAGCTAAGTAAATGTAACCAGCTAGGCTAGGTGCTGGGGAGAACGTAAGGCCTTTCAGTCATGGTCTCTGTCTCCTTTCATCTAAGGAGAAGAATATTTACATATACATACACATACACATACACACAGTAAATACACACAAGAACAAATGACAAAATAGAGAAGGAGGAAAAAAAAAAAAGCACCATGCTATGACCATTCAGATTAGGGAGGGAGAGTCTTTCATTTGAGAGTTTCAACTGGGCCATGACAGATGGATAAGACTTGGACATGAGACTGACAAGTGACTAAACCGCCAGAGCATTTTCACACATCAAAAGAATTGTGCTGACATTTGCTGCTTGGTAAGTTTCCTAGAAATAGCTGAAAAATAAATATAAGGACTCTACTACGGTAGAGTTCATTAGAAAAGCCCCCATTCTACTTTGTTAACAGGTGAATATTAAAGTTAGCTGAACCTCTTCAGCAAGTACACTAGGTGGGATGGACATTCCTTTTGCCCATCTCTCCACTGATTATCTTGTTTCTCCTGTCCTCGTCCCCTGCTTCATCCTTCTCAAGAGTACACTCTAACCTGTCTTATCTTAACAAACAGTAAAAAACGTCTCTTATATATGGTTCTATCACTTAGCCTAAAAATTCCTGAAATATCTGTATACCCTTGCTTTTTTTACCACCTCACCTTCTATTCAAGCTTCCCAGGTGGCATTAGTGATAAAGAACCCTCCTGTCAATGTAGGAGACCTAACAGGCACGGGTTTGATCCCTGGGTCTGGAAGATCCTCTGGAGAAGGGCATGGCAACCCACTCTAATATTTTTGCCTGGAGAATCCTGTAGTCAGACAAGCCTGGTGGGCTACAGCCCATAGAAGCAGCTTAGCACAGCACCTCCTATTCACTCCCCATCTCAGTTTAAGGTGGATTATCAGGTGAATACCAGCACCACTGTCATGACCTCCACCACCAACACTGACCAATATCTGTTATGCTACAAAATCCATGTGCACTTGTCACCCCGCACTTCAGCTGTCATCTCAGCACATTCACTCACTTCATCAGCTGGAAGACGACTACCTGAGACGAACCGCCTTCTCCCACCCTCTCTCTCTCTCTCTCTCCCTCCAGCTCTTGAACCCACTCTCTCCTACTTTCCTTTGAATGTCTGTCTTCTGTGCAACTGTAATCACTGAGGTTCCTTTCGGGTCTGCCTATTTACTCTTCTCGGGTCACTGATAACTCTAGGGAATCTCATTTTTCTCCATATCATCAGATATGTCGTATAGCACACTGACTCTCAACTGTGTTCCTCTATTCCAGAACCTGGATGCCAAACTACGTAGATGAAACCTCCATTTCACTGTCTCACATATATCTCAAAATTCTACTGATACAGTTTATTTCCCCAAACCTTTTTCCCTATCAGTTTTCCTCATCTTGGTAAAGGCATCATTATACAACCAGTTGCTTGTGCCACTTTCTTAAGTCTCATATCTGATCAATCATTGAGTTCTATAAATTCCAACTCCTAAAGAATTCTCACATCTAGTGACATCATCTTCACTGCCCTCTTTCAATCCAGGTACCTTCCCGTTACTCTGTACTAAAATGATATTCTCCTAACAGATCTTCACACAGTTAATATTCTTCCCTCCAAATCATTCTTCATACTGCAGCTGGGGTAATCATTTAAAAACCCAAGTCATGTCATTTCCATCATTTCCATGTGTAAAACCCTTCTAGAGCTTTCAACTCACTATGAGATTGAAGGTAAAGTATCTTCGCGCTAGTTTCTAAGATCACTCATAGTTTTTCAGAGTAACTTAAAACAAAGAAATGCACAGTACTAAGGGTTGGTGGTGATACAACACAACTGGAACTCTCTTATATTGCTGATGGAAATACAAAATAATCTAGACATTTTGGAGACAATTTGAGAGTTTCTAAGGACTTTCCAGGTGGCACTAGTGGTAAAGAACCTGCCTGCCAATGTAGGAGACACAGGCGACGCAGGTTCAATCCTTAGGTTGGGAAGATCCGCTGGAGTAGGAAATGGCAACCTGCTCCAGTATTCTTTCCTGGAAAACTCCATGGACAGAGGAGCCTAGCAGGCTACAGCCCATGGGGTCGCAAAGAGTCAGATGAAACTGAACACACACAATAAAAGTAAACATACACTTACCATACAACCCCCCTGCCAAGGTGATTTACTCAAGAGAAATCAAAATCTGTGTTGACACAAAAACCTATAGGCAAATATTTACAGAGGTTTTATTTAAAATTTCCAAAAATTAGAAAAAACATTCTTCAACTGGTGAATGACTAAACAAACTCTAGAGCATCTATGTGTTGGAACTGGCAATAAAAAGAACACTTCTAATAGTAGCGACATGAATGGATCTTGAAAGCATTATGCTAAGTCACAGGCTGCCAAATTATGGTTTTCCACCCAAATGTGGCTGCTACTTATTTTAATAAAGTTTTATTGGAACATGGGCACCCACAATCTTTCATGTGCAGTGCACGACTGCGATAGCAGAATAGAATTTTTGGCAACAGAGACGGTAAGGCCTGCAAACCTAAAACATGGACTACCTGGCCCTTTACAGAAAAGGTTGCCAGTCCCTGTGCCAAGTGAAAGAAGTGAGATGCAGAGGTCTATATAGGGCACGCTCCATTTACATGACATTCTGTAAAAGCAAAAGTATGGGGTCAGAAAACAGACCTATGATTGTCAGGGTTTGGAAATGGTAGGGGGGGGAATTGACAACAGAGAGTATGCTTTTGAGGATGATAGAAATGTTCTATATCTTCACAGTAGTGGTAGTTATATGACCATATGCTCTTGTCAAAATTCACAGACCTGTGTATTATAAAGGGTGAATTTTACTGCATGTAAATTATGCCCTAAATGATACCTCAATAAACTTGACTTAAAAAATAAGTAACCATGTACACAGCAATTACGGGCCAGGCATTATTATAAAGGTTTCACTTCTTACTCATTTAATCCTCTCAATAACTCTTTGAGTTAGGTACTACTAGGATCTCCATTGTACAGAAAGAGGAACCGAGACACAGAAGTTAAGTCCCTGGCCTGAGATTATACAGCTGGTTCATGGTAGAGCTAGGAACTGAACTTACATAGCCTGGCGACAGAGACTAAGTTTTTACACTGCTGCAACACAGTGTGTGTGTGTGTGAGTGTGTGTGTGTGTGTGAGTGTGTGTGTGTGTGCACGTGTGTTAGTCACTCAGGCATGGTCGACTCTCTGCGACCCTATGGACTGTAGCCACCGGACTCCCCTGTCCATGGAATTCTACGGGCAAGAATACTGGTGACTCTACATATAATTTGAGAAAAAAAATAAAGAAACAGGCTAAATAGTTTTAATAGGATGAGATATTACCAGTTGCCAAAAACAGAAAGCTTGGGGGCTTTTTTTTTTCAGTATGGTTCTGTTGTGGCGGTTCTGCTGCATAGTCCTTCCAAAAATACTTTTTTTTTTTTAATATACAGCACTATTGAGGGTAATTTATTTAATTTCTGACACTACATTTAAAATAACATTTTATTTTTGTTTATTTTTTTTTTCATAAAAGCTGGAAAGTGTTGCAACTGAGAAGCTAAGCACCAAGTTTATTTTAGAGGCAGTAAACACAGCCTAAGGCCCTCCTTATAATTATGACAAGAGAAAGACTCATTTGGGCTTCATATGGCTTTGAGTCACAAAAACACATCTGCACTCTACCTTCCCTAGAAATATGTTGATTGAGGAGAAATAAGAGAAAATCAGCAGGAATAAAACAGCAGCGGTAAGTAGCAGCACGTTTTAAGAAATGACGCCTCTGGACTCCAAATTTTCCCAGACCTGCTAATAAACTGCCTGTTTAATCAAGACAGCTTGATTAAACAGAAATCTGGGAGATAGACTCCATTAGAAGACTGATCCTGAGATTCTGGGAGAAGCCTTGGAAAAGCAACATGCCCTAAGTCACCGGAGAAGACACCTTACTCACAGCATACGCCCTCATGAAATCAGTGTGTAGTGGAGGCCCGCAAAGAGTCTAGAGATTAGTGGATGAAACAAAGAGAAAATTATACTACTTCTTAGTAAATTAAAGAGAAAGAAAATGCTGTAAGAGCCATAGGAGGTATCCCTGACCCAGACCTGAGAAGGCTTCATCGCTAAATCAGGTCAAGAAAGATTCACAGGCACTAGCTGGATGACAATACCAGATATGGAAGTAGACACAACATGTGCTAAGACCATAAGCCACTGCAGTGAATTGGTCAGCACCCTACTTTCTTGAAAGTATGAGTTACAATCCAATTTAAAAATTGTTCTCCATATCTATGAGCCTATTTGTTTTGCTACATTTGTTCATGTTTTTTAGATGTCACATATAATTGAAAATATACAATATTTGTCCTTATCTAATTTCCCTTAGGACAATATCCTCCAAGCCTTTAGGGCTTCCCTGGTGGCGCAGACAGTAAAGAATACACCTGCATTGTGGGAGACCAGGGTTCAATACCTGGGGCGGAAGAGCCCCTGGAGAAGGGAAGGGACACCCACTCCAGTACTCTGGCCTGGAGAATTCCATGGACAGAGGAGCCTGGTGGGCTACAGTTCATGGAGTCACAAAGAGTCGGACACGACTGAGCGACTTCCACTTTCTTTCTCCAGGTCTACCCGTGTTGTCACAAATGGGAAGATTTCATTCTTTTTTTTATGGCTAATATTTCACTCTGTGTGTGTGTGTGTGTATATATGTATATATATACACCAGATCTTCTTTATTCATCTTTCAGTAGACACAGGTTGCTTCCATAACTCGGCTATGTTAAATAATGCATCAGTGAACACTGGAGTGCATATATCATTTTGAATTAGTGTTTTTGTTTCCTTCAGATAAATACCCAGGTCACCATAGTTCGGGTGGGGGGATAGTAGAAATAGGTGAAGAGGATTAGGAGGTAAAAACTACCAGTTATAAAATAAATAAGTCACAGATATGTAATGTAAAACACAGGGAATATGGGCATACTATATATGACATACAATACTGTAGCAATTTTAGCACATAATCTGTACGTTGGCATATATTGGTTATTTGGCACATAATCTACAACAAATCACTATGTTGTATACCTGAATCTAGTATAATATTGTGTCAACTATACTTCAATTTAAAAATGATATAAATTAAAAATTTGTTATATTTCACATAAACATTAAGATTTCTATCTGAGATCAATCTGCTGAAACTGAACAGTGGCTGCTGCCCTTAGGCAGGACTCATGCACCCTTGTTAGCCCAGGATTCCCACTCACTGGCTTGACACTTTCATCCTACCAGTTTGATCCCTTTAGACATACAGGCTTGCCAAGCCTGGCCTAAAGACAGGACAAGCCCAGCACCACTTCAGGATCTATTACCTAATTCAGCCCCTGATGTCTGAAGAAATGAGAGCCCAAGACACAAATCAAACTATCTTGTGCCTAGCCTAAGTCCAAGTGCAGCTCCCAAACAGAAAACAAATTCTTATCTTGGTACAATTAGGAGAATATCCAGTATTTAATATTACTTTGATGTTGTTATCTCTGATTATATTTAATTATAATATATAATTATATATTATATAATATATAATATAATATAATATATTTCCCCTATGGGGAAATAGGTAGGTTTTTTAAAAAAAAAGAAAACTCGTAAGCAAAGATTCCTCTCCATTTTAAAAAGATAAAATTCCTCCAGCATTCTGATAGCAAACATACAGCTTTTGTCAAGAGACGGGAACATAAAACACTTATATAGAATTGAAAGCCAAGTTCACAATCTTTGAGAGTTTACATCTCAGAGAACAGAATGGTATTCAGAATGAGATCAGTTTTACTATGTCTGTACACAATTAGACTTGCAAATTAAAAAAAATATATATCCTAGACATTTGCAACTTCGGGTGAGACAGAAAACAAGATCTAATAATTAGTGTCTATTTCTGAAAGAAGTGCATATTTAAAGACCACAGGCAATTAACAGCCAGGTTGTCCTGTAATCATGTAGAGTAATAATTGGAGAATAAAGTAGGGTTTCATGCAAATCACTTCTTACGGCAACTATCACTCTCACTCTCTTATTTTGTGGTTCAGTTCTATGTTGATAATGGAACTGTTAGATTTTAGGGGAATTGCTTCATGTTTTGTTGTCACTGAAAAATACTATATTTTTATATTCCTGGAAAGGAAATGCAATAAGCATCTCCTTAGAGTAAATCTCAAGATGTCTTAATGACCTTTCACCTCCTGAATCACTTTGTGATTCTAAACAACAATGTTGCTCACATTTCTCAATGTAAACAAACTGGGTGAGGGATTCATGATTACTCTATAGGAAGAGTGGCTAATGGGTGACCCCTCATCTCCACTGGGGACCATAAGAGAAAATAAGACAAGTCCATCTTTCGAGGGGCGGGGGTTGGGCGGGGGTAGGCACTGAGAAAAGAGCTATGACTCACCTTGAAGATGCTATCTCCACTTTAAGTGGCTGTGATTCCTTTGAGAAATCACAGAGAAGTTATTTTAATACCAATTACAACCCAGCCAAATCATTAAATTACAACACTTTTTTTATAGCTGAAAAGCAGGGAAAATACCCTTTGGCTCTGTCTGAATCTACTTCAAATAAAATCACATCACTACATGATCTGAGGTCTGAGGGATATGTTTTACCAGTTAAGTACTTTAAAGACACAGAATATGTGTTCAGAGGTGTCCAAACTTGATATTGGGTTTCCCAGGTGGTGCTTAAGAGACATGGGTTCGATCCTTGGGTGGGGAAGATCCCCTGGAGGAGGGCATGGCAACCCATTCCAGTATTCTTGCCTGAAGAATTTAATGGACAGAGAAGCCTGGCGGGCTATGGTCCACAGGGTTGCAGGGTCAGACACGACTGAAGTGACTTAGCACACGCGCATGCACGCTTGCACACACACGCAAACTTGATATTGCTCTTCAGTTGCAATAGCTACTGAGGATAAAAGGATCTGGAGAGGGAGCCTGAGAGCAGGGAGGGACGAAGAGCTGCTGTGAGCCCACATACTAGTAAGTCAGGTCCCTTGGGTCTCACCATGACACAGCAGGGCGCATCCTCTGACCAATGATGAAACTGAGTTTTGTTATTCCTTGGGCAAGTAACTGACAGAATCAGAATCCGATCTCAGGTTGGACTCCAAATCACCTGTCTTCATCTCTGCTTAGTTATCTTTCCCTACATGTGTGAGGTACCGAGGGCCCTAGATCACCAGTCTCACTGGCACTAGCAATGCAGGGAGCTGCTGATGGCAGCCGGAGGAAACAGAAGTCCGAGAGAAGCTGCTTCGCCCAGGGCCAGCCACACTGGGCAGTGACACCCAAGGATCCACCTAACAGCATTTTTCCTTAAACGTTTCCCTGACACATACATTTGGAAATGGACACAGAACCAAAATGGGACTCACTGTCCCCCTAGCCCTCTCAGGTGAATCAAATGCTGACCCAAGGAGCCAAAGGCCCGCTTCCAAGCTTCACAATCCAGATGGCCCTTGGCTGCATTTTAATTATATGTTCAAAATACTTTGGGGTATAATTTATGATGCATGCTTTCTATTTCTCTGTGAATTATTTCATCAGATATATACATATTTATAACTTTTCTAGTTTATACTCACAAGCATATAATTGGATCTCAGAACTCCTTTGTTAAAAAAAATCACACATTTTGAAATAAAGCAAGTAAAATTATTTTGCATAACATTGCCTAATATCTTAAAGCGTCTATGTTCTTAATTTGCAAACTCTACCAAAAGGAGGCCTACCTAGCATTAACACAATTTAACTATTAAGCTGGAAAATGGGAAGAGGGGAGCTAGTGGACTTTTCCCAAAGCATTTACAGAAAGTTTCCTCAGTCCCACAATATTCCTAAAAAGTTTCTTAAAGAGGCCTTAAAATGGATAAATAGTTGAAAGTGAAATGCAAAGTCAAATCAAAATGAATGTCAACGTCGCTCAGTGAGCAACAGCCTAGAAGCTCACCAGCTGTCAACGCTAATCATAGCTCAGTCGTTGACTCACTGTGTGACCTACCCCAGTACAGTTAACCTCTCGGATTTTGCATGCCAGCAACAAAATAGCATCACAAGCTCCTCGAAGGCCTGATGTGAGTTATAACTCAAAGATATCGCCATGGCCCCACTTTGGGAGCTAAGTGTTAAATAAAAACCAAAATTAAAAGGACGATGATAGGATGCACTTCAAAGAACATTTCCAGCTCTGTCTGCATAAATTCAGTGCTTTAATGAAACATGACTCTGAGAAACGGTTAACCATATAGAGTTAAGAATAGTTTCAACTGGCCTCCTGGAAAATATAGTGTACTGAGAATCCTCATCAAACTTTAGATATATCAGACACAGCCCCAACATATTTGCTTGTGTTTTTAAGAGAAAAAGAGTCCTTCCAGGAATCTTTTTGTCTAGAATTTAGAATCCAGAATGTACAGGATTCTAAACAAGAGAAGAAAACAAATGATACAGTCTTGGACATAAATGCTAAGGATAAAACTCCAACAAAAAGAAAAAAGAAAACCACACAGCTCATTGGTCAAACTAGATTAGAAATTAAAGTCAGGACACAGATTTAATGCCTGGATGCTTATCAAAACCTTTCTCTTCTTCCTGAGAATACTACTGGGCTACACTTCCCACCTTCCTTACAGTTGGCCAGAAACGATCTAGTGAGTCAAAAAGCTATACAACATGGCAAAATCACTAAAATAAAGGGATACAGGTCCCTGAATAACTGCAGGAAACAACTGCCCACCTATCCACTCTGAAGTGTAATGTGAGCAAGAAAGAAATTTTCACTGTGATAAGCCACTGAGCTTTGGGAGATGCTTAATACACCAGTTAGCTTAACACACAGATATGAGATACGTTTAGCACTGCAACTCAATATTTACAATTCCCAAACTTTGTCTGTTCAGAATCATCTTCTGACAGGTTAGGACCCACCATTTATAGAAAAATAACCCATAGAGATGTTGCTGTTGTTTAGTTGCTAAGTGGTGTCTGATTCTTTGAGGCCCCATGCACCGCAGCATGCCAGGCTTCCCTGTACTTCACCATCTCCTGGAGTTTGCTCAAACTCATGTCTTTTGAGTGCACAGAGATAAAGCTCTAAAAGGACAGATAATCAAATGAAAGCCCCAGCAAACCTTCACCATCTCCTGGAGTTTGCTCAAACTCATGTCTTTTGAGTGCACAGAGATAAAGCTCTAAAAGGACAGATAATCAAATGAAAGCCCCAGCAAACCATGAAAAGTGAAAGTGAAAGGTAGTCCATCAGTTGTGTCCAGTTCTTTGCAACCCCATGGACTGCAGCCCACCAGGCTCCTCTGTCCACGGAACTCTCCAGGCAAGACTGGAGTGGGTTGCCATTTCCTTCTCCAGGAGATCTTCCCAACCCAGGGATTGAACCCGGGTCTCCCACACTGCAGGCAGACGCTTTACCCGCTGAGCTACCAGAGAAGCCACTAGGAAGCAACAGCAAACCAAGGTGTAGAGAGATTTCTACTTTCATGGCTGACGTAATGCTGACCCTGATGGCTCTCTAAGCAGGTAGGTGAACTTTGAAGCCTATTATTCAACCACTAGTCCTCTCTCCTCTTAAATATACAGTCTTCATATGGTGTCTAACACTACCCAACAGCCTCTCTGTTCATAAAGAATTTCTCAGGCAAGAACACTGGAGCCAGTTGCCATTTCCTACTCCAGGGGATCTTCCCAACCCCAGGGATCCAGCTTGCGTCCCTTGTGTCTCCTGCATTGGCAGGTGGATTCTTTACCACTGCGCCACCTGGGAAGCCCATCCAACACTACAGTTCCCACCTAAACATTAAAATCAACAAAAATGAAGGTTGTTTAAGGACAGTTGCTATTACAGCACTCTGTAAGATTTAAAAAAAAAAAGAAAAAAGAAAGAAAGGCTGTTCATGAACCTATAAAAAATGCCTCTGGAGATGGAGGACTATTTACTCAGAACAAACAAGTCTGGTAGGCAGAATTGCCTCTGGTATGCATAAAGACAATGAGTCATGTGATAATTGCAGCTATATCAGTGCTCAGGAAGATTTCAACTGATTTCAGATCCACATACTCTTTAGCTTAGAAGACAGAAGTATGTTTACAACTGAGGTTAAATTCTTAAAGATACTAAGCACGTGCAAAAGATAGTTATATTCAACCAAAGATACTATTGAAAAGTGACGCTTAAGTAGAATCTTTGCAACTGACATTTTCTCAATTGACATCATGTCCTAGATGGTATGCTTATGATTTTAAGTATAATTTTTAAAAAATTAGAGTACTTTTAGTTTTATAGAAAAATTGAGGAACATTCCAGAGATTTCCTATATACCTCCTGCCCTCACATAGGTAGAGCCTCCCGCATGATCAACATCAATCACCGGAGTGGCACAATTTTTACCCAAGATAAACCTGCAGTGATACAGCATAATCACCCAAAGTTAGCAGTTTACTTAAGGGTTCACTCCTGGTGTTAAACATTCTATGGTTTTGGAGAATATATTATGACATGTATCCATCATTGCTCTAAAAATCTTCTGTGACCAGCCTACTCACCTCCCTGCACACATCCACGGCAACCACTGATCTTTTTACTATCTCCACAGTTTCCCCTTTTCTGGAATGTCATATAGTTGGAGTCATACAGTATGCAGCCCTTTCAGATTGGCTTCTTTCACTGAGTAATATGCATTAAGGTCCCTCCATGTCTTTTCATGGCTTGATAGCTCATCTCTTTTTTAGTGCTGAATAATGTTTCACTGTCTGGATGGACCACGGTTCATTTATTCATTCACCTACTGTTGGCCATTTTAACTGTGTCTAAGTTTTGGCAATTAAGAATCTGTGCACAGGTTTTTCTGTGGACATAAGTTTTCAGCTTCTTTAGGTAAATATCAATGAGTGTGACTACTGTATCATATGGTGAGAATACGTTTACTTTTGTAAGAAACCACCCAACTGTGGTGTTACAAAGTGGCTGTGTCATTTTGCATTCCCACCAACAATAAATGAGAGTTCTTTTTGCTCCACATCCTTACTAGTATTTGGTGTGCTTATGACTTTGACTGTGCTTATAATTTTGATTTCTTCTTGACTGACATTCATCTTAACTTCAAGTTTCTCTAACCTCTACCAGTTTCTCTGGCCAGCAGTGAATATAAGCATCATTATGCCAATCAAAAACTCAGCTATTTGAAGAAACCTGGTGTTGTATCTTTCTTATTATTCCTAACAAGGCTAGGTCTGTCTATTTCAAAACTTTTATATCCTATATGGGAGAAAAGAAAGAAGTATAGTGGATACTAAAGACCTGCTAACATGTTAGGTCCTGTGAAGACTGGCTTGTATATTTTTGAGTTGGTTAGTGCTTGGCATGGGAGTAAAGAGACATTATCCTTACCTTATAAAGAAACTAGACTTTTGGAAACTTTCATAACCTGTGCATAATAACACACTCATCAAAACCCAACCATACTTGTATAAAGACACATTCAGGGAATTAAGTATCATTTCATTTGGGGAATCTATTAAGATAAACCCCAAAGTAGATCATACTTCGACTGGATATAATCTTTCCATTTTCTACTGTTGCCCCAATCTTACCTTTTGAATTCTGAATCATTGGTACTAAGAATCAAAAGATTGGTCTATAGAATCTCTTACAAGTAATGTATTGAGAGGGAGAGACTAAGATTAAAATAGTTTTCTCAAAATTCATATGGATTTTAACTATTGATACATTAACTATTGATACATTGCTCTGCCTATCATTAGCATAAGCATTTTTCCTTACAAAGGTAGTACAGGTTTACCTGTAATTCAACTCACCTAACACTATCAGCTCACTAACATCACCACTATCATTTTTATCATGTTCCCTTAATTACCACACATAACAAAGTAAACTATAGCCTTTAGCAATTCACTTAAAGTATTTAAAGAAATTGCTATTTCTTATAAAGTGAGAGGTTATTTTGCAAAGCATGAAGATCCTGTCATTAAACATGTCATACTACATCACCGGGCTTCCCAGGTGGTGCTAGTGGTAAAGAACCCACCTGCCAATGCAGGAGACAAGAGACTCAGGTTCGATCCCTGGATGGGGAAGATGCCTTGGAGGAGGGCATGACATCCCACTCTGGTATTCTTGCCTGGAGAATCCCATGGACAGAGAAGCCTGGCGGGCTACAGTCCACGGGGTCGCAAAGAGTCAGACACGACTGAAGCGACTTAGCATACACACACACACTACATCATTAGCTTTGGGAAAACATAAGTCCAATTGCGCTCCCTTCTAGCTAAATTCTGAGTTATCCCAAAAAAACCTGATTCTCCCCTTACCAAAAAAACAGAGCTTTAAAAATTTTTCACCATAGAATAACAAATAGTGTTGTATTTTATATTCATTAATTTATCAAAAATATTACCTTTGTGTAACTTTTTAGGAACATATCACCATATAAATCAAGTCTGCTGTAACTGACATAAGCTTACATACATACAAAAAAAAAAAAAACAACAAAAACGATGGGACCGTCACGGAATTTATTACTTATAATAGGAAGAGAGTTTAAGCCAATAATTGGGGTTGTCTACCTTGATATTGGCTCATATTCAGATTAGGAATCAGGGAAGAGAGAAAACAGAAGGGTGTTTGTGTGACTGTTTTCACCCATTCTACAAGCTCAGATGAAGGTCATGCCACTTGCTACTAAACCTCAAAGTCTTAACATGATGTCCCTGAACCCAAGGGTCTCCAGTGATGAGAGCAACTTCCCTGCCAACTACAACCACACTTCATAATCAAATCACCTGGGAACAGCTAAAACTTTTGGCAAGTTTACTATATTTCAGGAATTCTCCCATGCTTTAATGGTCTTCAACAGACCTATGAGGAAAGTACTGCTGTTTTCTCCCATCTTGTAGATAGTGGAGGTGGGGGTGGGGGGTGGTTGGCCCAGAGAATTTAAGAAAATTGCCCATCGTCACTCAGTTCTTCAGGAGCAGAGCTGGCAGTCAGACTCAGACAGCCTGCAAAAACGTTCCCAAGACTGTGTTCCTGTCCTTTCTGTTGCTGATGAATCTCTTGCTGATGATCAATGAGAATTTCTCATTTCCTGTATTCTAATATCACTCCTCACACTGAAAAGAGACTCCCTGCCTATGCGTGGTGCAGAAAAAAATTTCACATCCAGGCTTTGAGAAAGCCGTCTGCGGTTCTCAGGCTTCACCTCAGAGCTGGCTCAGGAAGCCCTCACACGTCCAGAAAGGGTAATGGAAGGAACACCCAAGCGCGGCGTGCGTGAGAGGCCACCCTCAGACCGAAATAGGTCTTTGTTACATCAGCCACACCGCTGGGTGAAAAAGAAGCCCACGCTGTCACACCAGTTTCCAGCTAGGCCCTAGAGGGTATAAAAGAAACGTGGAGTTTAAATATTTTTTAATTTTCCAGAAAAAGACCCTCAGTCTCTACTGCAAAGACAAAAGTCCGAGGCAGCCCTCCGTGAAAACTCTGCATTCCTACCCTAGTTTTGTCCCCATTCTTCCCATCGCCTGAGGAACCCGCCTGCAGCCCTGACTGTAAGGCTCCCCACACTGCTTCTTAAGCTACCTCTTAGTTACCACCTCTTAAGCTCCTAACTTAAAGTCCATTCTCATTAAAGCTCATAAAGTCCATTCTCCCTCCAGCTTGGAATTAGAAAAGGAAGCTGTCCCCTGAACTGACACTCACCTTTCACTAGACAGCAAGGAAACCCTAGAAGAGCAAACTCTCCCGAGAAGAAGGCTGGATGGCTTCCAGGTCCCTTCCAAGTAAAGTTTATTATTAAACAGACCCATACTAAACTCCCTCAGTCATGTCCAACTCTTTGCAACCCCATGGACTGTAGCCCACCAGGCTCCTGTGTCCACGGAATTCTCCAGGCAAGAATACTGGAGTGGGTTGCCATGACTTTCCCCCCAGGGACTGAACCTGGGTCTCCTGGATTGCAGGCAGATTCTTTACCTGCTGAGCCACCAGGGAAGCCCCCTATACTAAACAACAAATGATAAATACCTTGCTCTGGAAAATCTGCACATCAGTGCAGGGGTGTTTGCTTGCTACATACCGGTGGGATTTAAGACAGTGCTGGGGGTGTTTATATGCCAATACTCAGCCTCCTGTTCCTTGTATATGGCTAGTCTGGGGAGACAGAAACATCAAGAAGGTTTGTGGAAACTTGGTAACCTACATGTGGGTGAGGAAATGAGAGGGGAAATGGAATGAGTAAGCCTCTCTAAGACCACTCAACAAAACTCCTACAGACTTCCCTGGTGGTACAGCGGACAGGAATCTGCCTGCCAGTGCAGGGGACATGGGTTCAATCTCTGGTCCGGGAAGATACCAAGTGCTGAGGAGCAACTGAGTCCACATGCCTCAGCCTCTGAAGCCCGTGCACCCTAGAGCCCGTGCTCTGAAACAAAAGGAGCCCCTGCTCACGGCAACTAGAGAAAAGCTCTCGTGCAGCAGCGATTACCCAGTGCAAACAAAAAATAAATAAATCACTGCTCTAACAGCCAATCTTTTTAAAAAAAGAAGAAAATCCTCCATGCACCCCTGGAAGCAGCCTGGAGTATGAATGCCATTTGTGGCCACAAACCTCCTTCCCTGCAGGTGGACACAGTCAAAAGAGGCCAACATTCCATTCATCTTCTCTTCCCCCATCAGCTCTCTCACTGGCATTGAAGATTTAGTGTGCCAGCTCCAAAATATAATAACAACAACAACCACAGCTCTCTCCCTAGGCCATGATCTCCACCTTTTCCAAATGTGACCTTATTTATCTCAAAAGAAGAAAAAAATTCTCTTGAATTGAGTCAACAGTGGAGACTATTCACTACTGAAAAACATAAGTATTAATAATATGCTTGCATGAAGAAAAGTCACACACAAAGTAGGGTGGAACAAAAAAATCCTTACTATCACCTATAACCTCCAACCTGCCCCCAAAAATGCCAGTCTTCACAAATATCTCTATTTCCTCACCTACAGCAGCTTTTATTCAAGCAACTGAGTAAAAGGGAAGTGAATCACATTTTAGTGAATTTTACTGTTTTCCATTTAATTAATCAAAAAAAGGTATATATAATAGTTCTCCTTCTATTCTTTTCCTTGCAAATAGAAGCTAACTTCAAAGAGTTTTGTGAGCTGACCTGGCACCAAAACACAAAAGCATCCATCACCAAAGGTGCTGAAACAATTGACCACCTTTTAGAATCAGCCCGCTTGTATTTAGAATACAACCTCTGTCTGTATTTTAGGAAGGAAGTTTTGTACCAGGAATATCAAACGAGCCCCAGCTAGGGGCCAGTGGAAGCAGTGCTTCAAGTGCAGGATTGCCAGCAAAATGTGCCTGAACTTAAAAGTCAACCGACTGCTTTCTCAGCCATCAGTATCTTGGGCTTTCAACACTAACTCATCATTAAAGGAGGACAGTTTATTGGTTGGCATCATCTCATAAAAATGGGGGGGGGGACATAAAAAACACAAGCCAATACTTTTAAGCATTGCTCTCTAGAAAAATAAGAGCATACCTAGTCACATTTAAGGCAACAGCTTCTATAAAATGTAGCTAAATAAGGGGCATCAAGGGACAGCTTTTTCTTGACTACTGAAGTCAGGAAATTTTCTTTCCTTAGAATGGCTCTGATTGGCAGATACTCTCTGAAAGAGGACAGCTAAAGCCTGTGGTCATTTTATGTCAATGGCTCAACTGAGCTGGTCTTCCCTCCACTCATAGCCCTTTCTCTTTTTCTGCCAATCCCTATGGCCACATCCAAACCTGCTACCAAAAACACGCTCATGGCAGTGGCTTTAAGGGACAGGAATCACCACAAAAGAACACATGCACTTGGGCGGGTGTCTCCTGCAAGTCATTGACAGAATCTGCCTATGGTGATTCTTCTCAAAAGAACTTGTCAGATTAAAATTGTAGATGACTCAAAACTGCTGGTATCTGTTTCATCTGCCTATTAGGGTGGTCAGGATGTCTAACTTAGGAAGGAGAAAATGACAAAATGTCTGGGAATCAACAGACCCTTGCTAGACTTGATTTTCCTGACTAAAATTAACCCCTAATTTGATGGACTGGAGGCAGTATCAACTGCTTATTCTATTGAGAAATAAAAGAGAAATCAAACAACAACAAAATATATTTCTGAAACAATATTCCCTGGGTACAAAGTTAAGTTATACATTCTGAAATAGAACATGCTTACTATGGTTAAGAGACATGAACCATGTACAAATTTAGCAACAACTCATCATATTAGATATCGGGACCTTTGGCACTGGCATTTTCCTGTATCGTTTCAGAGTGTACTGGTAAAGATGGCAGACGAAATCTAATCTGTTAAAGTCCATGTCCCAAACAGAACTGCACTTCTAAAATAGCCTCAGCAGAAACAACATCATCTTTCACACTTATTTTTAAGGAACCAAGGAAACATTTTAAAAGGAATAGTACATCAAGTGTGTTCAGGAGTGAGAATGAGCTTCAACAGAAAGTCAGTAATACCTGCCACATGTATACTTAGGGAAACCTTGAGAGTGATACGTTCCCAGGGAACTCTGCGCAGTGTTACGTGCCAGCCTGGATGGGAGCGGGGTTCAAGGGAGAATGGATACATGTATGTGGATGGCTGAGTCCCTTCCCTGTTCACCTCAAACTATCACAACACTGTTAATCAGCTATGCCCCAATACAAAATAAAAAGTTCAAAGGGAAAAAAAAAAAGAGTAATGTGCTCACAGTTAAGAATGGAAAGAAACAGCACAACCTATATCTGATACTGTCCATCTTTTGGAGGCAGCACTAAAACTTAGCTTTTTTTTTTTTTTAAATATACAAGCCAGCAAGTTGGTTCTTCCTAATATGTGTTTTTTACATGGCAGTTCCCTTTCAGGACATGGGACTCCAAGCAACGTGGCTGGCTCTACCACCCTGGAGCACAAAGGAACAGAAGCAAGAACAAGACAACCCCAGGCAGGGCTGAAAGGTTCTCACAAAAATGGAGGATGTGAGTAGTTCATAGCCCAACTGCAAACAGTGTCCCAAATTCCTTCACCTTCGTCTTTGAATTTGGAATGAACCAACCAGCTGGTATCACAAAAAGTCCTAATGACGTTGGGAAGAGGGGACGGGAGATTAAAACTAATTACTGAGTTAGTATTTCAATCTCGAAAGAACAAAACCAAAAGTTATTTCCTGGCATCAACTTGAACTATGGGAAGGCACAGCTGTAGTGCAAAGGGGGAAAAAAATAAAAGAAACCAACACTCTGAATTATTTGAAAACTTCATGCCAATTCCATTTTCATAGCTTTCTCCCACTAAAAATTTTACCCAATATAAGTAATAATGCTACATAAGTAACTAAACCTTTCAGAAATAAACCCAAAATTTTGATTTGGGTCTTTTGTGTAGGCTCTTTCTTTTCCCATTTCCTTTCTCAGCTGTCTGCCGGCTAATAAGAAACTCTTGGCAGGAACATAGAAGGTATCCAGACATTTGGATGAATTAGACAAAGAAAGTCTAAGTGAATAAACCATGGCACTCGGAAATGAAGCAGTCTTTTAAAACCAAAGAGCCAAAACAGAGGTTAAGTAATATAATGCTTTCTGATAAAGAAATTTACTTTTTAAAAAATGAGATACACATAGTTCTCAATGATCATTAAGGCAATATTCTAAATTAGTGTCTTTCAGATCAAGCTGAGATAGTAATTTCTAAACAATACCATTAGCCTACACTCGTTTCATATACAGTACTTTAAAAGACTTGAGTTTCATATTATAATCAATACATGGATAATTACTTACTTGCTTCCTTTTGTAATGAGCAAAATGAGAGAGGCCTAGAACAGTGGCAAGAGCACCTCCTCCAACAAGAATAGTCCCTTTCACTGCCTTCTGAAATGCCATTTCTTAGCCTAAAAGGCAAAAAAAAAAAAAAAAAGGAAAGGAAACAAAAAAGTTGAGATTTTTAATCACATAATAATCCAATCATAAAAAGAAATTGTTTAGATTATGAAATTATTTTAAACTAGAAAGAAAAACAAACCATAAGGAATTTATTAACATACCAATTTGTATACCACAATTCAAAAACAACACACAAAAAACCCTAGGAAACTGACAACATAAAAGTTACTGTCCAACAGGAATTACAAAGAGGAAAATTCAGAGACAACTGAGGATATTTAAATAGTATAAAGTCAAGAGAGCTTGTGAAAAGAAATGTCATTGTGTGTCTGACAAAATTGCAAGCTGTACTTGCAAATTTGTTCAACCACTAATCCCCTCCACAAAGAAGAACTAGTCGAAGTCTTCTGTCATTCAACATCACAATGAACCTCATGCCTGCTCCGCATTCTTTGGCAAGTGTTTAATTCCACCCTGGTGCAACTCTCTTCCTGAGTTTTCCCCTTCCAAATAAACTTCTCACTAAAACTGAAAGCCAACACACTTACATTTCTATCCCTGGAAGAGTCTGCACTTTACAGATTAAAAAGGAAAGGAAACCCATGCTTTGACCCTTCTACAAAATGACAGATCCAACAGTGCTCTAATTTCTTTCATTAAGGGAACTTTTAAAAGAATGAAAAAGGTTTCTTCTAGTCAGAGTTTCAAGGGGAAACCCTCTAGATCCAGCACTCCTTCATGCTCACTGTATATTTCTAAATAAAGTCTTGCACTGTGTTAGCTATCGACTTTCTTTCTGCTCATTTGGATTGATGGAACTGCTTGATTTTCTTTTTTGTTCGAGGCCTTATACAGTCTAACATTTTCCAGAAACCAAAAAAAACCATAAAAATGAAAATTCCACTGAAAAGCCTATTCCCTTTTATTGTGCTAAACAAACAAAAAAGATAACACTGTGTGATCAATTAAAAACAATTCTAACTTAGAGTTAATATTGGGCAATTTGACCCGCCTAAGTCTTCCACTTACAGCAGCGGCTAGCACATCCAAATCTTACAGCGAAGCCTCCACCCTACTGCCTGATGGGTGAAGTTCTGACCTATCTAGACTCACACCTTCTACTCCACAGATCTCATGACTCAAAGTATTTAATGTGAGGCCAGTTTTAACCTAGGATAGTAAGAAGCGTACACTGTCTCAACGTAAATTATGATACAGCTAAAATGTTTGAGTTCATGTTGAATGAATAGAATATTAGCATAACTATCTTAAATCAAAGAATTTCAGTAGAGTTGCTAACGATGACTCTACAGTAAAATTCAATTTGGAATACTATAAATTATATATGGAAATAAAAGTTGGCATTTCTTAAAATTTTATTTTTTCTCTAATCTTCATTTTTTTTCCTGACAAACTCCTAAATTCTAAGACTCATCTTTATTTTTAAAATTCTCACCAGAAAAATATTTTACAAGCATATGTTCTCTGCAGCTGGAGGTCTTTTCTTTTCCACCCCTTCTCTGCATCAACTGTCCCCTCTCTCCCAAGTTATGCAAAAGAGTTGCTGTATACTGCCTGGGGCTTCCATTCAACATTCAGCCAGCCCTAAGCAAAACCTAATGTCCACGATTTTCTGATAGTGAAAACCACAACTTGGCCAATTTGGAAAGCACCCGTTTGTCACAGCTCAGCATCACCATTTCTAGTATGACTATAAATACTCAAATGGGTGCCAATCGATCGCGCAATGAAACCCTAGCAGCCCAGAGATAGCATGCTATCCCCTAATTGGACTAATTGGACCTCCCTATCACTATGAATAAAGTTAGTGGAGGTGATGGAATTCCAGTTGACCTTTTTCAAATCCTGAAAGATGATGCTGTGAAAGTGCTACACTCAATATGCCAGCAAATTTGGAAAACTCAGCAGTGGTCACAGGACTGGAAAAGGTCAGTTTTCATTCCAATCCCAAAGAAAGGCAATGCCAAAGAATGCTCAAACTACCGCACAATTGCACTTATCTCACACGCTAGTAAAGTACTGCTCAAAATTCTCCAAGCCAGGCTTCAGCAATATGTGAACCGTGAACTTCCAGATGCTCAAGCCGGATTTAGAAAAGGCAGAGGAACCATAGATCAAATTGCCAACATCCACTGGATCATCGAAAAAGCAAGAGAGTTCCAGAAAAACATCTACTTCTGCTTTATTGACTATGCCAAAGCCTCTGACTGTGTGGATCACAATAAACTGTGGAAAATTCTTCAAGAGATGGGCATACCAGACCACCTGACCTGCTTCTTGAGAAACCTGTATGTTGGTCAGGAAGCAACAGTTAGAACTGGATATGGAACAACAGACTGGTTCCAAATAGGAAAAGGAGTAAGTCAAGGCTGTATATTGTCACCCTGCTTATTTAACTTATATGCAGAGTACATCATGAGAAACGCTGGGCTGGAAGAAGCACAAGCTGGAATCAAGATTGCTGGGAGAATATGCAGCAAACCTCAGATATGCAGATATGAAACCACCCTGATGGCAGAAAGTGAAGAAGAACTAAAGACCCTCTTGATGAAAGTGTAAGAGGAGAGTGAAAAAGCTGGCTTAAAGCTCAACATTCAGAAAGCTAAGATCATGGCATCTGGTCCCATCACTTCATGGCAAATAGATGGGGAAACAGTGGAAACAGTGGCTGACTTTTATTTTTCGGGGCTCCAAAATCACTGCAGATGGTGACTGCAGCTATGAAATTAAAAGACGCTTACTCCTTGGAAGGAAAGTTACGACCAACCTAGGTAGCATATTAAAAAGCAGAGACATGACTTTGTCAACAAAGGTCCGTCTAATCAAGGCTATGGTTTTTCCAGTGGTCATGTATGGATGTGAGAGTTGAACTATAAAGAAGGCTGAGCATCGAAGAATTGATGCTTTTGAACTGTGGTGTTGGAGAAGATTCTTGAGAGTCCCTTGGACAGCAAGGAAATCCAACCAGTCCATCCTAAAGGAGATCAGTCCTGGGTGTTCACTGGAAGGACTGATGCTGAAGCTGAAACTCCAATACTTTGGCCACCTGATGCGAAGAACTGACTCATCTGAAAAGACCCTGATGCTGGGAAAGATTGAGGGCAGGAGGAGAAAGGGACAACAGAGGATGAGATGGTTGGATGGCATCACTGAGTCAATGGACATGAGTTTTGATGGACTCCGGGAGTTGGTGATGGACAGGGAGGCCTGGCATGCTGCGGTTCGTGGGGTCGCAAAGACTGAACTGAACTGAACAATTAGAAACACAGAATAGAGAACTGGTTCTATTTACCTGAAAAATGCCAGTGCCCATCCCATACAGATAGCAGCCTGGCAGTCGCCTGGATAAGAGTTTGACAGGCGGTTGACTTTAGCTCAGCATCACTGCTTCTGTCTTCTTGATAATGTCATTG
Organism: Cervus canadensis; assembly: GCF_019320065.1. NCBI lineage: Eukaryota > Metazoa > Chordata > Mammalia > Artiodactyla > Cervidae > Cervus > Cervus canadensis. The sequence continues at coordinate 36,958,948 of NC_057400.1, read as the reverse complement.
ATGACCTCACAAAGGACACCACACATCAAAACAGCCAACTAAGGGACGTTATACAACACAGTCATCAAGGGTCTCAGCAGAAGTGGTCATTCAACCAGTTAAGTCTTTTAAGTTAGCTTTTCTAATTGTGTAGGTCCTCACATTCCCTGCTCACCTTATTCTATTGCTTCAATTTGATTTTCCTGAAACCAAAACTTGCTAAAGAGGATTATCTTCATGGATTTTCTCAATGAGCCACAAATACTACAGGAAAACTGCTTAACATATTATTTTGCAGAATCAGTGATAATTGGCTATAATAAAAAGTTTTTTCCCCAATATTTTCATAAAATAACTATGCTGAAGTAATATTACTATTTCTATTGTGATCAAATGTATCCATAAGATAATCTAACTAGTAGATTTAATTTATAATGAATTAAGCCACTCTTAGAGATACTTCAAAAATAAACACATAGAAACAGTCAATTTTACCTGGCTCTCCTAAGATGATGATAATCATCACTGTCATTGTCATCATTATTAATGTTATAATGACAATAGCTTCCATTTACCGACTTATTTGCTAGGTAATAGGTACCATGATTTTCATTCTTTATGTAAATCAGCTCATATCACCCTCACAACATCCTACTTTAATAAAGAGGCACTTGCAGTTCAAAGGGAATAGGAGATTTGTACTAGGCTACTCACAGTAAGTGACAAAACCACAACTTAATCTTTGTTCTTAATCACGAGGTGGTTCTGCCCTGCCTTTGCTCTGAAAAGGTAACTGCTCCCCAAGACTCACACCATATTTTGCTATTATTCCTCCAAGAAGCATTCACCCAAGCATTCACCGAAAGTGTACAGAGCCTCAACATTAGAGTTTCTCTAAGGCAATGAAGAAGACACTGACAAAATACTACTAGTAACCTTCTGTCAGATAAGGTAAAACTGTTTTAATGTTGAAAGAAAGCAATGCAACACGAGATTAAAAACCATAAGCTGTGAACTACTTGTACGCATTTACATTCCATTATTAAAAAAAAGTTTTCACAATGATTACAAAGAGGAAAAGATTACTTTCTTCTACATAAAAGCTGCAACCAGGAAGCTAGCAAAGACCGGGAACAAAAATGTCAATAAATCACCTATTGCAACTAAAAGTGCGAGGAAACCAGAGGTAAAAAACAAAACCAGAGGCAGAAAAATCATCCAAAAATTAAATTAGCTGGGTTATCAGAGCATGATGTCCAAGTTTAATAGCCTATGAATAAATCAAATATATGTTGACTCAGGACTGGCTCCTGTATTTGCACAGATCAATGCCAGCCCTCTAATTCTTGCAAGAACACTAGGCCAGCTAAACAAAACCCTAACTAAACTTACTGAACTAAATATATCTGTGAGTTTATCAACTGCCCTCAAGGAACTTATAATCAATTTGAAAACTTAAATAACAAAATCTGTCTTATTACTGTCCTATAACTAGTTGTGCTACACTGAGTGTTATTCATACTCTGATATAGACAAAAGACTCTGAATAGCCAAAGCAATCTTGAGAAAGAAGAACAAAGCTGAAGGCATCCCAATTTCTGATTTCAAGCTATGTTACAAATCTATTATAATTAAAACAATACGGTACTGGCATAAAAACAAATACATAGGTAAACAGAACAGAATACAGAGCCCAGAAATAAACACAGGCATACATGGTCAATTAATTCAGAAGAGAAGATACTTGAACAGGATCTTTAAGAAAAAAGGATTTGGAGGGGAGTGAGTATGAGCAGGTCTGGACTGAGAAAGATCTGGAGGAGAAAGAGGAACCTCACAGTAAAATTCAGGAGGCATGCAAGATGTTATCTGGTTTGGCTGGAGATGATGTTCATTTGGAAATGAGGTTTCAAAAAAAGCTCACAGCAAGAGATAAGAAGACTCTGTACATGTGAATAAGGTATTTTTCTATGATATTCTGTTGATCATGAGCTGAGACTGCAGATGAGAGAAGCAAGCTGCTGCATCTCATGACTTATGAAGAATGTTCAAGTAGATTGTTGTGTTGAAGCATATGATGAAGACTGAGGGACCAAGAGGGAGGCAGTAATAGTTCCCACATGAGAAGATGAAAGTCTGGTTTAGGACAACATTGAAAAGTACAAATGCAGGCAATGATGCTTTGCACAAATCTGACAAGGCTTGATTGTGGAAGGAAATAGGAAAAGACTGAATGGCATAAGGGGCTTTAGCCTGGGTAACGGGGGACTTTCCCCAACATTACAACACCTAACAGAGAGAAAGCTGCAAACAGATAGACAGGTGGGTCTCAAAGTCCTATGAGTATTCAGAGCTAAAGCTACGGTGTGGGGAATCTTCTGCCTAGAACTGACAGACAGACATACCCACTACAAAATAAAATGTACTTACTGCCAGCAAAACAAAAACTGGACTTGCTACTTCTCAAAGTTTGCTGACCCATGCTTTGAGCTAACCCTGCACCTTATCTGGCACAGAATTCCTGGCTGTCCTTATAGGACTCCCATTATAGAGAGTTGAGTGACTTCAACAATGAACACAACTGCTCAGATATTATCTTAAATAGCCCCTGAGAGCTCACCACGTCTGCCTCCTCCTGTTCAGAGGTAAGGTTACTCTGCCAGTGAAATCATGCATTTAAATAACTTGACCACACACTTGAGACTTAAAAACAAGAAATAACCATCAAATGAAAAAGGTTGAGGTTCCTCTCAACAACTACTCACAGGAGAATTTATTGAAGAATTAAAGCATACTTCCTGGCCCCTAAATTCTCAAAATAGAGTCTTCAAACTCCTCTCTCTGTTTCCCAGTCTTAGCTTCTCTCTTAATTTAGCATAAATAAAAATCTCTCCAAAGAGAGTCTTCCTTCTCTACAGAGGAAGTCCTGGGTCCCTTCACTTCTACAAAAACTCCTATCTTCCTTCCTAACCTCCAGGCTCTACATTAATTTTAGAAAAGTTGAGGCATCTTAGGGTTTTCACTCTTAGGCTAGCACAGATGCAAGAATACTTCTCTCCATCCCTTTTAAGAGAGATCAGTGTGGGCGGTGGGGAGTGGGGAGGATAGCTCAAAGATCGTTTTTTCAGAAGAGTCATTTCAACCACAAGCCCTGTGGTCCCTGGAACACGTATTCTCTCACAAGATATAAAGGTATTCCATGCCCTTCTGATCACTGAACAGAGAACCTCAGATAAACAAGAAATTTAAAACATAAAACAAAACTCCCAGCATGTAACCTAGATGTAGCATGTACTACTTCACTCAGCCCTTTACCTAAGCAGATGCAGGTCCAAAGGCAGCAAGAAGCTCCTGACACTTCAGTTGCGCAGCCACCACCCCACCTTGTAGCTATGCGTGGAAAGCCTCCCCCTCATCTGTCTGAGCCATGACACTCTGTCACACCCACAGATGGCAAAAGTCAGAGAGCCAGGCCTCAAGGTCTACCTGCACACAAATTCAGTAACTTAAGGGAGAAAGGTGCATGCATCTTACTAAATAAGGCCTCATCAGAGGAACTCCTACACAGCAAGTCTAGAATCACACAAGTTGACAGCAAGTCCACAGCAAAATGGAAAAAGAGGGAGTGAGCACAAAAGCACCTTCCCACCTAAGCAGGTTTAACTCTAAAAGTCAAGATTTGGAGGGCTGCTTTGAACTAGGCATGTTTCAACAAAGCAGACCCTTTATTCTTACAATTGTTATGAGAGCAAATGCTGTGCATACTTTCCCATAAGAAAGAACAGCATGGTTTAGGTACACCAAGTACAAGCTGATAAAGAACTTACATGCATACCAATCAAAGCACATCATGTACTAGCACCTCCTTCCCCAAGGTTGACTTTCCAAAGGGGAGAATGATTAACACTCTGCCTACAAACGGATCCTTCCCAGCCAAGCAGAGAGGCACTTCTGCATACATACATCTCACAGAGCAGCCTGTGATCCTTCCAGAACAGGCAGCCCTCAAGTGTCCTTCTTGAAAGCTGTCAGACATAAATGAACAACACAGTCAACATCATGGGCCCATCAACCTGTCCTCTGCAAACAAAGACAAGCCCAAGCCTATAAACTGAAAATGAATTGCTCTTTTTTCGGTTGCTTTAAACATTTTAGAAAAGGATTTAGGCCAAGTCTGGATAGAAAATGGACCCAAGGGTTATCCACAAAAGGCTATCCCAAAGGAAATAAGTGAATGCATAAAATCCTGAAAAAACAGGGAATATTTAAGTGTCTTCACCTTCTTCTCTAGATTTGCCTTTATTTTGTGCATAGATATATCTTTTTCCATAAGCCAAAAAACAACAATGAAAAAACTATAGTTGTTAAAAATACACACACTGAACAGGATATCAAAGGACAAGCAAAAAGATTTTTCTGAAATCATTGAGAAAAGCATTCTCCTGGAAAACAAGATAAACAAAAGAACCATGTCAAAGTCAACAGAAAACTTAGAAATAAAATGAATCCTCAGACTCTGGATGTCCAAAATTTTGGCTATGGCGGAGGAGTAAGCTTAGGCAATGTTCACATGCCTAGCACAGCATCCAAACCTAGCTTGGTCCTTGTCTTTCATATCCTATCTAAAAGTCAGAGTACTTCAGGGCAGGGCAGGTTCCATTTCCAATCAGTTTCCCCAGGAAATCCCTTGCCAGAGGGTCTAACCCAAAAGATGGAAAAAGAAAATGAAGGGGGAGTATTTTAAGAAAGACCAAAGAGAGATTTCCTGGTGGTCCAGTGGTTAACATTCTGCGCTTCCACTGCAAGGGGGTACAGATACCATCCCTGATCCCTGGTCAGGGAACTAAGCTCCCACATGCTGGGGAGATGGGAGGGATCAGGTAACAAAGGAGAAAATGAAAGAAGACAAACATTATAATATCTATATTGGTCCACAGAGCTGCCAGAAGGTACTTTGGAAATGATTTCTGCTAGTCTCGGGGGCACCTTTAGGTCAACTATATCACTTTAGAACAAACACAACACATGGCTACAGATGACTGAGAAAGAGGTTAGCCTCGGAACACCCCTCCGGTTCAAAGGAGGGCAGGCGCCTGGAAGCTTGACAGAAGGAGTTGGCACAGAAAAGGGGTTGAGCTGGTTTCAGAGGTTCAAATCAGACTTTAAGAAATGTAAGCAAATGGCACCTCTCCCAAAAAGAGACAGAAAATAAGGTCAACCATTTAAAATGAGCCAGTTAGAAACCTCTGTTTATAAAAATTAAACTCAAAACATTATCACATGAATTCTTCTGGCGTAATTTTTGTTTTTTGTTTTTTTTTAATTTAAAGCGCAATGCCACAACCTATTAAAGCATTTACTTCACAAAGTCCTCTAAAACAAAAACATATCGAAAGGGAAGAGAGCCCTAGAGGAACAGGATGATATATGCTCACACTCAAGCTGTCACTTATTATGTAAGACCTGATTTTTAAAAAAAAATAAATAGGGTTTCCAAGACAACTTCCATGTTGTGTATTTATGCCTTCTGCCATTTCTAAAATGCATACCAATACTACAGAGTCACAAATTTGACCCTTTTCTCTAATTTTCATAAGGTTCACTGTAGAATTACAAGAAATCAATGAAGCCCATCTCAGCTAACAATAGCATTACATTCATTAAATGCAAATGATCATAGCTTAATTTATAATGGGATAATTTCTATTGTATCTGCTTCCCATAGAATTGCTATTAAAAATCATAAAGAACTATAGTTAGTTCATGTAGGTGAACTTGTTTTCCATTTTAAATTCAGTGTAAAACCAAAAATAATATATATTTCTATCATCTTAGATACGTTAATGGATTTTTGTTTACCACTGTAAAATCCTATCATTGATTTTCCATAAAAAATATATGATTGCCTCTTTGTTTACCAAATATGTAATTTAAGGTAATCCTGAGAGGTATAATATAAAATGTCCCTTATAAGACAAAGTCTAAAGTGTTTTCCCCAAAATGCCCACCTCTTATAAAGACACAAGTCAGCTGAAGGAATTAGGCAGACAGGATGCCTACTATGAAATAACAATCTCGACTTTCTGTGTCAACTAAGAAATGCCTCACTTAAAAAAACTTTAATTCTATCTTGAGGAAGAACAAATGTTATCAAGCAGTCACCAAAAAAAAAAAAAAAAAAAATGTTCTTTAGGCAAACAGGCCACACTCATCCTGTGCTTCTTGCAAGCTTTCTGACCCTTTGCTGACTCTGTTGTTGGGTTAGGAAAACAATTCACATTTCTCTAGCAGCACAAACTGCCTTTTTTTTACATTGTACATGTTGTTATAAAGTCTACTTAAGTAATTAAGACAGGAAAAAATCATTTACTTTGTTACAGAATAAACTGCAAATCAAACAGAGCTCAAAATATGTCTTTACACTAAAATACATCAAGCCTCTCAACCAGATTTATTATAAACATAACCGTTATGAAGTAATCACAATCATGGTTGTTGATTACACACACTAAAACATTTCATAAAAAAACATCTATTTCACCATATAAATAAATGTACTTTATTAAAAATGTTTCAGATGTTCTAAAATAGTGCAGAGGCACTGTGATTCAAATGAAGAAGTTTTTAACACATATAGGGCTTCCCTGATAGCTCAGTTGGTAAAGAATCCTCCTGCAATGCAGGAGACCCTGGTTGGATTCCTGGGTCAGGAGGATCTGCTGGAGAAGGGATAGGCTACCCACTCCAGCATTCTTGGGCTTCCCTCGAGGCTCAGCTGGTAAAGAATATGCCTGCAATGCAGGAGACATGGGTTCAATCCCTGGGTTGGGAAGATCCCCTGGAGAAGGGAAATGCTACCCACTCCAGTATTCTGGCTCGGAGAATTCCATGGACTATCCGGAGAGTCACAAAAAGTCGGACACGACTGAGCAACTTTCACTTTCACTTAACACAAATAGGTGATAAAAAACCTTAATCAAAAGAAATATACCCTAAGAAAATTTCAATTAATTTAGCATGTTCAGAAAAAGAGATGCTTAAGATAATTAAGCTTGTATTTGCCTGGATCTTACTCAGAGATCTATTTCGTTGTTACCCAATATCAAATATTTTTAAGAAATACAGCATTTCTTAATAGATAGAAAAAGCTATCTATTAAAAACAGGCATTTTTCTAAGACTCAAAAAAATCTTAAAGAAACTTAAGATCATTATTTCTAAATCTCTCTTTTTTTTAATAGCACAGATGTAGAAGGTTTGAGCATTTGCCTTCAAATGTTATAAGCACAAACAAAACTTTGAAAAAATAGCTTTTTAACTTCAAAATGTTGATGCCAATTGAGTTAACTCAGCCTTATTCATTATTTTTGTCATCAAATACAAGGAAAATGTACCAATTCTTTCAAAAGTTATAGTAGCAATTGCATTATATACGTCATTAAAAATGCATTTTAGGAAATACTTGTTGAAGATAATTTATGAAATCCTGAGTTCATAAAAAACAATGACATAATTTTTATGATAATTAGTTATAGCACAATAATTTCAGCTAATTTAATTTACTTACATTGCAAAAAAAAAGTTCTAAATTTAATTACAGCTCTATTACAGCTCTATCAATGCATAAGCCATGACTGAGAGTTAAAACAGAGACCAAAGAGTATATGGGGTGGGGAGACCAGTTATTCTGCTTTCTTGAACTGGAGAAGATTCCCAGGAGATAAAGCTAACCACTTTTTACATCCTGTAACCTTTTCTTCCACTACAGCCTGCTAAAATTTGCATTTAAAATTCACTCCCCTACATATCTAATAATCTATTACATGTATAAATCTAACTATCAACAAAGGGTCAAATTACACACAAAAAGAACAGATGCAAAGAAAATCTAAGACGCACTACCTTGAAATAATCATATATTATACTATTTAGCTTAGCAATGACACTCCTTAAAAATCTCACCCTTATGGAAATAAGAATCAGACAACAGGAGAGATTGCACTAATTCGTATTTCTAACCATTTCTCTCAAAAGTATGGAATACAAATCATACAACATTTTGTAAATGCTCTATCCCCTGACCCCTCAAAAAAGGAGAAGAAAAGACAGTAGATCTTTCATCTACGCAGAAGTAATAAACAAAGCTGTATTTCCATCTCAGTCATCTTGGCTAAAACAGTCTTGGTCATAAGATTTTACTCTCCCCACTTGAATGAGGCGTCCTCTGCAAGCCTCTCTTTTTTAGATTTTTCTTTTCTTCTTTAAAAGAACTGGCATGCACCCAAAGTGGAAAGCTTTCAAGGACCAGATCATAAACAAGTCTAGTCATTAAGCATGAGATACTGTGTACCAACATTACACAGCTAATACCCTAGCATCTGCCAGTCTAAATTTTAAACAGCATGCACAGAAGATCAAGGGTTCTACTCAACATTCTTGCTAAAACTGTCACCCCCCCCAAAAAAATGTACACACATTCCAAAAACTACTATATTCTTTTAATTCTTGAAGTACCAGACTAAAAAAGAAAATAACCAGTGGATATTCTAGAAGGAGGGATTAAGGAGACTTGCTGTGTAATTCTGTCTATACCATTAACTTGCTTTGAGATTTCAGGCAAATCATTTGAATTTGCTGATCTTCACTCCAGCTGTAAATGAAGCATCTTCAGAAAATGTACAGATCTATTTTAACTTTAAATTTGTATTATTTTATGGTCCTTCTTCATTCAACAGGCGCGCGGGAGGGCGGTGGGGAGAGCGGGTGGAGACTTTCTGCATTAAAGTTGGTGCTATGTTAATGTTTTATTTTTTTAGCATTGTGGGATGATTAAAGCTTGCATTCTTTCATCCAATAATTATTTGCTGATCATGTAACATGTACCAGGCACTGAACATACAACTGAGGACAAACATAACAAAATTCCACCTTCCAAGAGCTCACATTTGAATGTGAGCTCACGGTTGTTGTTTTTTTTTTAATAAAATGTCTAAACTGTTTTGAATTTAAATATTTCAAAAATACAGATCACACTATGTCTTCTTAGAATATTAAATAAGAATTCAATTATTGATGACTTGGAGCCATCCTTACGAACTATGTAGACTATGCTGCTAGGGCAATGTCCTCAGGAACAGTTGAATACTATTACCTCTTTACTCAGTGGCTCCAAACCACAGACTCTTCCCATTTGAATTCTTCTTGTATCCGCTTTATAAAGTTTTCCTGTTTCTTCCAAACTTTCAGGCTGATGGTAATTTTCCCTTTTGATCTTTGAGCTCTCCAGCTCACTTCTAACTTGTTGCCACCATGGTCAGAAAACCAACAGCCAAGTTAGCTAAACCCCTGTTTAAAATACAAATAAATAACTCTGAGCAAGGCAAAAGGAGCAACTTATTAGCATTCTAGTGCTTGGATTTTCAACATTCTGGCTCTATCTATCTATTCAAGGGCTTTCCCCACCCGCCCCTTCCTTCCTTTGTTCTAGCTCGGGGGATCTTACCAGATAATATCTGAAGTTTGCGGTACACAGTGTGGATGAAATGAACCACACAAGCCTCCCATGAAGATTAAGAATCTCAAACCATATACAAATACATAGTCCAAGATAAGAGAAAGAAAACTCTTACTTCAATTCTGCCTCTTCTGAACAAATTCACATTCCATATACGAAAAAAAGCTGTGTGCTTCTGCTCTGGAAACAACTAGAATCTTTGTGCTCTCTTGGATTTAAAGAAAAGTTTACAGATAAACGGGCCAAAAAAGAAGCTATCTGCCACTCCTAAAAAGTTCAAAATTCGTTGATGGAAACTCGTCTATGAAAAACACACCTACCATTGGTGAGGGAAAAATAAAAACTGTACACTCTAAGAAAATAATGAAAGCAAGAGTTCAACAAATCCTCAGGATGGTGTCACTGAAGGAATCTCCCAACTAAGGAAGGTGAAAAGAGAGGTGTTCGTTCCCACAACATGGATTTGACTAGGACTGACTGAATGTCTGCTACATCCTCTGCACTGCTCTAGGGGCTGGAAATTTTTCTGCTTCCATGGATTGGGAGAAACCTATAAACAAATCTAAAAATTGAATATTTTGATAAGTGCTATGATGAATATAATTAGGTTGGAGAGTGACTTGGGATCTACTTAATTTTTTTCAACTTTTTATTTTGTATTGGGTTATAACAGATTAACAATGTTGTGCCAGTTTCAGGTGAGCGGCAAAGGAAGAGACGCCGCCATATATATCCATGTATCCATCCTCCCTTGAACTGCCCTCCTATCCAGGCTGCTATGTGACGCTGAGAAGAGTTTCACATGCTATTCAATAGGTCCTTGTTGGTGATCCACTTTAAACACAGCAGTGTGTGCACGTCCACTAACGAACTGTTCCCTAACTATCCCTTTCCCTCATCCTTCCCCCACAGCAACCGTAAACACATTCTCTAAGTCTCTGAGTAGGAGGGATCTACTTTAGACAGAATGCCCCTGCAGGTTATTTGGCACAAATACAATTGAAGAGGAAGAGCTACCGCATAGAGAAGGACCTTCCACACAGAGGGGACAGACATGCAAAGACACAGGGTGTGTAAGCTTGGCCTCTCCTGGACACTGAAAGGCCACTGTGGGGGCAACGCAGTGAACGATGTGGGCACTGGGTTCTAGATCAGCTCAGGGAGCCAGACAGGTGCCAAATCACATATGACTTCCTACCAGCAAGGTGTTTCTTCTGACACGATAGGACACAACAATCAATGGAAGGTCCTAATCAATGCAATGATATGATGGAATTTATACAGAGAGGGGAAGGAAAGAAGATGGATCCTAGCTACAGCATAGAGGATGCTTCCCAAGGAAATAAGAGTAACAGCAGCTGCTTTTCTTGAGGACACCATTAGCCCTGTTCATAATAAGCAGGTTAAAGTATGAAAAAAGGATGTAATGGGGAGAGATGGGGGAAGAATTAATAAATCACATAAGAAAATAGTAAAAACTGTAAACCACAATCAAAAATAGGAAAACAATCACTTCAGTGATAATCTTGAATATAAATATCTGTTGAACTCAACACACTTGAAAGACTGTTCCAGCCCATTCAATCTAACAAGATGGTAACAAAGAACAGAGTGTCAACTGAGAGAGCTCTCAAATGTCAACAGCAGAAGTCTTTTTATACTTCTCTTCCCCCTAGGGCTAGGGTATGTTGCAGGTGACTTTCGCCCTCACAACTCATTATATCTTGAACTGATTTTGAACTCATATTGGAAAAGAAGCCCAGGTCACATCTCAACATGCCGAGGAACTCAAAACATTCCCCACCAAGCGCACAGCAGGACGTGAAGGAGCTGTGTGAAACTTACTGACACGCTGAGTATAGACGTAATAGACAAGAGAGACTGCATATGATTAATTATCGTTATTTATATTTATGGGTATGAATCTTGAAGATGCCTGGCCTCTCCCCATTTTATTTCATAATTTTCCCCCTGCTGGAAACTGAAGAGCAAAAGTCAATTGCCTGAGTGTCGGCATCATACTGGAAACTAAAGGGCCATGCATTTCAATTCCAGCTCAAGAAACACTCTGGCTGAACGCATGTAATTCACCAGACCCCAGTGGGCTAGGCTCGCACTGTTGTCAGTCAAAGCACACAACTCATGCAAATCAGCAGAGCACATTAGCAATTTATACTAAACAGCCTCTTCTCAACCCTAAGTTTTGAGATAATGTGAAGTGAAACCCCAGGTTTATCCAAAAAACTTAGCCCATAGCTTGAGCCTGTGATCTTACCACGAGGCCGTCAGGACTTACAAAACTGACTTCCAAAATGGCGTTTCTAATAGGTCTCCTAAAACTCCAGGCGCCGACATCAACACAGCGACCTCCAGGCATGACCTCACCCACTGCACTTGCGCCCACCTCCTTAGCCATTAGTTTGGCACTGGCCAGAAGCATGGTTTGCTTCTCAGGCTGTCTCCTAAAGCCCTGCAACATCACAGGACAGGCAGTCAGCAACCAGAGCCAGACCCCTACCCCGTGACAATCTCAGCCTCAACAAAGCCACCTGTCCTTTCAAAGTCCTCACATAAGAGATGGAGATCATCTGGAGAGTTCCTTTTTCGAGGTATTGCTAGATCCCATAACCCTGGCCTTCTGCTCCCCAGAGCCTCCTGACATTTTTCCCATCCAAACTGGACCAGAAGCATAGGTCACTCACTGGGTCCAAATGACTGTGATCCTCTTACCCCATTGAGACTTGAAAAGCAACATTTTATGCTGGTAAAAATTATAAAGGTCTAGAAATTAGTGGACAGTCTTAAATAAGTTACACATTCTAAAATTTCTTGACTGCTTAGGAATTCATTCTTTTTGGGTTAATTACAATCTATACAGAGATGGGGTAACAGGCAGTAGAAAATTAATCATGAAGAGAACAAAGGTAGATAAAATAGTATCTGTGTGTTTCTGTTTTAAAGCATATGTGTACACACACACACGTGCGTGTGTGAAGGCTAGAAAGACTCACCCGAAAATGTTTAAAATCTCATCTTTGAATGGAAGGGCTGAAAGTCATTTTTATTATCTTCTTTATGTGTATTATTTTTTAAATTTCTAAAATGAGCATGTGTTATTCTTGTAATAAGAAAAAAGAACCAATCTAGTGTGTGACTATGCGAGTGAGAGAAAAATGGAAAAAAAAAATAAGGACTCTGAGGAGCACAGTGCAGATAGATAGCTGACATTTGACTAAATCCCCGACCATCTGACCACTACTTGAGTGATTTTCCTGTTACACAACTTTTCTCATCTCTAATGAACTAGACAGAGTAAAAGACCCACACAAAGAAAGGAAAAGGAAAAAGGCAAAGGCAAAAAAAAGTTTGCCTTTAGAATTTATTACAAATCTTGGAATAAGAACTAGAAAATGTCACAGAATTATCTACTTCATTCTGAAGTACAGTCTCTACCATACCTAGGATGAATGTGCCTCAAGCATCCGACACAATTAACTATTTAAGCCTGAATTAAACTACCCCTGAACTACTTATGCATATTTAGTTAATTTCACATTATATCATCTCAGGGATTTAAAGTTTAACAAAACATCTGAAATCCCAACAACTAATCAAACTAGGGACTGCAAAGCTGATCAAACTTACTGGAATTTAGCATTCCCCAGGCTTCAACTCCATAAACATAGAAATGCTGCAGCCAACAATACACTCAGGGGGCCCCTCCACTGTGCCAGCCCTGAAGGAGCCCACGGTACATGGAGAAAAGACAGACCATCCGAGATGAAGGCCAACACCCTCTCCCTGAGCCTGCCCTGTGATAACCCAGTGCTTGTTCGCAGGGACAAAGCCACTTCTCCAGGCACGGCTGGGATTGTTCTCATCACAGGTTCTGTCCTTGGCAAATTCAGACACCACTGCTGGCCAGTCAACAGACCACTCCCTGTGGGAGGCAGCCAGTATGGAGGTCACCAGAGACACCCCTGGACTGAATTCCAACTCAGCCACTTACTAGTGGTATGACTGTGGGTTTCCATCCTCTCATGCATCAAATCTCATCTAGTTTACAACTTATATTGAGGATTTGAGATAATGTAAATAAGGTGTACCCCTAGAGAAGGAAATGGCAACCCACTCCAGTATTCTTGCTTGGGAAATCCCACGGACAAAGGAGTCTGGCGGGCTACGATCCACAGGGTTGCAGAGAGCCAGGCACAACTGAGTGAGCAGGCACGCAATAAGATATAAAAATATATCTGTGTCCACAGCTCCCATTGCTCATACATAACTGCAATGGGCTCGCACATGTGCAGTGTGAAACGGCCTTGAGAGAACAAAGGCAGCCATAACCCTGCTTCAGCCCGGGCAGTACTTGGCTCTGACCAAGCAAGTGCACTTCAGACTCCCAGGTTGGGGAAATGAAGACTGTCACTTCTCTTGAGAATAACAGTAGGCAGGCCTCTTTCAGCATTTCTCTTGCATCTCTCCCCAAAATAAACATTCTCTTCCACAGAATGTATACTGTGATTTGTGGAGTGTTCTATTAAAAATAAAAATCCAGTAAAGCTCCTCCTCTAATACAGACCTCACTCCAGGCCACAGGTTACCTGTCCCAGAGGTCACAGGGAGACAGCAGGCTTTTCACTTTAGGTCAGACTCTGATCCCATAGGATCCATTGTTCCTAGCCTATCTCTAGTACCTCAATTAGTCAGAGAATTGAAAACAGTCCCCATGAGAGGCTTGATGTAAGGTTTGTGTCCTGAGTTAACCCAAGTCACTACGACAACTTTGAGTCATAAGAGTGTTTTGTTTTGTTTTTTTTTTGGTCCTCTCTTCACAATATTTCCTGGTATTTATTTTTAGTTCAGATAGGGTGAGGAATGCATGCCAACCACTAGCCAATAGCCTATTGTGTCCCCCAAACCACCTTTACCCATGTCCACACAATCTGCTCTGCTCCCCACAGATGCCTCCGCCACCCCTCAACCCACCCTCACCCTCTTACCACCACTCCCAATCCACCAACAGCCAGGAGTGACTCACTCCTGCCACCTCATCTCACATTTGCTCTTCCCACCCTTCTTTGACTGGACTTTGCTGATGTCATTCTTTATTAGGTATAATTAATCAGTTCATCCATGTAGGATCAAGGAAACCAAGGTCTGAAGAGACCTAAAAGGAAATGAGCATGTTAACACCAACGTTCTAAAAGATTCCACACACCAATCCTGCAACTGTAAGCAGGACTTGCAAGCTGCCCACTCAAGCATACCTAACCAATACCAGAAACCCACATTTGTTTGATGTTTGTATTCCCTTGGGGGTATAACTGGAAAAGTTAATGATTACAACTCAACATAAAACAATGACAATGGTGAACAAAATAAACAAAAGTCACTTGGTAAAAGAAAAAGAACACAGGTCTAAGTCTGCCTCCCATGCTAACTACCTGTTTACCCATTTCCTTCTGCATTCATCCTCTACCTCATCAAAAAATTTGACTCCACTATTAAAGAAAAAGAATGTGTACAAAATATAATTTATATTTCATAACAGAAAGGCAATATGAAAACTTAAATATGTACTGGATTTTCATTTATTCAACATATTCATCCAGCACCTACAGTGTTAGACTGTGAGTAAACAAAGATGAATAATTTAGTTTCTGTTTTTAAGGAACTTATTACTTCGAGAAGAGGATTCTAAAACAAACATGAGTGATACAAATAAGATTTGGACTAGGGGCTAAGGGAGTAATTACATATGGGGTTAAGAGGAGGTAGGAAACATCATCAGGGCAGATTTGTAGAGAAAGCAATAATTAACTCGAATGTTGAAGGTTCAACAGATCCAAGGGAACGTGAGGGAAGTCATGACTATATGAACAAATACTGCATTTTCAAGAACAAGGAGGAGTGAAACGTATGCCTAGAGAACAGGATGGCATACAGTGGTCATAAGTGAGGCAGTGAGGAGACTGAACAGGCAGGCAAGGAGATGTTACCTACAATTTCATAGGACTTTGGTCTTTGTCCAGTAAACAATAGATCACCAATGAAGGCTTTTAGGCACATTTTTGGCTGCATACTGGGTTATAAGGACTGTGCTGGTTAGCTGATACACATTATGTTAATCCTCACAATATTCCTAATAGGCATGATAGAATCATATGTAAATTTAAAAGCCCATCCTCACATTCCCAGAAGCAGCGCTGGGAGATAAACTAAAAGGACACGCATCCGGGAGAAGGGAAATCAAGAGACTGGTTGTAAACACCCTGACACAGACTTATACAGATCTGTACTAAGCCAGTGACAACAGAGCAGAGAGCAGAGTCTAAATACACTGGACTCTGACGGTGGTCCCCAGAAGCAGCACTCCTTAGCTTCTGCCAAATAGGAGAAAGCACCTCCCCCAAGGGTTGCACCATCATTTTGGCTGAGAACAGGCCCTCAGAGCACCTGATGCTTCTGGCCACTTTAGAGCAGTCCCCTAGGAGGGTTTTTATACTCCAACTGGCCACCAAGCCAACAGGAGATGCCCTAGGGCTACAGATACTCCAAGGAGGCTTTTGTTCACCCTTGGCTACCACTTCAACATGTGCTGCCAGAGGTCTGCACCAGGAGCTGCCAGAGGTCTGCACCAAGCTTCTTCCAGGACATCACTGGCCCTGATCCCAGCATGTTCTTTAATCCCCTTTACCTCAGTCATGACCAGAAGCCCAATCTGCCCCATCTCTCACCTCCTCAGCCCTCCCTCCTTCCCAGTTAAGCCCTCTAGAACTCAAAAATCTATCCTTTTCTTCTCCAGATGTTCCTTTCGCCAGGTAATATCCTGAAAACAGGGAGAAAGCAAGATTTAATCTGACTTTTGAAGGCTGACGCCTCTTAACGCTGCTTTCACAGCATCCCTCAAGGGGAGGTTGTTTATACTTACATATTAAGTCTATTGTTCAGCCGGTATAAACAGGGATGGCTGTACTGCTGCTAAAACACCAAAACATCCTTGAACCAGGTGATAACTAGCCCCTTTCCTGGGAACTTCCTTTGATTAAGTGACTAAAGGGTTAATGTCCAAGTTCACAGAAGGCTCCCAGGACTCCTGCCCAGGCTAAAGATCTGTACCTGCAGTACCCATTCCATTTTAGTTGTAAATACTTTAAGTTAGACTCCTGCTTCCATTCTGCAAATCTCCCAGCCAGAATATCTAGTGTCTCCCCATTTTCCAATTTCTCCTCGATCCTCTCTCAAAAATCTTACCTGTTTTGAAGTTCATGTCATTAGACTTACCACCCTTCATCCCTTCTTGCTGCCATCTACCCATCTACTGCTGTTTCTTTTCATTCACTGATTAGATAAGCATCTGGCTGTTTCCCCTCCCAAGCTCCTGTCTTCGTGTCTTCTGTCTCCTATATATACAAGGAGGTCCCAGTTCCTAAAGCCCTGCACCTCTTTTTTTTTTTTTTAAATATGGAACGCTTCACGAATTTGCGTGTCATCCTTGCGCAGGGGCCATGCTAATCTTCTCTGTATCGTTCCAATTTTAGTATATGTGCTGCCGAAGCGAGCACAGCCCTGCACCTCTTATAGTGTTCTCTTTTACCTTGCCTCAGCCACCTGCTCTCATTGTCATAACCTTTCATTTTAGCATCATTATTACTTGCACCAGCTCTGAGACTTCAGCTTCAAGCATCTTATATGTGAACACCTTCTCTTTTTCCAGCTTATCTACTCTGGTATTTCCATTCCAACATCTTGGCATTATCTGGTTTTTCCAATCCACTGGCAATTTCCACTACCAAGTTACATACTCTCTTCCTTTTCTATCCAGCTTATGGTCAAGGTCCATCATTGTAAATGTTCCCTTGCAAGTACCCTTAACTTCCTTGCTCCTCTCTTTCTGCTTCTAACTTACCAGGCAAATCCTCAAGTTGATTAAGCCCAACTATCTGCCTGCTCCACCCCTCTACCTAAACAGCTAAAGAAACTGCCTGGAGAAAAAAAAAAAACCTGCATCTACAACTAGCTCAGTTAAATATATGGCTATAGGTCTCTCATGGACAATACATATTGACCAGCAATCCTATTATTTCATTTCCCAGGATGTTTCAAAATAGCCATTTCACATCAGCTCTTTCCCCAAAACTGTTTAACCCTGTCCCACCACAACCTCATCACACATCACTGGGAAAGTAGAACCCATGAGGTAAGAACTTCATCTTCCCACCACCCAAACTAAGACCTCTCAGCCTCTCTATGCATTCTCTCTGCAGAGCTTCCTTCCTTTCTTCATTCATCCTTTCCTGAATGAAATGTCCCTGATCCTAATGAAAACCAACCTCTTCATTTGTCCCTAAAGCTCCCTTCCTGTCTCTTCAAGAATTATACTCCAGCAGGTATCCATCACTCTCGCCTGCCTTCATTAGTTTTTTCTCTCTAGTTAATCATTCTATTAATATCATTTCCTCTCTACTTAAACTCATCCTATTACTATCTGGTTCTAAGAAGCCCTGCCTTAGTCAGTAACTCCTTCCAGGAACTTTTCCATTGCTCTGCTTTTCTTCATGACACAATTACTTGAAAGAGTTGTCTCTATGCACTGTCTCTACTTTCACAACTCAATCCTATAAACTTTTAAAAACATTTTAACCACTCCTTTTAAAAACACTTTGAACTTTTTTTTTGCTTTGGGACTTCCCTCTGGCACCAGACTCAGTAGTTGCAGGACATGGGCTTAGTCACCCCGCCGCATGTGGGATCTTTGTTCCCCGACCAGGGATGGAACACACGTCCCCTGCATTGGGAGGTGGATTTTAACCACTGCACCACCAGGAATGTCCATAAGTTTAAGGATACCACACTCTCCTGGTTTCCCTCATATCCACTGGCAACTCCTTCTCTTTCACATAATACAGTATTCCAATGGCCCTCTTCTCTACCTGCACACGCATCACAGGCAATTCAATCCAGCATCAAATATAGCCTATATGTAAATAACTTTCAGCTCTTCATCTTCATTCAAAACCCCTCCTAGAATCTCCAGGTTCCATTTATCTGATTGTCTAACTGACATCTCCAGAGGAATGTCTAAGAAACATCTCAAATTTAACACAGCCAAAACAGAACATCTTCCTTCAAGTA
Source organism: Cervus canadensis (assembly GCF_019320065.1). Classification (NCBI taxonomy): domain Eukaryota; kingdom Metazoa; phylum Chordata; class Mammalia; order Artiodactyla; family Cervidae; genus Cervus; species Cervus canadensis. The sequence goes on along the minus strand of NC_057400.1, from coordinate 36,940,318 downwards.
CACAAATCGCTTCTCTTCCAAATCTCCCCTTCTTGGTTTCATGGTCCAGAGCTCAGTTTAAAAACGTAAGCCTTTGTCTGGATTCCTGTTTCCTCTCTCCAGATAATTAATCTGTCAGAGAGTTCAGTCAACTAACTCAACTGCAGAGACAAATCCTAAATCCATGCACTTCTTTCCATCTTTAACGCATGCTTGAATATACAACTGTAATCCCTTGGTTAGGCTACTAAAATAGTCTCTTAATTAGAGTACTGCTTCCAATCTTCCCCCTCCCACCTATCACAATCCAATCCACTTTGTGCACCCAGGTCAGTCTTTGATAGCACCCATGCTCAGTGGGAACAGTAACACCTACAAGAGACAAAGTTGGTTCTTGAGGGATGGGGGGGAGGCAAAGAAAAATCTTACGTATTACAATGAGTGTGGTCCTCCAAAGCTCAACTTTGACCAACAGAATCTTATGTTTTAATATTTAGGGAATACACTCTTGTTGGAGAAGGAAATGGCAACCCACTCCAGTACTCTTGCCTGGAGAATTCCGTTGGACAGAGGAGCCTGGTGGGATGCCTTCTATGGGGTCCCACAGAGTCGGACACGACTGAAGCAACTTTGCAGCAGCAGCAGCAGAGAAAAATTAATTTAAAATTTTAATTAACTTCAACTTAATTTTGCTTCTTGGAATGACATAATGGGGGGAAAAAAAGTTGAGAGACACTGTTTTAGAGCAAAACCATAATATTTCACTTACCAGCACATAATCCTCCAATGGCTTGTACAACCTTAGAATGAAATCTAAATATTTTATCTCGGCTTGTACAGCTCTATAAGATCTGGCCCTTGCCTACTTTTTAAAGCTTCTCTTGGACACTATGGTAGGCTGAATTTTTTGTTGTTTAGTTGCTAAGTCATGTCCCACTCTCTTGTGACTCCATGGACCGTAGCCCACCAGGCTCCTCTGTCCTTGGGATTTCCCAGACAAGAATGCTGGAGTGGGTTGCCATCTTCTTCTCCATGGGATCTTCCCAACTCAGCAACTGAACCTGCTTCTCCTGCATTGGCAGGGGGAGCCACCAGGGAAGCCCCCATTGGCACGGAAAAGGTGTCACATCCTAAATCCTGGCACCGAGGAGTTATCTTACATAACAACAACAACAAAAAGACTATGCAAATGTGATTAAATAAAGGCTCTTAAGTGGGGAGATTATCCTGAATTATCAGAGTGGGCCCCAAATGCAATCCCATATATCCTTATAAGAGGGAAACCGAAGGGAGATTTGACACACACAGAAGAGAAGAAAGGCAGTATGACCATAGAGGTGAAGACTGGAGTAATGGGAGCCACGAGCAGCTGAAAGAAGTAAGGAACAGCTTCTCCCTTATCGACTCAGAAGGGAGCATAGTGACTGGACTTCTGGCCTCCTGAACTAAGAGAGCATACATTTCTCTTGTTTCAAGCCACCAAGTTTGTGGTAATATGTTTAACAGCCACAGGAAACTAATACAGATACCTAGGGCTTCCCTGGCGGCTCAGAGGTTAAAGCGTCTGCCTCCAATGGGGGAGACCCGGGTTCAATCCCTGGGTTGGGAAGATCCCCTGGAGAAGGAAATGGTAACCCACTCCAGTATTCTTGCCTGGAGAATCCTATGGACGGAGGAGCCTGGTAAGCTACAGTCCACAGGGTCGCAAAGAGTCGGACACAACTGAGTGACTTCACTTTCCTTTTCTTTCATCCCTCTCACTAAGTTCTGGCTATATTTACCTTCTCCTGCCCCTCAGATTCATCAAGAATACAATTAGGGTTTTGGCACCGGCTGTCTCCTCTGCCTGGAATGCTTAGCTCATCTCTATACAAATCGGTTTCTGCTCACTCAGGGCTGGGCTCAAATGTCAGCTCCTCAGAGGCCTTCCCAAACCATCCAAATCCAAAATAACCATATAGCTTCCATCAGCTCATATGTCTCATCTTTATTTAATCATTATTATTTCCTTCCTCTACCCCCTAGAATGTTGTTGGGGCTCAGGACAGGCCATCCCCAGAACAAATAAAATGGCATATTGATTATTTTGGATTCAAGCTACTTAAGAAATGGTGAATGCAAGAGGGACAGTCTAACTATCCCTTTTGTCTCCCTAAAAAATAAATAAATCTCATGAGGGATTTATTTCTTGCTTTCAGGAAAGGTACAGTCCTTACATCTAGAAGTAGGACACCCTTTTGAACAGAGATAGGAATTTGGACAGAGATTCCTATCTGAATAAACCTTGTTACTTCTTTAGTACTACCTCAGGCCCAAACTCTTTAGGTTCCTTACTAATTGAGCACCAAAACCTAAATTTCTTTGCCCTGTTGATTTCTCACAAATTTATTGTTTCTTTGTCTAAAAAATATAAAAGCTGCCTGCTTTGGCCACTTCTTAGGTACCGTTTCAATGAGACCTCTGTATGCACAAATTAAAATTTATCTCCTGTTAATATCTTATGTCAATTTTATTATTAGTCCAGCCACAAGAACTCTAGAGATGCAAACTCTACCAGAGAAGAGACTGTGTCTGTTTTGTATACCAGAATACTTTTAATTTGTAGAAAAATTCCTGGCACATACTAGGTGACTAATGACAAATGAGTGGATGATATAGGTGGGAAAAAGGATAGTGGTGCTCTTCAATGAGAGGATAAACAGCGTGAGAGAGGAGTGGTGAAGAGGAATTATCAGTCTTGTCTGGACTGTGGGACATCCAAGTGAAATATCTATTGAGTCTGAACCCAGGGAAGAGGTCTGATTGGGGATGCTGACCTGAATTATCGAAATCAAATAAACAGATGTACTTGATAGTACAGAGAAAATCTACCATAAGAAGACAGTGAACTAAGAACAGACCCTGGGAACTACAACATATCAAGCAGAAGGACCTGCAAAGAGACCCATAAGGACTAGTCCAAACAGAGAACCAAGTGTCATGGTAGCCTAGTGAAAGTTCAGTTTCACAAAGGAGGAAATCAGCAGAATCACAAATGTTTCAAACAATAAGATCCCATGTATTTGCCAGTCAGGAAGACATCAGTAATCGTAAAAAGAACAGATTCCTCTAAGGTAGAGCCAAATTTTCAACAGTTGTGGGGTGAATGAAAGATAAGGAGATAGAAAAACAACATCAAACTCTTTCAGGAAGCGTAGCTTGAAAGAGGAGAGAATGAGCACAATCAAGAGAGGAGGGCAGATCGGAGGAATGAATAATTTGGGGTTTTGGTCTTTTTATTACTGCGATGGGAGAATCCTGAACATTCCTGTACATATTTAAAATGCAGGTAACAAAAAACAAAAAAAAAAAAACTCGCAAAAAAAAAAAAAAAAAAATGCAGGTAAGGGGCTTCCCTGGAGGTCCAGTGGTCAAGACACTGTGCTGCCAGTGCAGAGGGCATGGGTTCAGTCCCTGGTCGGGGAACTAAGATCCCTCATGCTCCTTGGCATGGCCAAAATTAGAAAAAATAACAATAATAATAACAATACAAAATAAAATAAAAGGCAAGTGAACATGGAGAAATTTCACAGAGTAAGCTAGCTGAAGAAATGGGGGATCCAGAACATTGGGGAAAGCATAAACTCTGGAAAACTCAAAGTTGTGTTAATGATAGAATTAATGGATTCAGATACAGGGAAGATGTGGAAAAGACCACAGAATTTTAAGAGTGGATGTGATATCTCTGTGTTCTCAGTATAACAGGAGGCAAGGACACTGTAATGGAGACAGCTAACTCTTTATCAAAAAGTGTCTTCCTCTCCCAGCCAGACAACACTTGCCAGTCTCCGTTCGTTCATAAGTGTGACTGAGCACCTCACTTCTGGCTGATGTTGCGTGAGTGGAACTGTTACCTTCATTTTAAGACTAAGTATTTAGAGAGTGAATAGGCTTCTTCTCTTTTAGAGAAGTTGAAGACAGTTGAAAACACAGCCATAAGGAACAGCAGAATCACAAAATGAAAGGGTCCAGGGTGCCTGAGTCACCAATTAGAGGAAAGTCATCTACCAACCAAGACTATGACATGATTGAGAAATAAATGTCTGCTGTGTCTGTCTGTGCTTTTATCTATTTTCAGATCTGTCAGAACAGTTTAGTCTGTTCTAACCACTAACGATCATCTTCTGGTAAGGAAACGCACAGTGGGGTAAGAGGCTTAAAGAAAATAGAAAACATGGGAAGTTTGGGGAAAAACCAAAAAAGGTGCTGTCTAGAAACAGGTAAAGATAAAAGAACTGCCCTGTGGCTAAAACTGGAGAACATAAATTTGTGGGTGCCTCCAGTTTGCACGACTGTGTTCATTTTCCTAAGAGCATTTTACAAACCCAGGTGTAGAAGCAGAAAAAGCAGACTGATATCACGTTGCAGGTTGTTTCCACAGCCATTAAAACTAAAAAGGATTTGAATAGTGTCCCTGATGCCAGGAAGGACTGAGTACAGGAGGAGAAGGGGACAACAGAGTATGCGACGGTTGGATGGCATCACGAATTCAATGGACACGAGTTTGAGCAAACTCCAGGAGATAGTGAAGGATGGGGAAGCCTGGTGTGCTGCGGTCCATAGGATCACAAAGAGTCAGGCACAACTTAGCGACTGAAAAACAACATCATGGTTCCTAGAAGACAAATCAAAAGGAATACTGTCTCAGGCAGATATACTGTGCTATGCATTCAATGTCTGAACAAGTTCAGCATCGCTGGTGGAAACTGTTGAACCACAGCATCAACTATTAGGAAGTACAAAAGGCAAAGTTCAGTGAGTTGAGAAGAGGAATCCAAGGTAGCAAAAAAGCAGGAAATATATTACAGAAATGTAAGCGGAACTATCTCTTGAGTCTATTATTTTCTTTACACAGTTTTCAAGGGAGTTTCTGTCCGACCAGAACACTGCGGTGGCTTTGAGTGAGTCACTTATGTTCTTTGGAACTCAGTTTCCTCATTGATGTAACAGAGTTCACTGCTGATGTATGAAATAATGTGCAAAGTACTTAGCACGGGGCCTAGAAAAGGGTGATTGCTCCAAATAATACTTAATATTACTATTTATTAGTAGTAATAAAAAGACAGTGTTGGGTTAGATCTTTAACCCCCTTCCTATGTTAAAATTCTGTGAATCTATACTTTTTTAGATAAATATCACAGTTCCTTGGATAGGGGAAAGACTAAGAGAATGAAACAGAGAAGTGAAAAGATATCTATTTTAACAGATCCTATGCGCACAAGCCAGGAGGAAGACACAGCGAATGTAGTATCCTCCCACTGTGAATGCTACATCTGGAGAGGCTGAAGGACATTTCAAACTCCGGGAAGTAAGAGGAACAGTTAAACCAGGTCCAGTGGAGAACAGAGCCCATGTGTTCTCCCCTTGGAAGACATGACAAGAGCAATAAAAATACCTCTCTCTTTTATGGTTTTAAATTCATGCAGTTCTGTCACCTTATTTTACAGAGGAAGATACTGACAGGTTCAGAGAATGACCAAAGCCACAGGTTGGTGGTAATAATGTGACTTCAGGGATACACAGAACTAAACACCGCCACCCAAAAGCTCCTTCTACCTATCCTACATAAATGGTTTCAAAGTTTTGTCCCCTTAGAAACCAGAGACTTTGGAAATAGTGACAAGCTAATTTTTACCAATCGGCTTCCCTGGTGGTTCAGTGGTAAAGAACATGCCTGCCAATATAGAAGATGCAGGTTCGATCCCTGAGTCTGGGAGATCCCCTGGAGAAGGGAATGGCAACCCACTCCAGAATTCTTCTCGGGAGAATTCCCATGAAGAGGAGCCTGGTAGGCTGTAGTCCATAGGGTCACCAAGTCGGACATGACTTAGCAACTAGAAACAACAATTTTATCAATCTTCTTGTTATAAATTAAATTTCTGGACTCTTTCTTAAAAGAGACTGGATTAGTTGGGCAGGTGGAGAAGAAGGGAGAAGTTAGTGAAGAGAAAGGAGCCCTAAGGGTTCTGACAAAGGTGACTCTTCACTGGTTAGTATATGACCTTCCCATTTGCAGATTCCTCCACTGATGTTCTTCACAGATTGCTTTGATAACTTTGGTTCAAATTCAGCAATTTCCCTTTCCTGCTCCTAAAACTAAAATCCTTTAGATACAAAAACTGCCAAAATGTGTAAAGAGGATGCCTGAGAAAAAGCTAAAGTTTCCATTAAACTCATTATCTGAAATGTATCTGCCTGTGTGTCACCTGCTGTCCAATCACACCCCACTCATTTCTATCACTTACTCTTGGTAATTACGGGATGAGTGAATTATGAATCAATCACTAATTCAACAACTATTTACTAGGTGGCCTCCAGTAAAGGTGTCCCCTTTCCAAATACATGCAGGGACTTGGGTTGGGCACATGAGGGCTATAAAATTGTGTAGGATCCAGCCCTTACTCTGCAAGACCTTCTGCATGAAAGGAAGGGATGCATGTTTTCAAATAATCACCATACACAAGAGTAAAGGAGACAGTTAAGAGTCGCATTAAAAGAGTAGTTGAAGGGTTTAGGACATGTACAAAGCACTTCTGAGTGGGGCAGTGAGGGGAAGCGTCACAAACTGGTAGCCTTTGGTCAGAACATTCAAGAACTGCTAGGATTTCAAACAGGTGAAGTGGAAGGAACAGCGTTAGCATTAGGGGCAGCACCAGGATTAAAACACATCTAGGGGAATCCGCATTGCTTCACAGAGAAGAGAGGGGAAGAACTTTAATAATGGGGCAAGATTGGAAAGACCCATGAATTTGAAGACAAATATTTAGAATTGAATGTAACAGAGCAAAGTGACCCACGGAAGGGTGGAGCAAGCAGTGATATGATCAAAGCAGTTTGGTTATTACCAGAGTGACACAAAACTTCCTTTCTTTCTTCAGTAGAAACAAAAGGAAAACAACTTTTGAGGACCTAGTACTCTGAGCTGCATTGTTTTTATCACTTTTCAAATACATTTAGAAGTTTATTGTGTTTTATTGAAACTCATAAAATCCTAATGAAAAGTTTCCTAAAATGTTTGCCTTGAACATCAACTTCTGCTCCTATTGTGAATAACCAACCAGACTTAGCCATCACTGGTGCACATAAGGCAAAGTGATACTGCTTTCTAAGCATGCGTCACCCACAGTCATACTCATAGGCCATGTCATTTGACAGTAGTAGCTTCCAGAAATCTCATTTTCAGAAACAGATCTGTTATAATTTGTGGGGTTTGAAGCATATAGGTGGATAATCATATATGGAATTCCACAGAAGACATATCACTATTTAAAGAATATGAGGCTAGAAACATCTAAATGAAACCATTGTTGCTCATCCATTAATAGTATCTGACTGTTACAGAATAAAGTACATTAGTAATCACTTTATTTTGCCAGAAAAAAGTAAAAGATAGCCCCAAGTAATTAAGCTTTGTTAACACATTTTGTCATAATAAATTTTTACTTAGGAGAGCAACAATTTAATTAATTTTTCCCAGTAATTTTAGCAAACTAATAAAACCAGAGCTTGATCTAATTAAAATCAGAAACCATGTTTTGTCTGCTTCATGAATCAGAAATCTTATTTTGAAAGAATCAACACACAATTTTCAACTGAAAAATGGAAAACAAGAATACAGAAATGATGTAGGAAGAAACATTTAACCCAAAGAACTAGTAAAAACTGCCAGCAAAAGAGGAAAATCTTGGAAAACAAGAAAAAAGAAACACATTCATGTCAGGACACATAATTAGAGTTTTGGACAAACTATGACCACAATCATCTTTAGGTATTCAAACCATCTGCTCCTCATTCTTCCTTTTCCTAAAATGCTCCTGAGATCAATCTCTGGTCAGGTAATACAGGAAGAGGTCTGAAGTTATTAGAGATTTTCTGGCTTGTAGCCATGCTGGGCTTTGTCTCTCTCATTTGGAGTTGCATCTAATCATCTCTCCCTCCTACATTTCTTTCTCCCATCATGTCAACAACTATAAAACAAGGAAATAGACAACATGCCCTTTATTACATTCTGCTTTCTCTATAAAACAACTTCCAAGTTTCCTTCTTGACTCCAGGTGATGAGTCCTGATGGAACTTCCTGAGTATTTCGAAGAATATCTAAAACCACTTTCATTATCCATCTTAGTTCCATTCCATCCCTCCTTATCTCCCAAAATAACAATCTAAAATCAGCCGGTGTGGGGGTCCCAAACTTAATGACTAATAATTTTCCCCAAAACTTCAGATGAAAATGATATCCTATTGTACACAACTGGACAGAGTAACAGAAAAGCTATTTGACACTTTTTTTTTTTAGAGCAAGGATGTTAGAAGTAGCAAAAATGAAGACTTCTAATTTTTAACTTGAATCCTGGGCTTTAAAACTTCACAGACACAGTGAAAAGTATTATTTAGTTCACATACAGAATGTAGGTTTCCATATGCTTTTCCATAGAAAGTTTATTTTTGAAAGCATATGATTGTGCTGGTTTTTTAATACACTGAAGTACAAAATAGCAAACATTCTTAAAACAAAGATGATCTGCTAAAATCTTCAAGAAACTCTAAGCCTCTTTGTTGCTTAAGTGACCTTCTCTTCACCACAAAACGGTCTCCAACTACTTGAGCCCATGTTAACTTCTCCCTTCCGTAACCACAACAGTTATAGTCAACATTCTACCATGGGGTACTGACAAGGCAAGATGTTATGTTGGTCTCTAACTGTTTGGCATTTGTATGTTTTACCTTGTTGAATGAATTCTCACCTTCTCCAAATCAGGATGACCATACTTTTTCTTCACCTAGGACTTGTAATGCTACACAAAGCTACAGAAAATTTCATTTAAGTCAAGCTTTACAGATATTCAATTTCTAATGCTCTTCAGTTCAGTTCAGTTCAGTCGCTCAGTTGTGTCCGACTCTTTGCGACCCCATGAACCGCATAACGCCAGGCCTCCCTGTCCATCACCAACTCCCAGAGTTTACTCAAATCTAATGCTCTTACTAAAATGCTATTTCCGCACTTAGGACAACCTAGTGAGTCCGGCTGTTGACAAGAAGAGAGGATAAAGTTTTGGAAAACCTGAGCTGAAATTTTATCACATTAAAAATATAAAGAGGAGAAATTAGATAATAATCTGGAAATTGTTTCCCTTCTGTCATAACCATAGCTGCCATTAACCTCCCCTTCCCCCTACCTCCGTCAGACACACCAAATTTATGCGGGAAAAGCCTAGATAATTCATTCATAACATGTAAGAGCTAAATTATCCAACTAACTGTATTTTTTACCCAAGTGATCCTCTTTTGAATATAAAAAAGTAAAATATGTAAGAAAGAAGAAAGCAGTATTTTGAAGTTTACTAACAGTTAACATCAGTAGTGATTTTACCTGTGATATCACATATTACCTGCATTTTGTCAGTGAGACAACTGAGGCTCAGTGCAGTTGCATAGTTTACCTAAGGCCAAAATTTCTGGGGTTTTTCCCCCTACTATATCCAGCTAGAGTTAGTCCCACAGTTCAGTCACTCAATGAGAAAACATTTATTGAGCCTTTATCATAAGCTAGTCATCACTCTAGGTATTAGAAATACAAAAGTGTGTGAGACAGACCAAGCCCTCTCATAGAACTTACATTCAGTGATGAAAGCAGAAAACTTATATCCAAACAGGATAATCTGAGAATTATAATTGTTTATCAATATGAATTATGTACAATAATAGTCAAATATTCTAAATATCTGTGGGATTAAATAGTTACAAAAACAAAGGGGGGGCGGACACTGACCACTGGCAATACTGTGGCCCTTTCGTCAATTACTGAGCTAAACCACTGCATCTTTTAATAAATCAGGAGAGAGAAGGAAGCAGAGTATTTAAACTGCTCACAATGTCCTTTGAAAATAAAGTGACTGTGTGAGATATAAGAATGGGCAGCTCCAACAGTGCTGGTTACTGAGCTAAACCACTGCATCTTTTAATAAATCAGGAGAGAGAAGGAAGCAGAGTATTTAAACTGCTCACAATGTCCTTTGAAAATAAAGTGACTGTGTGAGATATAAGAATGGGCAGCTCCAACAGTGCTGGTTCTCAAACCCCAAATTCCCTGTTTATCTGTTATTACTAAGGTACGGATGTGTTATTTGAAGAGTTGATTTGGAAATATCAAGGGAGTGTTGTAATTTGACATAATCCCCCTATGAGAAAAACAGGAGGGTTTCAACATCCCCATGGTAAGACTCCCCCTCACTGCACATGATACCCCTTGAGCAATGGCATCTAGCACTCAGTCCCAGTCCACCGCCAGCAAGAACTGTGGCACTCACTCACTATGGAGTGGTCAGCAGTTATCAGGAAGTGGCCGGCCCCAATGTGGTGGTTCCCCTTACCCTCCACCCTTCAAAACGAACTTCACTTCTATTAAACTTGGGAACATATGCAAAATTTTAAGTTTTGTTTTTAGCAATGAGGACTCAGTGGAACTCTCCCATCCCCCACCTATTCATACAAGGATAAAAGTCGACCAAATTACTATTTCTATAGCTGCCCCTACCCCCTCCCATGATATTTATAGTGTTGTATAATGTGGGTTGACCCCTGTCACTAAATAGTGAGAATTTGCATTTGTAAATTACTGCGGAACTCCTGAGGACAGTTCCTGGAGTAGAGGCTCCTTCTCAGAAGGTGGAAGTCAGTCTAGAGACCAAGAGCTAACTCAGATCAGCACTTCATTCACAGGGCTATATCTTCCTGCCAAAGCACCCTGCAAATCTATTTTTACTCGTAAGTTACTACGTGGGGAGTGGGGGCTGTTTCAAGTTCATCAGTGTACACCTATTTCCTCCGAGAACTGTCACACTCCAGCAGCTAAGATCTCAAAGAAGCCTCACTTCCCTTCTAGAACCTCCTCTCTTGCTTCAGAGAGGAGCAACAGATCTTATCAGACGAGCGGCATCCACAAACCAAAAGTTTGCAGCAAACTTTCAATAAGATATCAACCCTCACCCAAAAGTCTTAACCACCCTCCAAAATGTATATAGCTAAACCCCATAGGAACGAGCCCACGTTCTGTCGGTGGGGAAAAATTTTAAACCTTTCCCCAGATTCCGCCACCCACCCCACACCGACTCCATCGGGTCAGAGAGGGACCACTCCCCGCTATAACCAGGGGGCGGGGTGGGGATGGGGGGGGTCTCCCAGGAAGCACACACCTGAGATTGATCCTCTCGCACGAGGAAGGAGAGGGCAGGAGCACTGGTTCCTCCGGCCGGGGCGGAGTCTCTGCCTCCCCCGAATCAGAGTCTCGGCCCCGGTACTCGCGGCGAGGCGCGCCGGGATGTCACCCCCGGGCAGGCAGGGCGAGTGTAACCCGACGCGCCCAGCGCCGCCACACCCCGCCTCCCGAGCAACTTGCTCCTCCTCCCGCTCCCCGCCCCGAGGGCCGCCACATCCAGCCGTAGACCTCACGCCCAGGCTCCTCTGGCCCAGCAGGGAAATACGGAAGTGGAGGCGGGGGACCCTGCCGTGAAAGAGACGGGGGGAGGGGAGGGGAAGCGTTGCGAACTAGCAGGCAGAGACCGATCAAGGTCTCCGCCTCCCAGGGAACGTGACTAGACCGGGACTCGGGGGACGCAGGGCCAGCCGGATAGGGCCGCGGCGCGGCGGATCCCTGGCCCTGGCCCCGAGCGGCGGGTTCTACCCTGCGTCCTCGCCTGGCCACACTCCAGAACCTCGGCCCAACCTCGGCTGGGCTAGGCCCGAGGAAGACGGTGGAGGTGTCCGATTTCCTCTGCCCTCCCCCTGGCGGGCCGCTCTCCCCACCTGCCCGGGAGACAAACAGGAGACACTCGTCCGCCTGCACGCACGCGGGGCTGGCATACCTGATTTCTTGTTTCCGGCCTGAAACTGGCTTCCCCTACTCGGCCGGCAGGCTTCCTTAGGCCTAGAGACGCGTCTGGGAGGCTGTAGGACCCCTGGGACAGGCCGACAGAGCCCAAAGCCTTGCCCCGGCTCCCCCACCCCCACCCCAAACCCCGACCCGGGCGCTCTGGAGGCGCGCCCGGCCTCCTGACCCCTGCCTGACTGTCAGTGAGGAGACCTGCAGGGAAGACCAAGTCCAAGCATCAGTGGGTGGAATGCTGAGCACCCGCTCCTCTGGCCCAGCCTCGTACAGGTGGGGGGAGGGGAGAGCCCGGGCAGCAGAGCAGCAGGCCTCCCGGTTGCACCCCCAAACCCGACCTTGCCCACTGAGCATGCCCAGCTCACTTGCTGGAATTGCAAGAGCTAGACGAGGCCAAGGGGGCTCAAGGAAGGGGCGGATGGGATTCAAATGGACCCCTTTCCTTAAGGTGTTTCCTCCGAAGATCTCTGGGAGCTTTACACAGAACTTTTCTACCGTGGCACTGCAAAATACCCAGGGAACAGCTGGAAAGGCCTTTCCAAAAAAGGCAGCCAAATTAGTTTGACTCAAAATCGCGGGGGTGGGTTTTTTTCAGCCAATTATTTATTAACTCACTCACTAATTTCTTTAAATACCAAAGAATTATATTATAATTGACCCAGAGGAATATATAGACTCACTGGGTACCACACTTGTAGTAACAGGAAACCAGCCTACCCAATAGGTAGTCTTTCCAGTGGAACAGTGGTTCTCAGCCTTGGATACACATTGCAATGGGGGATGGGTGGTGGTGGTGATTTAGTCTTCTAAATCGTGTCCGACTCTTGCGACCCCGTGGACTGTAGCCCAACAGACTCCTCTGTCCACGGGATTTCCCAGGCAAGAATACTGGAGTGGGTTGCCATTTCCTTCCCCAGGGGATCTTCCCAGTCCAGGGATGGAACTCTTTCTCTTGGGTTTCCTGGATTGCAGGTGGATTCTTTACAGCTGAGCCACCAGGGCAGCCCCGGGGCAGGTAGGGGGCTGTTAAATGATCAATGCCAGGTTCCCATACCCACACCAGTTGAATCAGTCTGCGGATGGAACCTGGAAATTTATATATTTTGAAACTGTTGGTCTCAGAGTGTAACTGGGAGAGCCAGCATCTCCAGAGAACCTGATTCTTAAACTCTGGGACCAGGAACTGAGCTTTGAACAAGCCCTTCAAGCGATTCAGATGCACACTACTGCTTGAGAACTATTGTTGAAAGCCACCCAACCTCCAGATGCTTCAGGTGCGCACCCAAGCAGGGTTAAGAACCTCTGTAATAGACCATTACTCTCTCATTTTTTCAAATCCTAAACATTTGTCTAGAAGAGCAACATGATACACAGAAAAGAAAAAATCTGGTTGAACTGAGGTGCCATTAGTAGGATTCATTTACTACTAATTCTCCCAGGATAGTTCACTGCTTGGAAAATGAAGACCACCTACTATTATTCACTTTTGTACCTAGCACAGTGCCTATAACATATAGATGTTTGATAATTGTTCACTGATATGAAATGAATGCTCAGGTGAACAGTTTGTTCTGAGCCCTGTTACGTCTACTATTTATGTTCCCCACAAGTCCTGGTCACCTTGCCAGCTAACAAGCCAGCAGGGATTCAGTTCTCATCAGTAACCCATGATATCCATGATGGTCTGATCCAAGTCAGACCCTGATAGAATAGGATATGGGAGGAGGTAGACAATTTTGGGGCTTCCCTGGTGGCTCAGTAGTAAAGCATCTTCCTGCAATGCAGGAAACCATCTGCAATGGTTTGATCCTTGGGTCTGGAAGATTCCCTTGGAGAAGGAAGTGGCAACCCACTCCAGTATTCTTGCCTGGGAAATCCCATAGATAGGAACCTGTTGGGCTACAGCCATGGGGTGGCAAAAAGTTGTACGTGACTTAGTGACTAAACCACCACCACCAGAGAATTTTGAGGTGAGAAAACTCAGAAACCTCAGATATGTTTTCACTTGCCAAGGTTGGGGCCCAAAGAAATCAAAGGAAAGCAGGACCCTAGACATCAGTGGAATTCAGGAAAGCCATCAAATGAAAAAGTGTATATGGGAGGAGTTAGGAGAGGAGAGGTAAAAAGATAACATGATGAGCATTCAGCTTACTCTGGATCTTCTTTTTCTAAACAACCCACCTCAGCCCTCCTCTTCCCCATGCTCCATGCACATCTAAACTCAGCAACAGCCTTGACAAAAAATTAATTAGAAATTGTTGTAAAATAATTACTTCCAATTACTGCATCAAAACATAGCTGATTTGTAGTTTTTCAACATAAATTAGGCATCGACTTTTATTCAAGGCAAAAGTGGTTAAAAAAAAATTAATCCTTAACGATAACACTGGAAGTGAAGTGTTAGTCACTCAGTCACGTCCAACTCTTTGTGACTCAATGGACAATAGCCCACTAGGCTCCTCTGTCCATGGAATTCTCCAGGCAAGAATACTGGAGTGGGTTGCCATTCCCTTCTCCAGGAGACCTTCCTGACCCAGGGATCGAACCTTGGTCTCCTGCTTTGCAGGCAGATTCTTTACTTTCTGAGCCATATGCACTAGATAATTTCCAAACGCAGAGTTTTATGATCTTTCTGCTTTAAGACTGACAGAGTTACAGAATCAAAAATTATTCCCTATTTAATCCATCAGTATCTTCTAGAAGGAATAAAGTATAAAAATATTTTTTTCCTTTTAGCCTTAAACAGCCTTTCCTAAAGCTAGCCTAAAAAGCCTTTCCTTTCCTAGCTAAAAAGCCTTTCCTTAGCCTTTAAAGCCTAATGCTTTAAAACTTAGGTCACTATTTATGAGTAGCTAAAGTAATTGTGGAAAATTCTGAAAGAGATGGGAATACCAGACCACCTGACCTTCCTCTTGAGAAACCTATATGCAAGTCAGGAAGCAACAGTTAGTACTGGACATGGAATAACAGACTGGTTCCAAATAGGAAAAGGAGTATGTCAAGGCTGTATATTGTCAACCCTGCTTATTTAACTTATATGCAGAGTACATCATGAAAAACTCTGGGCTGGAAGAAGCACAAGCTGGAATCAAGACTGCCGGGAAGAAATATCAATAAACTCAAGATATGCAGATGACACCACCCTTATGGCAGAAAGTGAAGAGGAACTAAAGAACCTCTTGATGAAAGTGAAAGAGGAGAGTGAAAAAGTTGGCTTAAAGCTCAACATTCAGAAAACTAAAATCATGGCATCTGGTCCCATCACTTCATGGGAAATAGATGGGGAAACAGTGGAAACAGTGTCAGACTTTATTTTTGGGGGCTCCAAAATCACTGCAGATGGTGATTGCAGTTATGGTATCAAAAGACGCTTACTCCTTGGAAGGAAAGTTATGACCAACCTAGATAGCATATTAAAAAGCAGAGACATGACTTTCCCAACAAAGGTCTGTCTAGTCAAGGCTATGGTTTTTCCAGTGGTCATGTATGGATGTGAGAGTTGGACTGTGAAGAAAGCTGAGTGCCGAAAAATTGATGCTTTTGAACTGTGGTATTGGAGAAGACTCTTGAGAGTCCCTTGGACTGCAAAGAGATCCAATCAGTCCATCCTGAAGGAGATCAGTCCTGGGTGTTCATTGGAAGGACTGATGTTGAAGCTGAAACTCCAATACTTTGGCCACCTCATGAGAAGAGCTGACTCATTGGAAAAGACCCTGATGCTGGGAGGGATTGGGGGCAGGAGGAGAAGGGGACGACAGAGGATGAGATGGCTGGATGGCATCACCGACTCAATTGACATGAGTTTGAGTAAACTCCGGGAGTTGGTGATGGACAGGGAGGCCTGGCATGCTGCGATTCATGGGGTCGCAAAGAGTCGGACACGACTGAGCGACTGAACCGACTGACTGACTGAAAGTAGCTTTCCACCTCTCTATCTCTGCCCCTGTGTCTTCTTTATTATGATAAGAATTCCACTGAAAGAATTTAGCTGCTGATTGACGTATCTAATACAATGTAATTTCCCATATGCCTAAGCAATTTCTTTTCATTTTTAAGATAATTTTGTGGGGAGGAGGGCAATAACCATTCATTTAGGAATTACTCTTCAGAATTAAGTATTAAGTTAGATACACAAACAATACTTAAAAACATCTTTCCTACACACATACACTTGCTACAGCTTCTCATGGAATTAAAACCAAACAAACACGTTGAGAGTTAAAAAAGGGAGAAAACTGAGAATGTACGAGGGTGTAGCACTTAGAACTAAATTTAAAAACATGAAGTAATTATTTCAGCAGAAGATGATCTACTGATCTGACCAGTACCTCAGGAGAATTAGAGTCTTAAGTGTTTCTCCTTGTCGTCATAAACATGACTCAGCATTTGGAATGAAACTATGTTTACTGTCTTTCAGATTGAAGGTGTCAAGTAACCTTAGTGCCACCTCGTTCTTCCTGTGCCTGTGAAAACTTCAGGACTATCATAGGTTTTCAGGCTCACTTAGCTACCAAAATTTGAAAAGCTTTTCCCTTTTCATTCCTTCCTATCCAAACAAAATCTAAATTTGCCTGCTATTAATTTATCTTGCTTTTATAGTGTTGTCAGGTAAATCTGGGTTATTCTCTATATTCTAGTGTAACAATACAAGCAAGAAGTTCTTCCCTTCCTCAGTCAGCTGCTTAGACAACTTAAACCCAGGGGGTGACCTTTCTCTAGCATGGGGAACTTTCCATTGGTGATTCTGTTACACACCTTTTATGATCATTCATCACCTGCTTGGGGTCAACTCTTTCAGTCCCTACCCATTTCTAGAGAGGAACACACTTTCTGCTAGTGTTCATTGGTTACCAAAGCTCATAATAAAATTTGTGGACTCTAAGGATTCAGTGGGGCCATTACTGTTCAGTTGCTCGGTCATTTCCGACTGTGTGACCCCGTGGGCTGCAGCACACCAGGCTTCTCTGTCCTTTACTATCTCCCAGAGTTTGCTCAAACTCATGTCCATTGAGTCAATGATGCCATCTAATCATCCCGTCCACTGTCACCGCTTCTCTTCCTTCCCTCAATCTTTGCCAGCACCAGGGTCTTTTCCAATGAGTTGGCTCTCCATATCAGGTGGCTGAAGGATTGGAGCTTCAGCTTCAGTACTTTGCCCATCTGATGCTTCCCAGGTGGCTCAGTGGTAAAGAATCCACCTGCCAATGCAGGAGACAGCAGAGGTGCAGATTTGATCCTTGGGTCACGAAGATCCCCTGGAGTAGGAAATGGCTACCTACTCCAGTATTCTTGATGGGAAAGCCCATGGACAGAGAAGCCTGGCAGGCTGCAGTCCACGAGGTCAAAAAGAGTCATAGAGTGCTCGCTTCGGCAGCACATATACTGAAGTTGGAACGATACAGAGAAGATTAGCATGGCCCCTGCGCAAGGATGACACGCAAATTCGTGAAGCGTTCCATATTTTAAAAAAAAAAAAAGAAAAAAAAAAGAGTCATAGACACCACTGAGCAGGGTACATAAGACAGCATATGAAAACAAACACTTTCAGCACAGTATGTTAATAACTCTAAATGGGGACCTCAAAGCTCTGTGTTGGGATGGCGCATACAAGTACTCTGGGGAGCATCTCTTGCAGAGAAAGTAGCAGTTTACTGCTAAGACAAGAGGGAATATACGATTAAAGGCCTAGAAATATGAAAAGGCCTAGAGTTTTCTGGGAAATGCTGTCATATAAAATCTGAGGGAGAAGATATTGGCAGATGCAGTTAGATTGATAATCAGAACTTGGGTCATACATAATCATACAAAGGAAAGGGGCCATAAATATTATTAACTCTCAGATTTTTGTTTTAAAAATGATAAAACCAAGGCTCGGAGTTATTAAATATTTTGCCTAAAGTTACAGAGTTGTTCAGTCATGTCCAACTCTTTGCGACCCCATGGACTGCAGCACGCCAGGCTTCCCTGTCCATCATCTCCCGGAGCTTTCTCAAATGCATGTCCATTGAGTCGGTGATGCCAGAGTTAGTCTAACATTAATGCATGTAGTACATATGCCCTCCATCAAATCTGACTCTTTGTGACCCCATGGACTGTAGCCTGCCAGGTTATGTCCATGTGATTTTCCAGGCAAGAATACTGGAGTGGGTTGCCATTTCCTTCTCCAGGGGATCTTCCCAACCCAGGGATTGAACCCACGTCTCTTGTGTTTCCTGCATTGGCAGACAGATTCTTTACCACTGCGCCACCTGGGAAGCCCCAACCTAACATAGCGTTAAGACTAAAATGAGAAATTGTTTGGTGCAGAGAACAGTATGGGAGCTTCAAATCTATCCTCTTCTAAGTTCTTTAACCTCTAACTTCCCAGAGCCTCTGTTTCCTCATCCGGGAGGATGTTAATAGCACACATTCAATACTACTTAACTCTCTTTCAGGCACTAGTCTTAACAAAGTACTTGTAATCTCTAATCCTCAGAATAACTATGGGTTTTTTGGTTTCTTGGCTTTGTTTTTACAAACAGGGAAACTGAGGCATACAATTGCTAAGTAACATGCCCAACATAACACAGCTAGCAACAGCCACACTGGGATTGAATAGGACAATATATGTAAAATGGCTGTCTATAAAACTATCACCAGTGTTGTTTCCCTTCCCTGAAGCCCACACATTCTGACTCGTGGTCCAATATTGGACAAAGACACTTTTGTTCTGAGTTTTGAATGCTATGTATACTCACATCTTTTTTTCCATTCTATTATTTTAGTAGTTTACATAATTTGGGAAGCACTATTAATATATTCACCTAATAATCTTAATCATTGTTAACAATAGTTACAAATTGAAAAGATGAACATTGAACAAAGACTACAAGTTTACTACTTACAAAAGAAAAGAAAAAAACTAATATAGAGTTTCTAGAAGATTAACAAAATCTGTCCATAAAAATCTTAAAACAAATTCTTGGTCTGGACTGGTCCAGTACCTTTGAGGCTCGGAGATTAGACCAGGTCATTTATCATTTAGTTGGTCTCCACCTCCTTGTTACTTGAATTCTTAAAAGCAGAATTACAGACATCTAATATCCAACAGAAAATTTTCCCACATCAGTGATTTTCAAAGAGTTAGGATCAAGAATGAGGTAAAAATACAGGATATGATCTTCACCTTGAAAAGATGAAATGAAAATGCTAAGTATATTTTCAATGAGTACTTTAAGTTTTATCTCTGCTTTATAAGAATCTGGGTGCGGGTTGGGGGGACTTCCCTGACAGTCCAGTGGTTAAGACTTCACCTTTCAATGCAAGGAGTAAGGGTTCAATCTCTGGTCAGGGAACTAAGATCCAACATGCCTCACAATCAAAAAACCGAAAAACATAAAACAGAAGTAATATTGAAAAAAATTCAATAAAGACTTTAAAAATGGTCTACATAAAAAAAAATAATTCTGGGAAAGTACCTTCTAAATAAAAATAAAATTTAGAAAAAATTACATCAATAAAAAGTGACACCAGGAAACTTACTTAGAAGTAAAGGTTTTGAGGGTAAAGGAAATTCGAACTCCTCCTTGAGCTGGCATCCACTCCGTTCCTAAGACAGCACTGAAAACATGTGTTTGTGATGTAAATTGAGTAACATTGTCTCTGGAACAAAGCCTCCCATTTAAAGCAGGAGGAAGGCTGCGGGCAAGCGCTATGTCCTAAATAACTCATTCGGAGAACATGAATAAATATTAGGTTCCGATGTGGGAGCTGAAACAAAATGGAGGACTGGACTCTTCAGAGCAAATCTGGTTATGATTCAGTTAAAGAGGTGACTGAGCCAAGAGTAAACAGCCCAGGAAACTGGAGATGTGTTCAGTTCCATGTCTAAGAACCTGTTACATAACCTGGAGATGATTTCAATCTCATCAGTAAATACTTAAAATAAACTTGACCACAGTTTGTAATATTTTGATGTGTTTTTTTTCTAAATGAATGAATCTGAACAGCAAAAAATAGAGTAACAATAGCAAAGGACAGGGTTTATGCCTGTGCATGTTTAGCCTTTAAAATAAGTAGAACACTGTATCTTAATTCAGCAGCCTTGAAACACATGGGCATTGACCTAATTTCTGTCAAGCCAAGAGGGAGGCTGTCTACACACGAAGGTATAGGCCAGAGTGACAGGTGCTGTTCCCTCAATAAATAGCTTGGACTCAAAAGGGAATCTCCTGCATTCCTCTTCTATCAGTAAAAGCATCAAGCAAGGCCAAAAAATGAACCAGGGAAACGCAGAGACTCTTTGTTCTGTTATCTTTGAGTTACTTATTGAATAGCTCTTTTTTAAATAGCTTTTTTAAATACTTTTTTAAATAGCTCTTTTAGGGTTCATAAAACAAAAGAAGAGAATGGTATAAACTTCATCAAAGAGAAATTTGAAATCTTAACGAAAAGTCTATTAACATTCTCTAGACCACACTGTAAATAGATAATCCTATTTCCTTTCCACCTAATTTTTAATCCTGGTCATTTCTGAGAACTGAGACGACGTGACATGTGATTTAAGAAAAAAGCTAGAAACTGGTGTCAGGGTATTTGAAAAAAAATTTTTTTTCCTAGTAAATTTAGAGTATATTTGTTCCAAAAATATCCTTCAATAGTCAAATGTAGAGGAAGGCACTTTTTCCTGAGCACGTGCTATTCAACCTGACCCTCTTGGGGTTTTGCAATAGAGAAGTCCAGTCCTCACAAAGAGGCCTTCCTACAGTGCGTCTCAAAGTGCTGTGGGGTGGAATTCTAGCTTTTCCCTCATTTTCCTCACCCAGACACAATTTACATTCCTGCTCTGGGGCTATGTGAAAGCAAATTGTCCCTAGGCTTAATGAGGTAAAGTGAAGACTTAGAAGCTATCCTACAGTAAGAGGATTAGTGACCTCCCTGGAACCTTTGAATGTCACTTTACATGGCAGGTGTGGAGTATTAACAGATATGATTTAACCAAGGATTCTGAGATGGAGAGTTTATCCTGAATTATCAGGGGGGACCCTAAATACAGTCACATGTATCTGTCAATTTAAAAAATAGCCACAACATAGAAATTGAGAGCTATGTTTTATTTGGCGGGAATTTTTAGAACCCTAAGCCCAGGAGACAGCATCTCAAGTGACCCTGAGAGAACTGTTCCGAGGAGGCAGGTGGGAGGAGCCAAGTTATATAGAAGTTTGCAGCAAGGGGCAAGTAGTCTCAACATCAAAAGATTATTGTTAATTAAGGAAATACAAATATCTCAACTTAAGGATCTATATGCAAGAGTCTGGGCTAACTGAAATCATCCCTTTCATATGCATCTCAGTTAACTGGGGTCAGCATCCTGCTTCCTGATTTTTCACATCCTTAGTTCCTTGCTTATTGTAGGGAGAAGCAGCAGCTGCTAGATTGCAAGCATTGTTCTCCCTCTTGGGCTCCCTCTGGGCTCAAAAATTCACTTTGAAGGCACAAAATCACTGTGACATCTTTGTTTATTGATGTGGCAGGAAATATTCCATTTCACATATCTGTAGAAGAGAGCAGTAATAGGGAGGATTTATACAGACACAAGCCAAGGAATGCCAGCAGCCACCAGAAGCTTGAAGAAGCAGGGAGTGAATTCTCCCAGATCTTCTGGAGAGAGCTGGCTCTGCTAACCCCTATTTCAGTCCAGTGATAATAATGTTGGACTTCTGGCCACCAGAAATGTTGTTGTTGTTCAGTCATGTCTGACTCGTTGCAACCCCAACGACTGCAGCACTCCAGACTTCTCTGTCCTTCACTACCTCCTGGAGTTTGCTCAGACTCATGTCCTTTGAGTCAGTGATGCCATCCAGAACTATGGGAGACTGTATTTCTTGTTTTGAACTACCAACTTGCGGTAATTTGTTAAAGCAGCGATAGGAAACTGATAACAGCTCCTTCAGCATTTCCTTCATTTATTTTCCTTTGACACCAACACCAGTCTATCTTTGTACAGCTAGCACTTCAGTACATCACTGACATTTGTAACGTACTGTTTATTCACAATGACAAAGCAATTTACAGCAATGTAAATGGGCTCAATTTTCTGTCCTATGGGACATTCAAGTGATACTACAGACTTTAAAATTTTGAGAAATGCCTTGTTTTGTTTTGTTTTAGCTTTCTAACAAGTGAAGAAATACCAAAACAAGGTTGAAAAAATTATTTCATAGTTTGAATGTTACAATTAGGCAACTAACGATTAGCAGAAGGATGTCAGTAATTGCCCTTTTAGCTTCATTTAGAGATAAGAGCAAAAATTTTAAAATGAAGTCTGTAGTAGATGGATTGCTGCACCACCCAGATCCTCCTTTAAGCAGATCTTCTTTCATCAGCTGCTGGAAGCATCTTCAGCTGGCAACTCCTCTAGAATTTGCCTCTACTGCAAAGAGCAGCCTCACTCAAGGCCATTCCTTTCCCGAACTGATCCTTACCATGAGATTCAGTGAAGCAGGAGCATAAAGGCCCAGGTAAATAATTGGGAGATAAGACTAATGGACTGTGCATGCTCCAGAACTCCCTTAGGGGGTGAAGGAGGTTTTGTTGGCCTTGCATCACAATTCACATTGTCCTCTGCCCACTTCTGCTTCTGTGTTCTCCTTATCACAAGTGTCCCGAAAAATAACATGCATGTCAAGTTGAATCAGAGACCTTTATAAATAGGAAGCACAAACCCTTGAGTTCCACAGAATTTTTAATTCATTCTTTCTCCTTATTCAGATTTCTCCCCTGGGACTCTACATTTCTACCCATCTCAAATAAAGAACCATTCCCCAGAGCCAGGAGTCGTTGTAATATGTTTCGACATATCTGCATACCCAAAGGCTATCCAAGGGTTTCCTTTCTGGCTCAGAGGTAAAGAATCTACCTGCAAAGCAGGAAATGCAGGTTCGATTCCAAGGTCAGAACGATCCCCTGAAGAAGGAGATGGCAACCCACTCCTATATTCTTGCCTGGGAAATCCCATGGACAGAGGAGCCTGGTGGACTGCATTCCATGGGGTCGCAAAAAGAGTTGGACGTGCCTCAGTGACTAGACCACATCTGCACATTCAAGGGCACAAGGCTTCTCTGAACCACACACAGTTTAGAAGTATGAGTTGCCCAATTTTCCCCCAAACCATACTTCCTTTCAAGTTTCTCTATTTGTTTCTAATTTTGTTGCAGGAAGGGGGACCCCTAACAGGCCCAAAAGAGGGCTCTTGTCCAACACTCGGAAATGAATTGTCCGAGGAGGCACACACGCTGATGAAGCACGAGAGTTCACCAGGAAGGGGGTCCCCAGGTGGAGAGCAGGAGGGCAAGGGAATCCAGGAGGGCTGCTCTGCCATGTGGCTCCCAGTCTCGGGTTTAATGGTGATGGTTTTAGTTCCCAGCTTTTCACTGGCCAGTCATTCTGGCTCAGGGTCCTTCCTGGTATCGCATGCATTGCTCAGCCAAGATGTATGCCAGCGAGGATTTTGGGGGGTGGTAGACATCTCCTTTGGACCTTTCCCAGACTCTTCTGATTGGTGCAGCTTATTAGTTTCATCTTCCTTACTGGGACATCCTGTGACAAAAATACTCACCAAATGGTTACTCTGGTACCTGGCCAGGATGCGGGGTTTCAGTCAGTGTGTTTCCCCAAGGAATTTTTGACAACCAGTGGATATTTGTTGAGCATCACCAGGCTATTGTTCAGCGATACAGGCAACACCCAGTTGTGTGTGTGTCTGGTGGTGAAACTAAAGTCCAATGCTGTAAAGAACAATAATGCATAGAAACCTACAATATTAGGTCCATGAATCAAGGTAAATTGGAAGTGATCAAACAGGAGATTGCAAGAGTGAACATCATCATCTTAGGAATCAGTGAACTAAAATGTACAGGAAAGAGCGATTTTAATTCAGATGACCATTATATCTACTACTATGGGCAAGAATCCTTAGAAGAAATGGAGTAGCCCTCATAGTGAACAAAAGAATCTGAAATACAGTACTTGGGTGCAATCTCAAATACAGAATGATCTCGGTTCGTTTCCAAGGCAAACCATTCAATATGCCCCGACCAGTAATGCTGAAGAAGCTGAACAGTTCTGTGAAGACCTACAAGACCTTCTAGAACTAACACCAAAAAAAGATGTCCTTTTCATCATATGAGATTGGAATACAAGAACAGGAAGTCAAGAAATACCTGGAGTAACAGGAAAGTTTGGCCCCAGACTACAAAATGAAGCAGGGCAAAGACTAACAGAGTTTTGTCAAGAGGACACACTGGTCATAGCAAACACCCTCTTCCAACAACACAAAAGATGACTCTGCACATGGACGTCACCAGATGGTCAATACCAAAATCAGATTGATTATATTCTTTGCAGCCAAAGATGGACAAGCTCTATACAGTCAGCAAAAACAAGACCGGGAGCTGACTATGGCTCAGATCATGAACTCTTTATTGCAAAATTCAGACTAAAACTGAAGCACGTAGGGAAAACCACTGGGACATTCAGGTATGACCTAAATCAAATCCGTTATGATTACACAGTGGAAGTACAAATAGATTCAAGGGATTAGATCTGATAGAGTTTCTGAAGAACTATGGACATAGGTTTGTAACATTGTACAGGATACCACCTCCGAGGAAAACCATCCCTAGGGAAAAAAATGCAGAAAGGCAAAATGGTTGTCTGAGGAGGCCTTACAAATAGCTGTGAAAAGAAGATAAGCAAAAGGCAAAAGGAGAAAGGAAAAGATATATCCAGCTGAATGCAGAGCCCAGAGAATAGCAAGGAGAGATGAGAAAGCCTTCCTAAGTGATCAATGCAAAGAAATATAGGAAAACAATAGAATGGGAAAGACTAGAGATCTCTTCAAGAAAATTAAAGATACCAAGGGAACATTTCATGCAAAGATGGGCACAATAAAGGACAGAAACAGAATGGACCTAACGGAAGCAGAAGACATAAAGAAGAGGTGGCAAGAATACACAGAAGAACTATACAAAAAAGGTCTTCATGACCCAGATAATCACGATGGTGTGATCACTCACCTAGAGCCAGACATCCTGGAATGCGAAGTCAGGTGGGCCGTAGGAAACATCACTACCAACCAAGTTAGTGGAGGTGATGGAGTTCCAGCTAAGCTATTTCAAATCCTGAAAGACGATGCTGTCAAAGTGCTGCACTCAATATGCCAGCAAATTTGGAAAACTCAGCAGTGGCCACAGGACTGGAAAAGGTCAATTTTCATTTCAGTCCCAAAGAAAGGCAAT
The DNA here is from genome assembly GCF_019320065.1 of Cervus canadensis. Lineage (NCBI taxonomy): Eukaryota > Metazoa > Chordata > Mammalia > Artiodactyla > Cervidae > Cervus > Cervus canadensis. The sequence goes on along the minus strand of NC_057400.1, from coordinate 36,915,142 downwards.
GCCAAAGAATGTTCAAACTACTGCAAAAATGCACTCATTTCACATGCCAGCAAGTTAATGCTCAAAGTCCTTCAGGCTAGGCTTCAACAGCACGTGAACCGAGAAATTCCAGATGTTCAAGCTGGATTTAGAAAAGGCAGAGGAACCAGAGATCAAATTGCCAACATCTGTTGGATAATAGAAAAAGAGAATTCCTGAAAAAATCTACGCCTGCTTCATTGACTATGCTAAAGCCTTTGACTGTGTGGATCACAGCAAACTATGGAAAATTCTTAAAGAGATGGGAATACCAGACCATCTGACCTGAGAAACCCATATGCAGATCAAGAAGCAACAATAAAACCAAACATGAAACAACGGACTGGTTCCAAATCGCGAAAGGAGTACGTCAAGGCTCTATATTGTCACTCTGCTTATTTAACTTATATGCAGAGTACATCATGCGGAATGCCTGGCTGGATGAAACACAAGCCAGAATCAAGACTGCAGGGAGAAACATCAATAACCTCATATATGCAGATGACACCACCCTTGTGGCAGAAATCGAAGAGGTACTAAAGAGCCTCTCAATGAAGGTGAAAGAGGAGAGTGAAAAAGCTAGCTTAAAGCTCAACATTCAGAAAACTAAGATCATGGCATCTGATCCCATCACTTCATGGAAAATAGATGGGGAAACAATGGAAACAGTGACAGACTTTATTTTCTTGGGCTCCAGACTCACTAGAGATGATGACTGCAGCCATGAAATTAAAAGACGCTTGATCCTTCTAAGAAAAGCTATGACCAATCTAAACACATATTAAAAAGCAGAGACATTACTTTGCCAACAAAGGCCTGTCTAGTCAAAGCTATGGTTTTTCCAGTAGTCATGTATGGATATGAGAGCTAGACAATAAAAAAGGGCTGAGCCACGAAGAACTGATGTCTTTGAACTGTGGTGTTGGAGAAGACTCTTGAGAGTCCCTTGGACTGCAAGGAGATCCAACCAGTCAATCCTAAAGGAAATCAACCCTGAATATTCACTGGAAGGACTGATGTTGAAGCTGAAACTCCAATACTTTGTCCATATGATGTGAAGAGCCAACTCATTGAAAAAGACCCTGATGCTGGGAAAGATTGAAGGCGAGAGGAGAAGCGGATGACAAAGGATGAGATGGTTGAATGGCATCATCAACTCAATGGACTGGATGTGAGTTTGAGCAGCCTCCAGGAGATGGTGAAGGACAGGGAAGCCTGGCATGCTGCAGTCCATGGAGTCTCAGAGAGTTGGACATGACTGAGTCACGGAACAATAACAGGTGTTGGTGCTCTTAACACAGTTCAAATTGTAGCATGTTATAGACTTTAAGTTGACCTTTCTTCCAGGCAAGGTAAAATGAATTAATTAGGCTAGAAAGGGGTCACGAGTCAAGAAGTCATGGGTCTGGGGAAAATTGGAGAGAGCATACCACATGCTAAAGATATTACCTCTCTGCCTAGGCCTGGTGGTCAAACTTTGTGCTACCAGGTAGAACAACAGACATTATATACTTCCTTCTGTGATACAATATGAAGTCTGCATTATCATCTCAGAATTATTTTTGCCCCAAGTGTTTAATCTAAATTAGTCAAGCCTTTAAATCTGGATTCTAGTCCACAAGATAACTGACCCTTTTAAGACAATGTCATAGAAGAAAAGGGGGCTAGGGAGAGAGCGACTGATCTAGAATAATGGTGACTTGTGTGACATAACTAAGTGCAATACGTATGTTTTAATTGGATTCTGGCTTGAAAAGAAAATGAATGTGAAAGAAACATTGGGAATGATAGGGAAATTTGAATATAGCCTGAGTAAAGACAAAAAAGAGAAAGATGACCTTAGGGAGTTATGATTGATTTCTTCTTCAGTGTGATAATAATATTGCAGTTATGTAGGAAACTATCCTTGTTTTAGAAATACATGTTAACATATTTAAGGATGAAGTAATATAACCATGGTTTACCCTGGTAGCTTAGCTCATAAAGAATCCGCCTGCAATACAGGAAACCCCAGTTCTATCCCTGGGTCGGGAAGATGCCCTGGAGAAGGGATAGGCTACCCCCTCCAGTATTCATGTGCTTCCCTGGTGGTGCAGATGGGAAAGAGTCCACCTTCAATACAGGAGACTTGGGTTCGATGCCTGTTGGGAAGATCCCTGGGAGGAGGGCATGGCAACTGACTCTAGTATTCTTGCCTGGAGAATTCGCATGGAAAGAGGAGCCTGGCAAGCTCTACAGTCCATGGGGTCACAAAGCATCTGACATGTCTGCACAATATAACCACTTTCAGATGATTCAGCAAAAGTATAAATGTACAGATATAAGTATTTTAATTTTATAATAAATGTTGGAAAACATTAACAATTGCTGAATTTAGAAGTAGGTGAATAGATATTTATTTGTATTTCTACTCTTCATCTAGCCTTAAGATTTTCATAATCAAAATTTTGAGAAAAAGTAAATGGGGCAGTTTTTACACAACTTTGGCCCACTGCTATCATGTAGGAATTAGGCCCAGCGTTACTAGATATTCTGAATTATCAAAAGAAGCCTGAGGTCTGAAATCTTTTGTAATGCTTCTCCCACTTAAGAAAATATCAGCAACCAATTTTACAAACACATCAATGACAACAACAAAGCCTCTGTGGAGGCCTAATACAGTGTATCTGGATGCTGAAGCTCTAGGCTCTTATCACCATCTCTGATTCACATCCTTTGCACCTTATTCCTTACACCTTGCCTCTGACCCTCTGCCTCTGATTTTCTTCTTTCTCAAAGTGGCATCTAGCTGACTTAGTCCTTTTCTCACCCTTGCTCTTCTTTTTTTCCCAACTGGTCTCTACTAGCGTTTTGTAGTTTCATTGAGCAGTTGGTGGATAATGTGAAACTGAATCAAGCTATGGATTTCTCTGGCATATCGGATGATTGAGCAAACTGGAGAATTGTTTAATAATTATCCTAGGGCACTAAACATTATCCTAATGATCTAAAGTAGTTATTAAACCTTCCCACTTAAGGTTATTAAATTGTAACATCTGTCTTCAGGAAGCATTTCTAGTACATGTAATATTCGTAAAGCATTTACAGCTGCTTTTAGTTATATCTCAGACCCTATGATAAGTTTATAGGCTCCCCCCCCCCCCCGCCCCTTATTTAATGGCTAAAAATACTAGGCATGGAGTCCTAAAGGCAACTTGAGTCCTCCGTAGGAGAAGGTATTAGACGCAGGCAAGCTTCCTGGATGACAGGCTGCTGTTTATCCAACTGCACCATGTTCTCTCCAGGCCTTGTTTGCTTTATTAGCTAATTACCAGGCTGCATATTCAACCCAGGTTCCAACTATATTAAGGGCTATTTACCAGCTAAAATCAATACTGTTTCGATTAGACACCTGGCGGGGCTTTTGGTAACTAAGCATTATTTGGGCTTCACTGCTTTTACTCCATCAGGGAGATGGGAAAGTGCTTTGTTTTGATTTTTTACACTTAGTGGCTACTGCTCTTAGCAGTAGGAGATAAAAGGGCAGTAGAGAGGCTTTGTCACGGCTGAGACTAGGAACAAATACATAATATTTACAGCACCAGGAAAGGGGCAAAGAAAAATACAATGATGGACAGTGATTTTACTATTTTAAGGCTCGTTTTTCATTAGATAAATCTCTTTGAATAGATGTCTGGTGCACCAAGCATTGTATTACCCCTAAAATTAAAAAGATAAATAAAATACAGTCTCCAACCTTGTTAAGTTTGAAAAAAAATTGAAACAATAATAACTATTAAAGAGTGAAAACAGTAAACAGCAGATGTGGAACTGGGTTTGGACATAGCATAGGAAATGGAGTGATTTATTTTGTCTAGAAAGAAAAATTCCCCCAAAGGCTTTTATGTTGGTGATGTTGGTGCAGTGAACAAAAAAGTCCCTTTTTAATGTAGGTATTTTATTATGAAAGTACAGTAATTCCCTTTTATCAGTGAGGGAACATTCCAAGCTCCCCAGTGGATCCTGAAACTGCAGATATACTACCAATTCCTATATATACTATGTTTTTTCCTATGCATGCATACCTGCAATAAAGTTGAATTTGTAAATTAGGTACAGTAAGAGATTAACAAAAGTAACTAACAATAAAATAGAACAGGTATAAAAATATACTTAATAAAAGTTATGTGAATGTAGTCTCTTTCTCAAAATAGCTTATGGTACAAATTTAACACCTTTTCCATCTTAACTAAGTGCTTACCATACACCGTGGCTATAACTTTTTCAGTGTGAGATGCAAAACCAATGTGAATTTCTTTTTTTCTCTTCACAAGCTCACATAGAAGATTCCTTCTTACTGCAGATCTTAGCAACCTCAGCTCATGATTTCTTTTTCTTTCTGTATTAGGTCCAGAACTTTCAACTTACTTTTTGGCTTCTCTTTGATATGTCTAAATTGCCACCATCACTCTTGAGCTTTTGGACCAATATTAAGTAAAATAAGGGTTACTTGAGCACAAGCATACAACAGCCTATCTAATCTGATAACCTAAACAGCCACTAAATGACTACTAGGCAGACAGGATATACTGGGCAAAGGGATGATTCACGCCTGGGGAAGGACTGAGCAGGATGGCTTGAGATTTCATCACATCACTCAGAACAGTGCACAACTTAAAACTTACGAATTGTTTATTTTTGGAATCTCCCATTTACTGTTTAAGAACCTCAAAAAACAGCAGGTAACTGAAATTGTGAAAAGCAAAACTAGGTAAGAGGGACTACTATTGTAATTCATGGTCATTTCGTAAACATGAAAATATAGACAAAATAGAGAAAGAAATTCCTATGATCCCACTCCTCAGATCACAACCTTTGCTAGTAGGCTGCTATAAATACATTATGAATTTTCTATTATATATATGTGCACAACTTCCTCAAACCCAAAAAACATGTGAAAATATAGGACCTGAGTCAGATTGTTCCAAACCAAGGTCTTGTAACTTATGACCATCATAACTTTAAGCAATCTGCTTACTCTCTCTAAGAATTGGTTTTCTTATCTAAAATAAAAAGGTAACAATACCTACCTTGGTGGGTTGTTATAAAGATAAATGAGAAGACAGAAAAAGTATAATTTTTAGAAGTATAATCTCAGAGGCATAGAAAGCACTCAGTATATTCATTCATCCAAAAATATTTATTAAAAGCTCTCCATATATGCAGATGACACCACCCTTATGGCAGAAAGTGAAGAAGAACTAAAGAGCCTCTTGATGAAAGTGAAAGAGGAGAGTGAAAAAGCTGGCTTAAAACTCAACATTCAGAAAACTAAGATCATGGTATCTGGTCCCATCACTTCATGGAAAATAGATGGGAAAACAGTGGAAACAGTGGCACACTTTATTTTTCGGACCCCAAAATCACTGCAGATGGTGACTGCAGCTATGAAATTAAAAGACACTTGTTCCTTGGAAGGAAAGCTATGTCCAACCTAGACAGCATATTAAAAAGGAGAGACATTACTTTGCCAACAAAGGTCGATCTAGTCAAAGATATGGTTTTTCCAGTAGTCATGTATGATGTAAGAGTTGGACTATAAAGAAAGCTGAGCACTGAAGAATTGATGCTTTTGAACTGTGGTGTTGGAGAAGACTCCTGAGAGTCCCTTGGACTGCAAGGAGATCCAACCAGTCCATCCGAAAGGAGATCAGTCCTGGGTGTTCATTGGAAGGACTGATGCTGAAGCTGAAACTCCAATACTTTGGTCACCTGATGTGAAGAGCTGACTCATTTGAAAAGACCCTGATTCTGGGAAAGATTGAAGACAGGAAGAGAAGGGGACGACAGAGGATGAGATAGTTGGATGGCATCACTGACTCAATGGAGATGAGCTTGGGTAAACTCCAAGAGTTGGTGATGGACAGGGAGGCCTGGCGTGCTGCAATCCATGGGGTCACAAAGAGTTGGACACAACTGAGCAACTGAACTGAACTGATATTAAGCACTTAAAACTATTTAGTATTTAAGTATACTATTTTTATAAATATTATAATAATTATTATATCCTGTAAGTCCTCTTTCACTAAGCAACATATTGAGAACATCTTTTTATGAAAATAAATTTATGGATGTAGATTCATATCATTCTTTTTATTGGCTGTATAATACTCCAGTGGAATGACTCTATTCAGTCACTCGCCTGTTCAAGGACCTGCAGGGAATTCCCTGGGAGTCCAGTGGTTAGGACTTGGTTCTTTCTCTTCAGGGGCCAGGGTTTGATCCCTGGTCTGGGAACTAAGACCCTGCAAGCCACATGGTGTAGCCTGTAGAGGTTGCTTCCAATCTGTATTACAGACAACATGCATATCTTTGTATTCATGCTTTGAATATCTTTGTATTCATGTCCAAATGATTCTTAAGGATATTTTTAAGTGGAATTATTGAGCCAAATTTGATGAACAAATAAAAATGTTTTAACACCTATGATTAGCTTGTACAAGGAAGGCTTTCAGGTAGAAGGGATAGTAGAGCTGGGTGTTAAAGACTAGGCAGAAGAGATTAGGAAGAAAAGTGAGAGAAAGATGTCAGGAGGAATGAGCTCATTATCTTTCAGTCATTCTGAGGTCATACTCTAAACCAGGCATCTTTGGGAACTAAACAAATAATAAGGAATAGTAGTTTTAAAGAGTGACTAATGTAAGGTAAAATATATAAAGGACAAGTTTTGTGTTTTTTTTTTTTTCAACCCTCAAGAACATGCTAGACAGTTGGAACACCTTCTGGAATGCTAATGTGAACATTTTCATGATCCACAACACCAGGCAGAATTTTCAAGGAAGGAAAACCATTGTTACCTCTTAGCCCACTCTTCCAATGCCCACTTAATCCTCTTTCTGATCCCAACAAAAGCATAGAACTACAGGGCTCCTTGATACATAGTTGTTGGTTTTTTGTTTGCTCTTTTTTAAAATTTAATGTACGTAAAATTAGGGCTTCCCTGGTGGCTCAGTGGTAAAGAACCCGCCTGCGAAGGCAGGAGATGCAGATTTGATCCTTGGGTTGGGAAGATCCCCTGGAGGAGGAAATGGCAACCCACTGCAGTATTCTTGCCTGGGAAAACCCATGGACAAAGGAGCCTGGCCGGCTACAGTCCATGGGGTTGAAAAAGAGTCGGATATGACTTAGCGACTAAACAACAATGTAAAAATAAACTGGGCCACTTATTTGAAAATGCTTTTCTGTAAAAGTAAAAGATACCTACATAGATTTTTGTCTCTGTAAAAACAAGTTGAGGACTAAGGATTTGCATTCTAATGAGCACCCCAAGCTAGTCTGGATTTAGGGAGTCCTCCGATTCCACCACATTGAGCATCTCTGCTATAGTCCTTGCCACTCAGAAGGCAGTCCCAGTATATACTTATGCAAAAGCAATACCTGGGTGCTCGTTGTTGTTGTTGAGTCATTAAGTCATGTCTGGCTCTTTGTAACCCTATAGATTGCACACACCAGACTTCTCTGGCCTTCACCATCTCCAGGAGTTTGCTCACTCATGTCTATTGAGTCGATGATGCCATCCAACCATCTCATCCTCTGTCAGCCCCTTCTCCTTCTGCCCTCAATCTTTCCCAGGATCATGGTCTTTTCCAATGAGTCAGCTCTTCACATCAGGTGGCCAAAGTATTGGAGCTTCAGTTTCAGCATCAGTCCTTCCAATGAATATTCAGGGTTGATTTCCTTTAGGATTGACTGGTTTAATCTCCTTGCTGTCCAAGAGACTCTCAAGAGTCTTCCCCAGCATCGCAGTTTGAAAGCATCAATTCTTTGGCCTTCAACCTCCTTTATGATCCAACTCTCACATCCATACATGTCTACTGGAAAAACCATAACTTTGACTGTATGGACCTTTGTCAGCACAGAAATGCAGAATCTCAAACCTCACTTGAGACCTACTAGACAGCATCTGAACTTCATATATTTTCCCGGATGATTTACATGCACATTCAATTTTAATAAACCCTATTCTCTAGGTTAAGTGTCAATAAATAAACTGAGTAGATCCAACAAAGAAAAACTTTCCCATGAAAATTTAGAAGACCCATCCATTTGGTTTTGCGGAAGATCTAAAATTCATATACTACTGAATACTGAGAATATGCATCAAGAAACCTTGTGTCTCACATTTTTTCCAGTGACTAATCTGGGGGAAAAAAATCCCAGAAGGACAAATCAGTGAAACCAGTGGCATGTAAGAATCCAACACTAACATTTCAGGAAAAGTGATGAGGAAAAATGAGATCTAAATGATTTATTCATAGTTACCCTCTATGTGTATTTCAATTCCTAACTCTTTTTTAGGTATGAATGGCTTTATGAGGGAGTTGCAGCAAGAAAGATTTAAACAGCTCGAAGTATCATCAATAGATGCAAAATGAAATAAAATTGGTTTTGGTTTTATTTCTCTTGTCAGTTTCTACTGAAGAACTTTTCAAATTATAAAATTATGCAGCTGAAATCAGAAGCAAATAAAAGAAATGGAATTTTTATTTAGCATTGCTAATTGATATTTTAAGAGGTTCAAAATTGGTAGAAGTGCATCTTGTTGAGTCACAAATGTCATTGTACTAATCTCTGATAGGACTTCTTTGGTGGCTAAATAGATGGTAAAGAAACTGCCTGCAATATGGGAGACCTGGGTTTGATCCCTGGGTCGGGAAGATCCCCTGGAGAAGAAAAAGGTTACCCACTCCAATATTTTTGCCTGGAAAACCCCAGGGACAGAGGAACCTGAAGGGCTACAATCCATGGGGTTGCATAGAGTTGAACACAGCTGAGTGACTAACACTTTATATAGGAATCTGTCTGGAGACAACCATCTTACAACCAAATCTGAATATTTATTAGGATGTTGAAAGTTTCACTGAATAGTTAAATAATTATTTCAGATAGATATTTCAGATAGGTAGGATTTGGAACAAATCCAAAAAGAACAATATATGTTGGATCAAGTAACAATTCTGTATCCCCAAATTTCTTGTTTTTCAAATATACTTAGAAAAAAACGTCAAAGTTTGCTAAACCTTAAAGATGCAAAGAAGTTTGGCTGTCCTTATCCTATAAGTTTATTTTAAATAAGGAAATGTTTGGTTTTAACCAAAAACAGAGAGGCAGACAGACACAATTAACCATAGAGTCATAGACCACTTATTTACAAGTTTTTGACTAGTACTCAAAAGCATATGTCTCAAGGAATGTTTCACTATAAAACTACTCAGCTAAAATTCCTCTTATGCAAATTCAACCACATTTTGTCTCTTCATACTTGTTCTTGTTGATGATAAGGAGAAGGGTGATTTAAAAAAATAAAAGAGGTCAAGAAAAATAGAAAAGCAGAATGGAAGTGGGAGAAATCCAAATGAAATCAGTCTGTAAGAAGGTTTTATATCACTCAGATATATAAATTTAAAGCCAACAGTAACAAGAAGAAAAAAAGCTAAAAAAAAGTGCTAGCTCTTTTCTTATTAAAGAAATGCTATTTTTCCTGAAACTAAGCTTTATTATCAGCTATAATACTTCATGGTCCATTTGACTAGTCTCTAGAAATTTCTTTGTTGTCACTTTATGGCTCACTGTATTATATTTCTCAAAGTTTTAGTATTTGGACATGTCCCTCACTATTTCACTTCCCTTGTTACATTTTTCTTCAATTTACTTTTTTAAAAGTTTAACTTCTCCCTAAGAAATAAATTTCATGAATTATATATTAATATAAACAAATTAAAATAAATGAAAAATTTAAATGTCTATATGCACCTAAAAGCATTTCATGAACCAAGAGCATCAGCAAATCCTGATGTAATAGCTGCTCAATAAATATTTGGTAAGTTAAGGAACAATCTTATTATTAGTACCTTGTTTATGAACTTGAATACATAAACAAATACAGATTCAAGTAGAAAATCACTGCACATTCATCAAGGTTTTGCTCCAAACCATCAAGTCAATCATAATTTTCATCTTCTGGCATTTGTTTAATTTTATACAACCATTCACAGAGCTTACCTAACTACTGGTATTAATCAAATACTATTTTCTAACTTTTCCGTGTTCCTTTCTATTGATCATTCACCTCGCAAAGAATGAGATCTAAAGGGAAAAAAAGAAAAAGAAAGTGATCCTAAACCAAATTCTGAGTAAAATTGGTTGATTCATCCTTCAGTGAACTGCCAGGAGCTGTTATGGGAGGTCCCACCCATGACGAGGTCATGAAGAAAATACCGGACAGGCAAGGCCATCCGGGAACCCATCCATGACGAGGTCATGAGGAAAAAACCTGACAGGCAAGGCCGTCTAGGATAAGGGACCCTCCAAGTTGGCCTTGGACTCTACCCCACCCTGTATCCTCCCCCCTTTTCTGCTGTTGTTCTTGTTTGCCCTGTTGCAGATTCTTGTGTTGCCTGCCGAGAGCTCTCCTGCTCCTCTTTCACTGAATGAGGACCAACTTAAAACCCTAATTAATAAATCTTCTGGACACTGGTACCCTATGAAAGGGCCAGAGATGAAGGAAATGCTTCCATTCAAACATTTTGCTGGCATTCTGGCTTGTCTGATAAATGTGTGATCTCTTTGCACAAAATGCTCTTGATTGTTCTAAACATCCTAAACACAGTACGCTAACAAAAGAAACTATTAAGCATAGGCCCCTTCACGGGGTGAGAAAAGCTCCACAAATATGATAGCCACAAATGTGCCTAATAGAAAATACTTTAGATAGAGATTAGCTGGCGACTTCTTGCAGGTAGTTAACTTTTAGACTAAGAGCCTGTTTTGTGCCATATCTGCTGTTTCTGCAGTCCTTCGCATATCTGTTCTATAAAAATGTAATCCTATCTAGTTCCCATAGAGATGACGCTTATTAGAAAGAAAATAGATTAATTATAAGAAAAACAGGGTCGGCTACTGAAGTTGCTTAAGTCACACCAGGTGCAAGCCATAAAATGTTAGCAGGCCTGAAGGCCAAATGATAAGAAAGACTCTTGTGAACGAAAAAGTATGTGGGTGACATCCAGTTTCTGTTGAAGGTCAAGTTGCTTTAATGTTTTGAGATGACCTGTGTGTAAGCAACATGCACTTCCCCCAAAGATGTTGTTAAGGGTATAAAGGGGCCGTGCGAAAATAAACTTCAGACTCAGCCCCTTGCTTTGTGTCACTCTCTCTCTCATTCGCCGACGCCGTTCATCCTGAGGGTTCCCCGGATCCTGCTGGGGCTGGACCCCGGCAGTGAACACCTACAACGCATGAGGCATTGTTCTAGTTTCTGAAAATGGAAAGATAAATAAGACTTAATCCTGAATTCAGATCGCTTAACATTTCAAGAGAAAACAAGTCAGTTAAACAGATAAATGTCATTCAGTGCAATGAATGTTACAAGAGAGATATGCAGAGGAGTGAATGACCAACAGTGCCTGAGGACAGCCAAGGTGAGGTTTTAGTGGAGTCAGGTATTAGATAAGCTTCAGTATCTGGCACCATACAAGACACTCACGAATCATTCAGAAAACTCATGAACAGTGAAGGAACAGACTCAAATGTTGACCACTTGGATAAACAGGGGGAAAAGAAAAATCAATCCAGATCTAAGCTGTCCAGTATGCCAGGCAAATTAGTTTCACCTTTAGAATAAAGTGATATAAAATATGTGGAGACTTTGAAATATTCTCATTTAATTTTAAACAATGAATCCTAATACACGTAATCCCAATTACATGTAAGTAATATTTTTCTTTTCCAATTTGATTTCAAAGGATGAGTTATTTTAACTCTTATACAAGTGAGACTATCGGGGAAAGTATAACATGGAGTAGAAGACGACCTGTGATCCGATGTCAGCTCTACCAGTTGACTGGTTCCTGTCTTAGTCAAACCACAGCTTCTCTGGGCCTGAATGCTTTTCAGCTTTGAAAGCATCTAACGTTGACTTGTAGTTGTAAAATACATTCAGTCTAACTACTGCTAACCATTGTCATTGCTATCATCTGTCCCAGCCTCCGTCGTGTTTTGTATGGATTATTGAAATAATCTCTTACCTTGACTCCTTGCTATCTTTCTTGCCCACATTTACCCCATTGTCAACTCAGCAGCCAGACTACTTCTGCTAAGTACTATTAATTAAGTAAAACCATTCCTCTGCCAAAAACCTTCCAGTGGAATTCCATATCATTCAGAGCAAAAGCCAAATTCCTTGCCTAGCCACCACCTGCCCACCGGTCTCCCTAATCTCATTTCCCATCACTTTCATCCACCTTCATTTCATTCCAACCACAGGAACTCCTTGCTGCTCCCTTAAAAAATCACCTTCCACCTCAGGGACTTTGGAATTTACACTTTCTATTCTCACTCAAAGAATACCCTTCCCCCTTGACACATCTTCCCTGGAATGTCACTTCCTCAGTGGGGCCTTCCCTCACTATCTTCTTTACAATTTTAGTCTCTTACCAACATTTTGTTTTACCTTCCGGATGGCTCAGCAGGTAAAGAATCTGCCTGCAATGCAGTAGACACAGGAGATGAGGGTTTGATCCCTGAGTAGGGAATATCTCCTAGAGAAGGAAATGGCAACCCACACAAATATTCTTGCCTAGAAAATCCCATGGATAGAGGAGCCTGACAGGCTATAGTCTAAAGGGTCACAGAGAATCAGACAGGACAGAGCACATACACACGAACATTATATAACCCCTTTCCCTGGTCTATTTTTCCCACAGCTCTTACAACTATTTACAGAACTATACACTGTCTTCTTATATTGAGTCTTTTTTTTCTTTTAATCTTCCCATTTAGAATGTTAGTGCCAGGAGGGTAGGGATTTTTGTCTCTTTTATTCAAGGATGTATCCTCAGTGACTTGAAGAGTATCTGGCACATAATTTAAAAGCCTCAAAAAATATTCCATGAATGACTAATTAATGAAAAGTAAAGACTTTGAATTAGACTTTCTTCTTGTTCTATTCTTCCACAGTTAAATAAGAGAATGTGTGTTCATTATAATGTCTAAAAGACAGAGGAAATAGGAGCACATTAACTCATCATCATTATATCTAGATAGATATTATATAATATCTTCATGTTCTTATTTAACAACATATATTAAATACCTACTGATCCTTTCTGGGACTGTCGCTGTTATTTAGAATATATATGAAAAGACTGATGGCATCCTCTATTTTAAAAAAAGCAAATGTCATTGAAATTATAATCATTTGAAGAGTAAGTACTCATTAAAGTAATGCTGGTACTAAATAACTTAAGAAAAAGGTTTTAATATGTCATCCACTTTTTTTTTTTTTTTCTTCTTTTGGCCATGCTGTGTAGTGTGCAGGGTCTTAGTTCTTTGACCAAGAATCAAATTTGTGCTCCCTGCACTGGAAGCGCAGAGTCTTAACTGTTGGACAGCCTGGGAAGTCACAGATCTCATCCACTTTGAATGCAAAAGTTAATTTTTTTAAATAAAGTTTACCAATAATATGATGCCCATAAAGCCACAGAAATGTGACAGAGCTACAGAGCTAGAAAGTAACTTGGGATCATTTGCTTCATACCCTTTCCATCAAGCATGTGAATATCTAGACTATCTCTGTGTGTGCTAAGTTGCTTCTGCTTACTTCTGCTTTATTGACTATGCCAAAGCCTTTGACTGTGTGGATCACAACAAACTGTGGAAAATTCTGAAAGAGATGGGAATACCAGACCATCTGACCTGCCTCCTGAGAAATCTGTATGCAGGTCAAGAAGCAACAATTAGAAGTGAACATGAGACAACAGACTGGAGTATGTCAAGGCTGTATATTGTCACCCTGCTTATTTAACTTATATACAGAGTACACCATGAGAAACGTTGGGCTGGATGAAGCACAAGCTGGAATCAAGATTGCTGGAAGAAATATCAATAACTTCAGATATGCATATGACACCACCCTCATGGCAGAAATCAAAGAAGAACTAAATAGCCTCTTGGATGAAAGTGAAAGAGGAGAGTGAAAAAGCTGGCTTAAAACTCAATATTCAGAAAACTAAGATCATGGCATCTGGTCCCACCATTTCATGGAAAATAGATGGGGAAACAATGGAAACAGTGACAGACTTTATTTTCTTGGGCTCCAGACTCACTAGAGATGGTGACTGCAGCCATGAAATTAAAAGACGCTTGTTCCTTGGAAGAAAAGCTATGACCAGACTAGACAGCTTATTAAAAAGCAGAGACATTACTTTTCCAACAAAGGTCTGTCTAGTCAAAGCTATGGTTTTTCCAGTAGTCATATATGGATGTGAGAGTTGTACTATAAAGAAAGCTGAGCACCGAAGAATTGATGTTTTTGAACTGTGGTGTTGGAGAAGACTCTTGAGAGTCCCTTGGACTGCAAGGAGATCCAACCAGTGAATCCTAAACGAAATCAGTCCTGAATATTCATTGGAAGGACTGATGCTGAAGTTGAAACTCCAATACTTTGGCCACCTGATGCGAAGAACTGACTCATTTAGAAAGACCCTGATGCTAGGAAAGATTAAAGATGGGAGGAGAAGGGGATGACAGAGGATGAGATGGTTGGATGGCATCACCGACTCAATGGACATGAGTTTGAGTAAACTCCAGGAGTTGATGATGGACAGGGAGGCCTGGCATGCTGCAGTCCATGGGGTCGCAAAGAGTCGGACACGACTGAGTGACTGAACTGAACTGAACTAAGTTGCTTCAGTCATGTCTGACTCCTTGTGACCCTACGAACTGTAGCCCACAAGGCTGCTCTGTCCATGGGCATTCCCAAGCAAGAATACTGGAGTGGGTTGCCATTTCTTACTCCAGGGAATCTTCCCGACCTAGGGATCAAATAAATCCGTGTCTCCTGAATCAGCAGGCAAGTTCTTTACCACTAGCACCACCTGGAAAGCCCATCTAGACTATTTAGGATCCAAGTATTCCTTAGGATGGGGCTTCCTAGGTAGTACAGTAACAAAAGAATCTGCCTGCCAATGCAGGAGAAGCAGGAAGGGTTTGATCCCTAGATTGGGAAGATCCTCTGGAGTAAGAAATGGCAACCTACTCCAGTATTCTTGCCTGGAAAATTCCATGGACAGAGAAGCTTTGTGGGCTACAGTCCATGGGGTTGCAAACAGTCAGACATGACTGAGCACACACGCATTTCTTAGTATAGAAACACACTTAGATATATCTATAAGAAGCATTATAAATACTTTCATATAATAGATCTATTCCATGTGTTTGTTTTTTTTTATTCCATGTGTTTTAAGGTGAATGTTTGACCTCACATGTTGACTATCTGTACTTGTGCTTTAGCATCAATTATTACAGAACTGTTGAACTTAGCTCAGTTTATATACAATTTGAAGAACTAAAAACACAGGTAAGTAGTACATTGTATGTTATTTATGTTTTAGTCTGCTTTAAAATGTCAGTTCTGAAAGCAGTTTCACTTAAAATGCTAAAACGGAAGTAGATTAATGACACATGTTCTCTATATTTTTTATTACCGTTTTAAAATTTGTGACAGCAAGACTGACATCAGGGGCTTCCCAGGAGGTAAAGAACCTGCCTGCCAAGGTAGGACTCACAAGACACGAGTGCTCAGTCCCTGGGTCGGGAAGATCCCCTGAGAGAGGAAATGGCAACCTGCTCTAGCATGCTTGCCTGGAAAATTCCATGGACAGAGCAGCCCCTGGTTCATGGGGCCATAAAGAGCTGAACACAACTGAAGGCATAAGCACACACAAGAATGACATCAAGACCCTATCTTTTAATTATAAGGAAAATCAATATTTGTCTCCAAGTAATTTATGCATTTGCACCAAAACTTTTAAATTTAACACTGCAAATTATTTAAGTTGAAGTGACTGAATTTTTGAGGCAAACTATATCCAACTGAATACTTCCTGCTGATTCACTAATTGTGTTAAACAGATAAATCACTTAATCTACATTCTCCACACTCCCATGGAAGAAAATCAGGAATTTAGAATGAAAAAACTTTCTGCCTCTTTAAAATGGTAGCTTTAATTTTTTAACCTTCAATTTCTACACTATTAAAACAAGGAAATATTAACTATCACAGAATTGTTGCAAAGCAAAATCATTGTGAAAGTATTTCACGTCATGAGTATACTATAAATATAAAAGGTCATGAAGATTACTAGTTTTGACAGCATCTCTACCAACAGCGCCACAAAAAGTATAAGCAAAGATTATGTAATATTGATGAAATAAAGAGCTGCTTTTTTTTTTGCTAACTCAGCAAAAATATGTAGTTTTTGTAGTTTCTTCTTTACTACTATGTAGTAGAGTAGTATGCAGTTTCTTCTCTTAGTTTTATATTTCCTGGTCCTTATAACTATGTTGCTCATCTTTATACTGATTATAAGGATATCTTACAATTGTTTTTGTTGTTTGGTTGCTCAGCAGTTTCCAACTCTTTGTAACCCCACAAACTGCAGCATGCCAGACTTTCCTATCCTTCACCATCGACTGGAGCTTGCTCAAACTCATGTCCCTTGAGTCGGTGATGCCATCCAACCATCTCTTCCTCTGTCATCTCCTTCTCCTCCTGCCTTCAATCTTTCCCACCATCAGGGTATTTTCTAATGAGTTGGCTCTTTGCATCAGATGGCCAAAGTATTGGAGTTTCAGCTTCAGCATCAGTCCTTCCAATGAATATTCAGGGTTGATTTCCTTCAGGATTGGCTGGTTTGATCTCTCTGCTATCCAAGGGACTCTCCAGAGTCTTCTCCAGCACCACAGTTTGAAAGCATCAATTCTTTGGTGCTCAGCCTTCTTTATGGTCCAACTCTCATATCTATACATGACTACTGGAAAAACCATAGCTTTGACTAGACAGACCTTTGTTGGCAAAATAATGCCTCTGCTTTTTAATATGCTGTCTAGGTTGGTCATAGCTTTTCTTAGAAGGAACAAGCGTCTTTTAATTTCATGGCTGCAGTCACCATCTACAGAGAGTCTGGAGCCCAAGAAAATAAAGTCTGTCACTGTTTCCATTGTTTCCCCATCTATTTGCCATGAAGTGATGGGACTGATACTATAATCTTCGTTTTTTGAATGTTGAGTTTTAAGCCAGCTTTTTCACTCTCTGCTTTCACTTTCATCAAGAGGCTTTTTAGGTCCTCTTCACTTTCTGCCATAAGGGTGATGTCATCTGCATATCTGAGGTTATTGATATTCCTCCCCACAATCTTGATTCCAGTCTGTGCTTCATCCAGCCTGGTATTTTGCATGATGTACACTGCATATAAGTTAAATAAACAAGGTGACAATATAGAACCTTGACATACTCCTTTCCCAGTTTTGAACCAGTTAATTGTTCCAGGTCTGGCTCTAACTGTTGCTTCTTGACCTGCATACAGGTTTCACAGGAGGCAGGTAAGATGGTCTGGTATTCTCATCTCTTTAAGAATTTTGTACAGTTTGCTGTGATCTTGACTTTCATTTCTTAGTATTAACAACTAATATTTATTGATCTAAGTCTATTATTTGCCAGATACTGTGGGAGAATTTTATGTGTGTTGGCCCATTTACTTCTCACAAAAACCCTAAGAGGTAAGTACAATTGTGTGTGCATTTTACCAAGAAAAAAACTGAGACAGAGAGGTTAATGCTTTGCCTAAGCTCGGAGAGCTAGAGATGGAAATGGGATTCAAACCTTGATAGCCTGACCTGATCCTGAACTTTTAACTAATATATCATGTGACAAGTGTTCCAAACAACTGTCTAAAGGCTGATGATAAAGCTTACCTCTTTATAACTCAACACTGCTAGGAGAAGCTTTGGGTGTTCTGTTTTACCAGTGCTCTCAACTGACTTGGGCAAGCAGTTTCACTCAGGCTGGCAAACTGAGCCAAAGAAACTACTTGGTATCTGAGCAGACTTAGTTTTTCTGGTCAGGTATAATATTCTTCAAGACCATGAAGGATTCTATAGAAAGAATTCCTATCAATGATCCAAACATTTGAATGTTAGTTTAACAGTATGTACTAGTTCTATAATAGGGGATCATTAAGTCAGAATATTATATCTTATAATATATACATTGTATCTGAATATTCCAATTATATTTGGAATTCTTTACTCTTCTGAGGGACTTCAGGTTTAATGACCCTTAAGATCATCGTGGAAGCTGCTGCTGCTGCTAAGTCACCTTAGTCGTGTCCAACTCTGTGCGACCCCATAAATGGCAGCCCACTAGGCTCCCCCGTCCCTGGGATTCTCCAGGCAAGAACACTGGAGTGGGTTGCCATTTCCTTCTCCAATGCATGAAAGTGAAAAGTGAAAGTGAAGTTGCTCAGTCGTGTCCGCCTCAGCGACCCCATGGACTGCAGCCCACCAGGCTCCTCCGTCCACGGAAGCTACTTAGTGCTAAAGGAAAAATGCTAGTAATATCCGTTAATGCAATTGTTTAACATATAGAACTTAACTGAAATTTATACAAATGAAATAGAAAGTAAATCTCTTGTGGGTCTGTTATAGACCAGTTGTCAAGTGTGTAAGTTCTAGGGGCTTCCCTGGTTACTCAGTGGTAAAGAATTCTGCTGCCAATGCAGAAGACATGGTTAGATCCCTGATCTGGGAAGATCCCACATGCAACTAAGCCCATGTGCCACACTACTGAGTCTGTGCCCTAGAGTTCAGGAGCCACAACTACTGAGCCCACATGTCACAACTTCTAAAGCCCATGCCTCCTAGCTCCTGTGTTCCACAGTAAGAGAAGCTGCCTCAATGAGAAGCCTACATACCACAACTAGAGAAAGTCTGTGCATAGCAACGAAGACCTAGCATAGCCAAAAATAAATAAATTAAATTTTTAAAAAAAGATATTCTGGAAGGGAATCTCTTATTTATTTTTTTAAAGAGTGTAAGTTCTAAAAAAAAAAAAAAAAAGAGTGTAAGTTCTAGAGTCATATTTCCAATTCTCCACTTACTTTTTAAAGGATTTTAAGCAGTTACTTAAACCTTAATTTCTTCCATCTGTTAACTAAAAGTGTTCTAGTTTATGTAATTACTTTGCTGTTAGTTCAAGCTGAACAAAGACTAATTCCCTAAAAATACTGCATGCAGTTTTAGCTATTTTCACCTACCCTGTTATTTTTCTTCCACTGCATAAGTTTAGTGTTAGAAGTGTAAAAAAAAAAAAAAACATCACATTAAAATGGAAATAATTTGTCTGTTAGACATTCAGTTAATTGACCAAGTCGAATACTCCTCTCACCAGTGCAATACCCTTCTTGGGAACACGGTGTATACGTAACAGAGGGAGGGGAGAGTGAAGAGGTCTCCAAGTAACTAATAGCAGTATTAACATTTTAAGCATAAACTCAAGATAAGATGGTTCATGAATGTTAAGGAACAAAACAAAGTCAAATGGTATATGACTTTACAATACAGCCCCTTACAGTAAATGAAGATAAAGAAACATAAACAAAAATGTGTTAATGGTTATCAGTGTTCAAAGTTAAATCTGTAAGTTTCTATTAAGATACCTTACTCACTTTCACAACTTCTGTGCTGAGATGATTCAATCTTCGATGGAAAAGTTCAAGGTATTTACAAACAATTCAAAAAACGGATCTGTCTATTATATTAGGACACACAGAAAATTAAATCTGTGCAAAATGCTGAGGAGACACACAATTAAGATGTTGCTTTGGCCCTATTCCATAGGCCAATGGCATCCAATTTGGGGCCTTAGGGACTTAGATTAACTGAGCCTCTGAGTACTGACTTAAAGGAGTTAAATGTCCCAAAGAAATACCAGGAGGCAAGGGAGCTGGGAGTCATTTCCAAGAGCATGTCTGTGGGCCACAAGGACAAGGACACAATAGAATACACACACACACACACACACACAAAAGCCAGAGGGCTTTCCTGGTGGCTCAGTGATAAGAATCTGCCTGCCATTGCAGGAGACACAAGAGACTCAGGTTCAATCCCTGGATTGGGAATATCCCCTGGAGAAGGAACTGGCAACCCACTCCAATATTCTTGCCCGGGAAATCCCAAGGACAAAGGAGTCTGGAGGTCTACGGTCCATGGGGTGGTCACAGAAGAGTCCGACACAACTTAGTGACTAAACAACAACAATATATTACATATGTGTGTTTGTTGGATTGTGATGTTTAAAAAAAACAAAACATACACGCCAGTCAGGATGGCTGCTATCCAAAAGTCTACAAGCAATAAATGCTGGAGAGGGTGTGGAGAAAAGGGAACCCTCTTACACTGTTGGTGGGAATGCAAACTAGTACAGTCACTATGGAAAACAGTGATTTCTTAAAAAACTGGAAATAGAACTGCCATATGACCCAGCAATCCCACTTCTGGGCATACACACTGAGGAAACCAGATCTGAAAGAGACACGTGCACCCCAATGTTCATCGCAGCACTGTTTATAATAGCCAGGACATGGAAGCAACCTAGATGCCCATCAGCAGATGAATGGATAAGGAAGCTGTGGTACATATACACCATGGAATATTACTCAGCCATTAAAAAGAATTCATTTGAACCAGTCCTAATGAGATGGATGAAGCTGGAGCCCATTATACAGAGTGAAGTAAGCCAGAAAGATAAAGAACATTACAGCATACTAACACATATATATGGAATTTAGAAAGTGATAACGATAACCCTATATGCAAAACAGAAAAAGAGACACAGAAATACAGAACAGACTTTTGAACTTTGTGGGAGAATGTGAGGGTGGGATATTTCAAAAGAACAGCATGTATACTATCTATGGTGAAACAGATCACCAGCCCAGGTGGGATGCATGAGACAAGTGCTCCGGCCTGGTGCACTGGGAAGACCCAGAGGAATCGGGTGGAGAGGGAGGTGGGAGGGGGGATCGGGATTGGGAATACATGTAAATCCATGGCTGATTCATATCAATGTATGACAAAACCCACTGGAAAAAAAAATAATAATAATAAAAAAAATAAAAATAAATAAATAAATAAAAAAAACAAAACAGCTAGAATTTGAGAGCAGAGGCTCTGTGGTGTCTCAGCACTTGCAGGGTTTGGCATAGGATGTGCTAGTTCAAACACAGGAAAGTCAGATCTTTCTGTGAACCTACTGTACAGTAATTCGTCACGAGTATGCTCTAGTTTTGACCAAAGATGTTTCAAAGATAATTCACTCCTGGTCAGAGAGGCTTTCTTGCCCCTTAATGTTATTTTGCATACGTTGTATATTTTAAATGTAACCTAGAAGTGACAGTGAGCCCTTCTTATCCTTAGATGAGTTGCACAAAGCTAAAGTGTTCCTCCCTATTCCAAACTGAGTATCCCCAACCAGAGACACACTTTTTTTTTCTTTTACATATTAACAGCCTTAAATGACAGCTGGTTCTAGCTGTTCAGCTGCTTGCTTAGGAGATCATTTCTGCTGCATATAACATATTTTCCTTATGATTTAAGTCCATTATATGGCCAGATATCTTTGTTTGTTCAAAACTAGAGAGGTTACTTTCCGCATGCAATTTTCAGTGTCAGTCAGAATATCTGAACACTGACTTTACATACAACATTGCTTTAGGGTCTACTGAAACGCAATCTGCAGCAGTGGCCACAGGGCTGGAAAAGGTCTGTTTTCATGCAAACAGAACAACTGTATAAAACTTTCTCTGACCAAAAGTATAATGTTAGAGGAAGGTATGAGTACAGGAAAAAATAAAATATTTTTGGTAAATATTTAAGAGGTAAATTTTGACAGGGACTAGAAGGAGCTCAGAAAAGAAGCTCCTTCAATACAAGGAGCTCAGAAAAGTAAGATACAAATGAGGTTTGTTTATATACAAATAACCTGAAAAATCAATCTAAAAATGAGAAACATTCTAGTAAACAGGGTCCATCAATAGAGGATTGATTACATTATGTTCTCTCTCCCTGTCTCTCTCTCTCCCAACCTCCACCACCACCACCTCCACCTCCCACCACCATACTAGAATGGAGGAAAAATTTTACTTCCTACTGTGTATGTTTTTGTGTTGTTTGCATTTTTATAACATATATGCTTTGATTTTTACTTTTTATGATTTTTTGAGCTGGGCAGAGCTCAGTAGTCTAGAGTTGAGCTACTCATACTTTCTGCTCATGATACATTATTCTTATCGGACCACACCTCTTCGTTGTTTCGTTCATGTATTTATTGACTTTTATCCCCATATCCTATTTAATTCCCTTTGCCTCCCCATAAGCCATCAGTATTTGTGCTTAATATACATCTCTTGTTTATATGTGACCTTACAAAAGAGGTATTGTTTTGCTTACATTATTTTAAACTCATATAATATTGTCATCTTTGTAGCTTACATTTGTAGCCTGCCAGGCTCCTCTGTCCATGGAACTCTCCAGGCAAGAATACTGGAGTGAGTTGCAATTCCTTTCTCCAGGGGATCTTCCTAACCCAGGGATCGAACCCGGGTTGGAATCAAACCCAGGTTGGGATCAAAGCCAGCTCTCCCGTGTTGCAGGCAGATTCTTTACCGACTGAGCCATCAGGGAAGCCCCTACATCATTTACTAGGCACTATGCTTTTGAGAGCATCCATGTTACTCTGTAATACATCTGACCCAATGCCGTGTCCATGCTGCGTACAAGCCACGGTGTGTGCCATCACCATCCAAGTGCGAGGCTCTGGATGACTACACAGGACATGCTTCTGTGAAGCTGGCCCTGAATCTAGCAAGGTTTAGAAAATGTGGTCATGCCTGGGATCCACTGAGGTTGGTGAACAAAAGAGCAATGTAATGAAATCAGTGTTTTAAAAAATACAGACCTCTCTTGGGAGTAATTCTGCAGTATGTATGGAAATTTTAAATGCACTTACCCTTTGACTTAGCAGTTGCACCTCTAGGAATTTATCCTGTAACATGTCCTACACATGAGCAAAATGGCATTTGTTCAAGGATATTCACTGCAGTTTATCTCCACTAAGGAAAGATCAGAGATAGTCTGTCCTCTGTTAATGACCTGGCTAAGGTAATGGTGGCTCCTTCATGTAGTGGACATTCTCATCATCTTCACGCATCTTAGCATTACACCTGCAGTCTTAATTTCCCTGCCTTGACTCAGTCCTAAGGAAACTTGGCCTTGGGGTACTGTTTGTGATTGTGAGATGGAATAAATAAAATTTGAATTCCTAACCAGTAAGAGGCAGTTAAAAATGATAGAACCATTAAAAAGAAAGAAGTATCTTCCCATGTACTTGGAAAGAAATTTTCCTGAGATCCATTTTTCTGAAAAAAAGAAAGAGAGAAAAGACAAATGAGCACAATAGTGTGTATGGTATGTACCATTTTTGCATAAAAGTAAAATGCTATATGTGTATCTACATAGAATATCTGTGGAGGGAAACACAAGAAACGAATGACTGCAGGTTGCCTGTAGGAATGAGAACCCGGGAACCGTACTGCAGTGGGGTGAAGACTTACTTTTTTTTAGACTTACTTTTTAATGCATATCCTTATAGCTTTTGAATTTTCTTACCATATTCATGGATTACTTTGAAAATATATATATAAATTTTAAGAAACCAATTGACTTGAAAGGAGGAAGAGAGCCCTTGAGAAAGGAAGAGAAAGCCATTTTTGCCATTAGATAGTAGGTGGTCAAATGGCACAGGTCAAGAATACATGAATAAATGCTGCTCCCAGAGATGGCTGTCAAAAGAAAAGGATAAAGAATTCCCACCCATAAACCTGAGGACTCTATGGATTTGAAATTAATTCAATTATTGAACCAGCAATAAAGGAACAATTTTATTTTCAAATATTAAGGAAGTAAGAAACAGAGGGAGGAGGGGTAGGAGGGAGTGAGTAGGAGAAGGAGGGAGAAAATTCACTGGTAACAGCATGAAGCATGTCCAAGGAAATCAGGGGTTTCCCAGGTAACCCAAGAAGTGTGCTGATAAGGGTCTGCATGAGGTAGGAGAGAGGGATGGGAGCAAGAATCAGTACCATTTTAAAAGGGGGGAATCAGATGCAGTGACTGATTGGACATGCTGGAGGACTAGGCATGAGCATATCGCAAGCAGGAAGATTTGGCAGTGACAGCTTTCTAGGAAAAATTGCTGCATTCTCAACATCTGCATGCATCTGAGAATTACACCTGGATTCTTCATTTCCATGCCTTGATTTTAATCCTTAGGAAAGTAGGCCTTGGGGTACTACTTGTGATTCTAAAATGGAGTAAGTAATGATTTAATTCCCAGCCAGTAAAGGGCAATCCAAATGACTGGCTCCACCATTTCCCCAGGGCTAGTTTGTAACCTGGGACAGAAATAAGCTGTGTGTATTAAATCAATACAATCACTCACAAGTTGAAAAAAAAAAAAGTCATTGCTTTGGTGGCTATACATCCTATGAACTATTTCTGTTTCTTAATGGCTTGCTTTCTTCAGCTTTAAGCTTGGCCAGACTTCCACAGTGAGCCAACAGCAACCAGGGACTAGGTGCCTTGAGCAAGTGTCCCAAGGTGCCATGATGCAAATTACAAGCTCCTGCCTGCCCCATGGGACTGTCACAAAGATCAGGTTTCCTAAGAGACATGATTGTGTAACCTCTCACGGCACTCCCTGCTTTCTTCCTCTCGGCCGCCCTCACTGGGCTTGCTCATCAGAGCTTGGGAGCACGGTAGACTAGGGGAAGTGTCAGGGTATGCCATCTGGTGATCTTTCCATGTTTAACCATGCCAAGGGGGAAAGCACGGCCTGCCACAGCATCTCTGATGTGCTATGGTTACATATTGTCTTTAATTAAGCACAATGGTGAGGGAAAACATTTGGGTAGACTTATCACTGTGAGAAAAGGAGATGAAGGGCCAAGTTGTCTTACCCAAATCTCAAGGTATTGGTTCTCTACAGAGTAGAAAACTTGTAACAGAAAGGGTATAAACTGTTGTGAGACACACACACACATCATACATGCCTTTGGCTGCATGTAACAAAACACCTAATTCAAAGGGGCTTAAACAATAAACAGCCTGATTTATCTTACCTAAGGAAAATCTAAGTGGAGAAAATTTCAGGATGGCACAATGTATCTTTTTATCTTTCTGCTGGGTCATCCTCTGTCTCCCTGCAAGTCACCAGATGACTGGGGCAGCTCTAAGCATTATACCTCACAAGATGGTGTTACAAGCAGGAAAGAAAGGGCAAAAGAGACACCGTCTTTCCCAGAAGCCCCTGGCTGACCATTCTTTCTGTCACTGGCAGGAACTGTCACAAACCCATCCCAGCTCAGTCCTTGGAAAGGGGAATGGAATAACTGGCTTAATGCACACAATTTGTCCCTGGAGCTAGGTAGACTCTCAGGAAGAAAAAAAGTAAACTAGTCATTGGTGGGTCACTAATAATGTTTGCCATTAGATCATACTTCTTATTTGATTCCTGCCACCTGTTCAAATTTTTAAATTTGTAGTGTTTCTCATGAAGTTTTAGATTGCCTTTTTATTTTGAATCATAATATTTCAGAGTTCAGATGAACTTACGTCATCCAGTTTAGCGCTTTTCAACGTTTTTTATTCCAGACTTGTAAGCCATCAAACAAATGCAAATAAATGGGAGAGGTTATAAATGAGCTGGTGAAGTGTGGAAGCCAGGTAAAGAAGGTGAGTTCCCCCCATTCCCCTCACCCACCAACCCCCCTCCCCCCACCCCGCCCCGCCTGCTGCTGGCTAGTGACCCTGAGACACTTTTGGAACGCAATTTTAAAACCTCATCTCTCCTCTAGTTCTCTTACTTTAAGGAACGGAGGTCCTAAGAAATAAAATGATTTGCATTTGCTCCCCCATATGTTACTAAGACTGTAGTCTAGATTTCTTTATTCCTTAATCTCTTTGTATCTCTTACATCTTTATAATTCTGTATTGTATTTGTCTTCAAATTTTGCTTTGTATGCACCCGCTTAAAAAAAAATCCTTAAAAATAAATCTTGATGTAGAAGTCTCACCTTATTTCAGCAGTTTGTTATACTCCTTCTTTAACCCCAGTCTTGATACACAGTATTCCTGAGCTACACAGGAAGTATTTCTGGTGTAACTACACAGTGTTTTATTCTGTTGTAGGCAGGAGAGTGGCTAAGCAACGGAATATTAAGCATGATACCACTTGTGTTCCAACTTTGACTCTAACAGCCTCACTTTTTCTCATTTGTTAAGCTGAAGTAATTATAACACCTACTTCACTGGGTTGAAGTTCACAGGCAATGTACTTACATAGCCCAGCACATAGCAACTGCTATGTGTTTACTGTTATTCTCAGTCATCCCCTTCCCCCCATATTCTTTTTGGCCTTCAAAGATCCTATAAACGGCTGGCAATTTCCCTCTCAGAGATAAAGGGGCAATAATGCCTAAATCCAGAGTCTCCTATCTTATGTTTAGACTCATTTCCATGAATGCATTTCCTTCACTTTACTTTCTCCTCCTCATATAACTTCACTGTATGGTTTGCAATTCTACTTTCCGTGGAAAGGAAGGGTAACTCATACTGTGGAGTATAAAAGAGTCCTGGGATCAAGTTTCTCACTATCAAAGAAAGGACATCTTACAGATTCTAGGTCACTTGTCAAGAATCACCAAAGATGCCTGCTCACATCTCATAGTTC
This sequence comes from Cervus canadensis, assembly GCF_019320065.1. Lineage (NCBI taxonomy): Eukaryota > Metazoa > Chordata > Mammalia > Artiodactyla > Cervidae > Cervus > Cervus canadensis. The sequence continues at coordinate 36,888,462 of NC_057400.1, read as the reverse complement.
CAATATACTTGGATCTAAGTGCCAGTTCGCCTTCACCGCTCCGACAAAACTACTCCCAATCCCTGACAGTTACCCCATGTATTTGCCTGAATTAGCTAAGATAAGAAAAGTAAAACAGGAGTGGTTGTTTTAAAACATCTAAACATCTGAAGACACAACTAAGTAATTGTGTAATTTTGTGTCTACATATTAATAAAATTTTTATTTGCCTCATTCACCGAGGAGACTTCAGAAGACAGAACCTCCCCTCAAGGTTCAACAGAACTAAGTATAATGAGCTTTTTTTTGGTAAATGTTAACTCAATATTTATAGTTATTTAATTTAAAAACTCCACTGCTTTTTCTGATGTTGACTTAAGAACTTTACACTTTTGTAACAGAAAAGACTCATTGCACGCTGACAAATCTACTCTAGTAAGGTGTGGAAATCCACCTCAAACAAGAGCATTGGTGGTTCAGTGGTAGAATTCTCGCCTGCCACGCGGGAGGCCCGGGTTCGATTCCCGGCCAATGCAATGTGATGTTTTCCTTTTTCCCACACGTCTCAGCTCCTCAAAACTAGTTCATTAGAAAGTTAGGAATGGTCATTTTATGCAAATAAATATGACGAGCATAATTTCTCGTTGGAGTTTCTCGTGGAGCAATTAAAATGGCTCATTCCCTGAGGCGCGCCATATTTTGAGACTTTCTTTTACATATTTTTAGGGCGCTTAGAGTACACATGTGAAATGTAATGGGACATACATTTACTATATTATATGGATTTTAAAACAAAAAACAAAAAAACACCTGAGGCCGTTTGGAGATGCCGGGGATTGAACCCGGGACCTCACACATGCGAAGCGCGCGCTCTACCACTGAGCTACATCCCCCAGCCGATAACTCTCTTTCTGTTATAGGTATTCATTCAGGCTAGCGCTAGACCAATGGCTCTGGTTAAGTTTCGAGACTTTATTTTGGTGAGAGCTTCCGCGGCATCCTCTTTTCTACCTTTGCCACTCCTTTTGAAACTGTTTCTGAGATGTATCAGAACTTCATGCGACCAGCGTTGTGGGACGCAAACCTGACTGGCTCTCGAGCACTCCTGCGAGGCGCCTGGAGCCCGAACTGAGAGCCTGCGCCCGGCCGCGCGGCGGGCGGGACGTCCCGGCGCAGAGCGCCAGCCCGAGCCCGACTCCTCCTCGGCTTACTGCGCAGGCGCCGCAGGACGCGGAGGTGGGGGTGCACCCGGCGCTTTGTTGCGGAGAGGACCCCCCAGTACGGGCTCCGAGGGAGCAGGCGGGAATCGCCGCGAGCGCTGTCCTGGTGCCAAAGGAGACCTGCTCCTGAAGCAGAGCGGTGGGGACCTTCTGTGCACTCCCGAAAACCTTTCGGATTTACCTGTACAGCCGCCCTGCCCCCACCAAAATAAACCCACATCTCAGGAAACCTTGTTCACGCCAAATCCCCATAAACTGGCTTTGTAGGGGTTACAGCCAACTCTTGTAGGAGAAAATGACTTAACAGCATGCTTTTTATGTGGGGTCCAAACTGAAAGAAAATGACACCAACACCCTCTTTGTAGCTTAATTGTACATAAATGATAAGGTCGATGGGAAGTACCTCCTCATGATGCACTTTTCTCGCTGGTATTTACACCTTGGACCCATCTGACTGATACGTTGTGATAGAAACACATAAGTCACTTAACACTACTTCATTGTGTCCTCAGAACTCTTCTAACCGCCAATCCTACCCCCGGCCCCAAAGGAAGAAATGTACCCCAGTCGTGTTTCCTTGAAATAACCTCTCTCTGGTTATTTGAGTGCTAGGTAATACGTTGGACTAATTGACCTTATAATGAAATGATGTGTTTGATCCTTCCCAGTGCAGTTTAAACTGATACCACCCCAAGGAAGTGAAGGCTGAGTGGGAAAAGCCTCGGGTGCCCTGATGGGAAAGAACAGGGGAGCGATTTTGTGTCGGGGGAACTGGGCTACCTTCTCTTCCAAATGACCTGTAAGGCTGACACAAAGGGCACACGGTGAGGGCCTAGAATTTCCACTGCTTTCCGTTGCAGTAGAGCGCCCCTCGTAAAACGAAAAGTCAGCAGGCCAACAGCCAGAGCAGAAAAGCAGAAGTTTCAAAATAACGCTGGGTAAACCACAAGTTTCATAATCAAGTCCTAGATTAAAAATAAATAAGTTACTGTGTTTGCTTACAGTAATTTCAACAAATAATGGCTCATAATCAGATTTTGTTTTTAATGAGAACAAGCCAGAACAAGCCACATACTGATCTAATATGACTTCAATGCAGAATGTCTTTAAAAAAAGATAAAAGCCACGTCACTGAACCGTCATTAAGGAACTCCGCTCCAAACGTAAACATTTCCAAACCAACCCCTGTTTTCCATCCAGAGTCACTAGAACATGAACCTCTTCAGTTGACTGAGTCAAGAAACAGAGAACCATTTTTCACCAACCAGGGTTTCCACCAATGCAAATGACAAGTGTAATATTCAGTTAGTTGTAAAGGAAGCATGTTTGCCTTTGGTGACCTCACCTTGACATCCTCTTTAGGATCCCTTCCTCATATTAAGACTTCTTTCTCCATCATCTGAGGCACTTCCTTTCTGGGACTTCATTCTTAGGCAAGAAACTTTGTTCTTAAGGTTCACAGCTAAGCCTAAAGAAGGCTCCTTCTAAATTGTTCATTCCTCCTATTTATTCTACTAGTCCAGGACATAACTTGGTGAATTGGGTAAAGAAAATTAAGTCAAGCTCTAAAGCCAAGAGAGGATGTGAAATCGATTTACTGGCCTGGCATAACCCAACAGAAAGATGGCTTTTTCAGCCACTGTAGTGGGTGGGAAAGATGAGATATGGCACACTTTAAATTAGGGAATACTTCTTGGATCCCATTGATTCTGTATGCAAATAAGACTGCCCCTGCTCTGCTTACAGATGAAGATAGGCTGACCAAGTGTCCAAAATCATGGAGTATTAAAAAGACACTTATATTTTCCACCTTCCCCACATTTCTCGGTTGGGGACAAATTTTCCCCAAATTTTCCATTCTCAGTCTCTCTGTCACACATCATGCACACACGCCCCCCCTTCACAACAATCGACCTTACACCCCCACTTTGAGGCAGGTGACTTTTATCTCTGGTACAGTTTCCATATTTCCTTTCACATTCTTGCTTCAGCTCCTGGCAATCTTTGTCCAACAGGTATAGAGCATCTTTCCCTCCAAGTTGACAACAAGTTAAGATACTTGTTCCCAGTCCAAGCAGCAGTTCTTACTCCTATCAGCACATTAGAATTACTTATAAGAGTCTTGGAAAAAATGCTGATACTTGCTCGAGCCCACTCCCAACCAATGAAGTCAGAATTGCTAGGAGTGGGTGTAAGCATCAGTACCTTTTTAAACTTCCAGGTTATTCCAAGGTGCTGCTAAACCCAAGAGCTAGTACCTAAGGTCTATTTTTTCATGACAACAACAGATGTCTAGTGATGGTTTTAACTAACCTTACTGTGTTAGTCATTTCACAAGATATACATATATCAAATCATGTCATGCACTTGAATCTAGTACAATATTATATGTTAATTATATCTCAATAAAACCGGGGAAAAACCCAAGAGATGTCTATCACCAGACCAGTGGTTCTCAAACTTGGCAGTACATTGAAAGCACCTGGCAGGCTTTAAAAAAACTCTGATGCTTGAATTCCATTCCTAAATATACTTATTTAATTGGTCTGAGAGTGGTCTGGGCACAGGAATTTTAAAAGGTGATTCTAATATGCAGCCAAGGTAGAGAACCGTAGTGTTCAAGTACACGCTTTCTCAAGATCTTCACCCAATTATGTGAGCAGCCAAGCTTGCTACAATTCTGACAGCAGAGGACTACTGGCTGCCCAGGGGCTCCCACATTGGGAAGCTGGCATTGCTAGAGGATGAAAGAAACCATCTCAGTCCAACTTCTCCTCCCTATTTTCCTTCACATAAAATAAAACTGGTGGAGGCAGGCTTTCAAGTGCTGAAAACAAACATGCCTTACCCTTGCATATCCTGTCTCCTCTAACCACCCCCACATCACATGAATGAGTTCTTCCAACCAGCTGTCCCTGCTGATTTGCTGGCCATTAGAAGGGCTGAAGATGAGACTGAGAAAGACTAGGAGTGGAGTAATCTACACCTGGCATCTGGGACGGCCCTGTGCTCGTGGCTTCCTGGATGAAAAAGGAGCGCTTTACTCAACACCTGAAGGAACAGGCAGCTCTTTGAAATACATTCTTTTGCTTCTCAGGGTCATAACTATTAGTAAATCTTCATCACCACAGTTAATTATCATTAATAACAACCCAAGGGCCAAAAAAACTACTGGTTACATTTAATTCAGAGACAGTTAATAAACATTACTCTTTTCAATAAGTACCCCCAATGTGAAAAATTATAGTGATCATCATTTACATTTAGAATTAGAAGTATTTATTGAACAGTGTTAGATTCTACTTGGAAAGATGTACATTCTATAATTTAGATTTTGGTTACAAATAGATGGAAACAGAAGGAGGTACATATTTAAGATGACATTTAAGAGAGAAAAGATGTTACAGAAAGCCCATACTTCTGGAAACTCAATGGTCAGTTTCAGAAAGGATGTTATAGGCCTACAGGGAGAAAAAAAAACATTTATCTGTATGGGATATGAAAGATTTTTCCAAACTTAAATTATCTGCTCAACCACAGGAATCCCTGTAGTCTTATACTGGCCTATTCACAAAAGCTGGAAATAGGATACATATTCTTTTGTGGAGGCCTCTGACTGCGGTCTTATTTTACCAACTAGTTAGTCCCCTGGAGATTAGGTATCATATTTTATTCTATATGAACTCCCCATAGCATCAAGCACTCACTGAGTTCTACTGGGGCACATGATACATCCTGGCTTTACAATGTCAAGTGGGAAATTGGTAAAATGGGTGTTTAAGGGTAAATGGACATAAAGGATTCTATTGCACTGATGAAGATATTCTAAAGGATATTCTGAAACTGGATTATGGTGATTGTTGCACAACTCAATAAAATTAACCAAAATTATAATACTTAGTTTGGCAGTTAAAACGGTTGAGTTTTATGATATGTAAATTAGAGCTCAATAAAGCTTTAAAAGAGGGGGTGTAAGGAAATAGAATGGGCCAGCAATGGAATAGGATTAATGTGACAATAAGAAGTTATACATACAGATTGCATAACTGATCTGAAAAAGAAAACAGATGATGCACAAAAGAGGAAAAGTGGAGAATGAAAGGCAATGATTTCCTGTGATGTAGAAAGGAACAGTTGTTACACAGATAGGGAAACTAATGTTTCCAATAATTGTTACAAGGATAGGGAATGAATAGCATTTAGATAAATGTTATGGGGAGCTTCAGAAAGAATTCCATAGTGTTGCAAATATAGATGTATATACTGCATGAATACAATAATAATATAAAAATAGGACTCTGTACATATTTGTTAATGCAAAACATCTCTGATATTAATTCACTATTGATTTACTTACAGATATATTGAAAATTGGGATTATGAGAGAAGGAGGTGTCTAAAATAATTCCCAGTATTCTGGCTTGAAAAATTACATGCATCATGTAACATTACCTGTTTCATTCAATGAAACAGAAAACATGGGAGGGAAAGTGAACTTTATAGGTAGTCATTAATTCCATTTTTATTCTGTTCAAATTGGGATAATTCATCTCTCCCAAATGGAATTTTAAATGGATACTTAGATGATGAATTTGGAGACAAAAGAGAGGTTTTGTGTTGAAATATATATTTGAGAAATACTAGTATAGACAAAACAAAGTCATGGATTGGATGAGACTATTTAGGGAGAGAGCAGAGAATGAGACAAGAAAGGACTGAGGGTCTGGCTTTGAGAAACCCTAATAAGTAAAGACTGAGAAAGGAGAATGAAAAGGAACAGCCAGTGATACAGAGGAAAGCCATAATAAGATTTCAGAGATCCCAATGAGAAAAGAATGTTTCAATACAGAGTTAAGCTTAAAAATACTGGCACCTGAGAAATCAGGTAAAATTGCAAAGATAAAAAATGTCCCTCAGATTTAGTGACATGGAAGTCATTGATTAACTTTAATAACAGTTATTTCACAGAAATCAAATGTTAATTCTTCTAATATATGCCATGCGATTCACAGTTACTCTCTCTGGGAAGTTTTCTTGTTTTCTAGTGAAAGAGCTCTGTCAAGCTCTTTAATACCTAAACTTAAAGAAACTATTTCTTTTGAAGCAAATTCATTTGGAAATTCATGAGATCCTAGGAATCAAGAAAGGACAAGAGACACAACTACCTTTAATCACAAAAAAGTTTGCAAATATTCTTTTCTGGTCTTAAAAAAAGATCACATTTATTCATTTACGTATTCATTTACTCAGTGAGCATCTATTGATCACATACCTTATGTCAGGCACTATGCCTGGAACTGGGGCTAAAAAAGTGACAAAGTTAGCAATGCCCCCAGGCTAATGTACTTAGAGGTAATAGAGGAAGCAGCAAACATAAAGAAAGCATCGATTATACAATAAAGGCTATGGTAGAAGGAACTAAGGGTTCCACGTGAGCACAAAAGAGGAACACACAATCAGACCAGGGGATCAGGGAAGGTTTCCGTGGAGACTTTAAGGATGAGCAGCAGTTAGCCTAGTGAGGATGGGGGTGGGGGATAAGGAAGACGAAGAACAAACTAAGTAGGGGGACAGAATACAAAATGACGTCGAAGCCAAGAGGATCATAAGCCTTTCAGGAATAGAATATATTTAGCGGGGTGTGTGTGCTCTGTTGTGGAACATGACAAGAAGGAAGCTGGAAAGTAGACAAAGTCTATTTTACACAAGGTCTTGTAAATATCCTAAGAGCATAGAGAGCTGTGAGAAACCATGCAGAGTTCTACAGAGGGAAAAAAACATGAGTTTTATTTTTAGAAAAAGCATTCTGGCCTTAGATTGTAGAGCATATGGAGTGGGTCCCAGCAGGAAACAAGGTAACCACTGGAAGCTTCCTTCTGGCCTCAAGCAATGGAATAATAGACTCAGGCAAGAAATGATGATCTAGAGTTGCATTCTACAATACAGTAGCTACTAGCAATATATGTCTATTGAAATATGGCTAATGCAAGTTGAGAAGGTAAAATATCTCATTAGTAGTTTTTTTCATGATGACTACGTGTTGAAATGATAATATTTTAATATACTGGATTAAGTAAAATATATCATTAAAGTAAATTTCACGTTCTTTTTACTTTTTGTCATTAGTAGTTCTATTGGACAGCACTGATTCTGAGACTTTGTATTGGAAATGGAGGAGAAAACTGAATGAATAAAGAGATATTGAGGAAGTGGGTTTGACAGAACTTTCATAATCAATTGGACAACAGGGAAAAGGAAAAGAAAGGAATAAATGATTCCAAAGTTTCTGACTTGAGCAACTAAATGAAAGAATGGTAGACTGAAGAGAGTCGAGGAATAAGAAAGTTTCTTTGCTTTGTTTTTATTTTAAGGTAGAAGGAGATTCAGTATGTTTGAGTGAAAATATGGAGTCAGAAGAGAGGGAGACAACAAAGATATAAAAGAGTGAAGAGTGGTTAATAAAGATGAGATGTTCAAGAAACTGAAAGACTTGAAATATTTGGGCTTCCATGGGGACATTAATTCACCTCAAGAAGAAGGTTGAGGCCTGCGTGGAGTAGGCAGTGAGCCCAATGCATATCTTTAAGAAATGAAGGGACTTTCCTGGTGGTCCAGTGGCTAAGATCTGCGTTCTCAATGCAGGGGGCCCAGGTTCAATCCCTGTTAGGGAACTAGATTCCCCTATGCCACAACTCAGAGTTTGAAGGCCACAATGAAGATCAAAGATCCAGTATGCCACAGTCTGGTCAAATAAGTAACTATTAAAAAAAAAGAAATGAACAAGGGTTTAGGGGTTGGTGATGGGAATGAAGTAGATTTATAGCATAGTAGTTATCCAATAAATATTAGTTTCTTTAAACAGTTCACATACAAAGTAATAATTCTATTTTGTAATTTCACATTAGAATATTTCATGTTTCTTTTCACACACATATGAAAACACAATAAATATCTACCCCTTTTCTCTCTCTCTCAACAAACACACACACACACATTTACATATGCTCCCCACTACAGATATACATTAATCCAGTTTTTTCGACAAAAATGTTACAGAAATTGGGAAAATCCCCTGAAGGAGGGCATGGCAAGTCACTCTAGCATTCTTGCTTGGAGAATCCCCATGGACAGAGGAGCCTGGTGGGTTGCAGTCCATGGGGTCACAAAGAGCTGGACACAACTAAGTGACTAAGCACAGCACAGTTACAGAAATTGGAGGTAAATGTGTTAAATTGTGCAATTTCTTTTAGTGATACAAATAGAAAAAAAAAATGATGTACCATTTCTTAGCATCATTAACAATAGAAACTTCATAAATGTGCTCAAAAAATAGCTTCTAAAGGTTAGAGGCATGCCATGCTGGTAGATGTTGAAGAAGCATCTTTAGACAGATTTCTATACTGAAAAGAGTGCTGAACAGGAGTCAGAAGACCTGGTATCCCCAAAGTGGGCAAGAGAGGGTGGGAAGAATTGGGGGATTGGGACTGACATGTAGACACCACTATGTATAAAATAGATAACTAACGAGAACCTACTGTATAGCACAGGGAACTCTACTCAGTGCTCTGTGGTGACCTAAATAGGAAGGAAATCCAAAAAAGAGGGGATCGATGTATACATAGAGCTGATTCACTTTGCGGTACAGCAGACACTAACGCAACACTGTAAAGCAACTGTACTCCAATAAAAATGAAAAAACAAAAGAGGGCTTGGCGTCCAAGCAGACTGGTCATTTAGGTGTCTGGGGCAAAACACTTAACTTTGTTGAATCTCCACCTTCTCATCTGTAGCAGACAGATGGCTTTTATAGCTTCTACAACTCAATAGGGTCTTTGTGAGGATTCAGTAAGAGAATGTACCGAAAATTCTTCTGTGACTTGATCAATGCTCATATAAGTTATCTTGACCTGGTTCCAATAAAAATTTATCACAGTCACTACAGTACTGATAATATTCATATTCATAATGGGGAGTTATGAACTGAGTCAAATTTACAATTGCTTAAGGATGGTTATACTACTTGTTTACTGATTATTGATCATTCTGAACTTTCGTGAGATTTCTTTTCTTGTTTAGAGGAAGTACCAAAATACATCACTTCTTTTAGATTTCCGTAAAAGTGTGGCCCTTGAGTCATCTTATCCGAGTCACCTGAAATATCTGTTTAAAGCACAGTTGCCTGAATTCAACATCCAGAGATTCGGCCCTTTGGGCTAAGACTCAAGAAGCTGTATTCAAGTGTGACTCTACACACTATAAAAAATTTTAGAACAACTTTGTTGCGACACAGTTTATCCATTTACGGTATACGATTCATTGGTTTTTTTGTATATTCACAAAGTTGCACAATAATCACCATAAAATCTAAAGTCTATTGGGTTAGTTAAAAGTTTCATGGAGGTGGCTGTTCTGTGGACCCAAGTTTAAAGAACCCTTCCCTACCCCCAGTATAATGACAAATAAAAGAATTTTTGCATGCCATCAGACTGCTCTGCTGGTCTGCTTTCTGAGCACTAGTGGCCCCTTCCTAAACAAATCTCCATTTTACAACAGAGTTAGGAGATAGTATACAGAGAACATGCAACTGTTGCACGGCCAAGTTGCTGAGCATGATCAGAAAGCGTTTGCAAGGGGAAAAAAATCATGATTAGGCTAAGGCTTCTCTCAGCCCCTCTTCAGGTTATGAGACTGATGCACTGCCTACTATGTTAAGAGGGCAGATCTCTTAGGCCCTCTTAAGGCCTGCATTCTGTTCTAAAGGCCTTTTTCTCTTAAGAACTCAGAATCAATGTAACTTCCTAGTATCCTTAGACAGAGCACGTTGTTAATAGCTTATTGATATTTTCAGTTCGTCAGCTTCTAGAACTCCACTGTTGATTCCGTTTCATCTCTGTTTAATTTGAGGGGAAAGACTTTTAAACAAAAACACTTCATTGTTCTGGTAAACAGTAACCTAAATGGTGACGTGTAAGCCAGAAATACTCAAGACTTTAGAAGAAGCCACAACTCTAGTTAGGCTGATGTTTTAGGAAGTCTGCAAAGTGTTTTTCTTACTCTATGGGGAGAATAATGTTCTAGAGAAGCATATTTGGAAAGCTAGGTAAGTTTCTTTTCTGGTTTTTACAGAGAGGTCTTCTTATTTAGTTTACAGTGTTGTAAATTTCTTGAGCATCATATTCACTTAAGAGCATTATAGAGACTTCCCCAATGGTCCAGTGGCTAAGACTCTGCACTCTCAATGCAGGGGGTCAGGGTTCTGTCCCTGTTGGGGAATCCCATATGCCACAACTAAAAGCTCACGTGCCACAGCTAAAGATCCCACATGCTGGAAACTAAGACCCATGGCAGCCACACAGATAAATAAATACTTTTTAAAAGAACAGTAAAATATTGCTTTACAAAAAAAAAATGTTATATGGGTAAGTGTGTCTGATACACACACACATATCCCCCTGGGCCTCTCTTCTCTTCTGTTGAAACTGACAGTCACTCTAGGGAGGTCATATCAACAACATCTGAATTTGATTTTGAAGATTAAAAACAAAAAAAAAACCCCACAAACTCTTACAGGGGGTTTAGACCAAATGTTCCTTTTTATAGATGAGAAAACCAAGGGTCAGATCAGATGGTAACTTTGAACTCAAACACCCTTTTCTGCTTTCCTTGGAGTGGGTGGTCATACCTCTAGAGGGAATTGTCTTGAATTAAAGTTAAGAGCTCAATGAAATATGATTTTCAGGGTAAATTCTAAAAGCTGTCATGAAGTTAAGTCCTATTCTGTTAAGAGCCAAGTATTATATTTTCAAGATTATGACATTAAAATGAAAGCAGAGTGGAAGTTATGTTTTAAAATTGGTTATCTTCCATTATGTCAAAATAAAAGCAGAGAGCAAGTTAGGTCTTAAAGTTGGGTATTTTCCTCTGCTATATGCAAAGACTGTCAATTCAGTATAAAGCTCAGCTCAAACTATCTATGAATGGTTTCTAAATTCCAGAGACCTCTCTGGGAACATTGTTCAAACAGCTGGTGATATTGCCACATATAGATCCCATCTTGATTTAAACCATGGGCCCCCACAACATTACCCTTGTTTATATGCCTTGAAGCAGCCCCTAGTTCCAGGAAACACTTTGTCATCATGCACTTGAAAATTTTTGGTTGCCATCAACCACGTCACAAACTTAACACTCAGCTTTCCCAGTCAGTCTTTCCAGGGACCTAACTCACCTCTGTCTGTTTGGGTTTCCATGCTGACATTTAGGAAAACAACAGCCACTCGACTCAGAAAGCCCTTTGTCTATATTCGTACTAATTTTAATAGTGACTCTCCTAAAAGCTTCAAAATATTTTAAGGATTTTTCCCCCCTCTTTTTTTTTTTCACAGGATCGAGCTTCCAACTTGTATTTTTTAAGTGCTTCCAAATTTTTTCTTAACATATGTTGCAGAAAGTCTGTCCTATTAACAGAACCCACTCCTCTTCCAAATAGTACAAAAATCCAAAGATTTAGCCTTTCAGTGAGCATTTCTAGGTTGTACCATTAATTTGAGCTTTGTGTTTAGCTCAAATCCATTTGTTTAAATTCAGTTCAGTTCAGTTCAGTCGCTCAGTCGAGTCCAACTCTTTGCGACCCCATGAACTGCAGCACGCCAGGCTTCCCTGTCCATCACCAACTCCCGGAGTTCACCCAAACTCATGTCCATTGAGTCGGTGATGCCATCCAACCATCTCATTCTCTGTCATCCCCTTCTCCTCCTGCCCTCAATCTGTCCCATCATCAGGGTCTTTTCCAATAAGTCAGCTTTTCGAATCAGCTGGCCAAAGTATTGGAATTTCAGCTTCAACATCAGTCCTTCCAATGAATTACCCAGGACTGATCTCCTTTAGAATGGACTGCTTGGATCTCCTTGCAGTACAAGGGACTCTCAAGAGTCTTCTCCAACACCACAGTTCAAAAGCATCAATTCTTTGGTGCTCAGCTTTCTTTATAGTCCAACTCTCACATCCATACATGACTACTGGAAAAACCATAGCCTTGACTAGATGGACCTTTGTTGGCAAAGTAATGTCTCTGCTTTTTAATATGCTGTCTAGATTGGTCATAACTTTTCTCCCAAGGAGTTAAGCGTCTTTTAATTTCATGGCTGCAATCATCATCTGCAATGATTTTGAAGCTTGAAAAAATAAAGTCTGCCACTGTTTCCACTGTTCCCCATCTATTTGCCATGAAGTGATGGGACCAGATGCCATGATCTTAGTTTTCTGAATGTTGAGTTTTAAGCCAACTTTTTCACTCTCCTCTTTCACTTTCATCAAGAGGTTCTTTAGTTCTTCTTCACTTTCTGCTATAAGGGTGGTGTAATATCTGCATATCTGAGGTTATTGATATTTCTCCCGGCAATCTTGATTCCAGCTTGTGCTTCTAGCCTAGCGTTTCTCATGATGTACTCTGCATATAAGTTAAATAAGCAGGGTGACAATATACAGCCTTGATGTACTCCTTTTCCTATTTGGAACCAGTTTGGTGTTCCATGTCCAGTTCTAACTGTTGCTTCCTGACCTGCATACAGATTTCTCAAAAGGCAGGTCAGGTGGTCTGGTATTCCCATCTCTTTCAGAATTTTCCACAGTTTATTGTGATCCACACAGTCAAAGGCTTTGGCATAGTCAATAAAGCAAAAATAGATGTTTTTCTGGAACTCTCTTGCTTTTTCGATGATCCAGTGGATGTTGGCAATTTGCTCTCTGGTTCCTCTGCCTTTTCTAAAACCAGCTTGAGCATCTGGAAGTTCACGGTTCACGTATTGCTGAAGCCTGGTCTGGAGAATTTTGAGCATTAATTTACTAGCGTGTGAGATGAGTGCATTCTTTGGCATTGCCTTTCTTTGAGATTGGAATGAAAATTGACCTTTTCCAGTTAGGCTCTCCCAAGTCTCTTTTCTACGATCATCAAAGATTCTGAGTTAAAATCCATTTCTGGAACACCCAGTTTGGTGTTGTATTTGGATGGGGACACATTTCTTTGTATTTGTAAGGGCAGTGAAAATTTTTTTTTTTAATGAACACAGCAGGATATTTGCTTCTAACATTTTTGAGCAGCTCTCCTTTACTTCCTCTTTCCACTCAGAAAAGTCTATTTGAAATCAAGATTTGATAAATATATGTGACCAAGTAAGAATTTTAGAGAGGTATTATTGTGTGTGATTAAGCACTTTGATGCTGGAATCATATTGCCTGGGACTGAATCTCAGTTCTCTTACTTCTTACATGAAAAACCTTGAGACAGTTGCTAACCTTCCTGTGCCTCAGTTTCTGAAAGGAATAACAAAAGCTAAGTGGAAACTGAGCAGTAAACACATGCAGATCTCTTAGAACTCAACTTGCCACAGAGAAGTAAGAAATGTTAGCCATTTTTATATAACTGAATAAAATAAAATAAAATTCACAGATCAGTTACCAAGAATACAGGAACCATAGAATTTGGAGGACACACAAGATCCCTGGGATACATAAATAGGAAAATTCTGGGAGGAATTTGTGAGAGGTTCCTATTTTTTACTTAATGGTTTGAATTTTTACTCTATTGTTTTATTTATTTATTGCCTTGAGAAATATTACTTATTTCCTTGGATTTCAACTTGCCTCATAAAGAAATAATGGGAGGCGGTATTTAAGGACTCAGTCCTTTATGGCTATTACTGTGATCATATTCCATTTTGATATCCATTTCATGATAGGGTTAGGATATGAATGAACCCTTTCCAAATGATTGTGACTAATCTGAGCCATTATGATTTTGGAATTCTTCTATAACAAAGGTACCAGAAAAGACTGGAAAATCTGCAGGGGACAGAGGGCAAGAAGGCTGCTTGCTCTCACCCATCAGGAAGGTCATCCACAAACACTAACTATATCTCCCATAGACTTGTGGCAAGGCTGGAAGCTGAAACAAATATTTAGAGTGTAACTTAGGATGATTAATTCTTGATTTACCTTGTTTTGGTTAGATAACAGCAATGATCCAGCCATTGCATGGAAACTTGTGCTTATAAAGCTTACCTGACCATTGTTGAACTACTCATGCTATTCACAAGTCTTCACTTGCTCATTAAAGGAATGGTCAGAGACCAAGATTTAAGAATTCATTAGAGAACGGAAATTAAATAGATTTAACTCTTTGGTGTGAATAAAATATTTACTATACAGATGTATATGCCTGTGTATATGAAGAGAATAGTGATGTCCCTAAAAATTCAGTGCCTAAATAATGATGAAGACTCATTTGGGATATATGAATTCAAATTCATTACATTCTGTGCCCAGGAATTCAGCTATTCTTCATTTGCTGTTTTCTGTTCTCCAGCCCTGCCATCTAGGTAAAGCTTACCTTCCTGGGCAGGTTTCAGGACTTGCATTTCTTTCTCATCTCCTTCAACACTTGCACTATATAAGGCTGTTCATTTAACTGTAGTACAGCTTTACAACAGGTATCCTAGCTTCCATTCCACCTCTCAGATGTCGTCAGATATGCTGTTGGCAGTCCCATGGGTGGCATAGGCAACAGACCTCCCAAAGGCAAACATCTTGTGTATGTTCAACTACAGTCTATGCCTCCAGAGAGGAGGTTCACAACTAAGGCCAGAGGGCAGACCATCTGCTCTGGGAGGCCCAGAGCACTATGCAGTGATAAGAGGAAGGCCATTGTGACTCCTGGCTTAAACATACACTCTAGTGTAAATGCACAGCCCACACTTCACCAGCACTCTGCATCTTTCAAGCTAATTGTTGCGTTTGGCCCTGCAAATATAGAAACGGATGTATCTGACACTACCTTTAAGGATGGAATAGCTCAAAAAACTGATATTCTGAGACAACAGGGTTAGAAAGAAACAAAACAGCACTTGTCATTTCAGGATGACTATTGTCATCTAGAGGATGTCTATTGTCAAAGTGCAAAAAAAAAAAAAAAAAGAGAGAAAAAAAGGGGGAGCCAAGGTGAAAGGACAATTAAATCAGCTGAAATAGTTTTTTGCCTATAAAATGACCAAGTCCACTATGTAATAAAAACTAAGTGAAATGAAATGCAAGTTGCTCAGTCATATCTGACTCTGCGATCCCATGGACTATACAGTCCGTGGAATCCTCCAGGCCAGAACACTGGACTGGGTAGCCTTTCCCTTCTCCAGGGGATCTTCCCAACCCAGGGATCTAACCCAGGCCTTCTGCATTGCAGGCAGATTCCCCACCAGCTGAGCCACAATTAAATGACAATTAAATCAGCTGAAATAGTTTTTTGCCTATAAAATGACCAAGTCCACTATGTAATAAAAACTAAAGCTCTACATATATGTCAGCTCCTACAGAAAGGGTAAACACTAGCCTTTATAGCTTTGACATTCTGAAATAAGGAGGGTAAAAGTAGTTATATAGATTTACACAGATCTTAAAGTGAGAAATTTCCAGATAATTAAGTGACTCAGATTTTTACTGGCCTTTAATTTATAATCCCACTCATGGATCCATGGAAAATCTGATTTAAAAATTAAAACAGCATTTATTTAGGATAGATCATTAAGTAGGACCATCTGTATTCTATTCAAAGAACCCTTGTTCCATATTTTACCTTAATCTCAGAAATGTGTCAATATGTGTAAGTACCTTTCACTGTTTATTTAGACAGTCAGTGGCATATAATTCAAATTTGTATACATTTATGGTTTTAAAAACTAAAAAATAGACTCTCAGAAGCACCTAGGCAGGCTATAGAAAGGAACAAAAAAAAACATCTTCATGTGCCTTACAACAACACCCTCCCAAGACAATGGAGAAACAGCTGAAGAGATTTAAAGAAAAAAATAACTAAAAATATTTACATTTGGAAAGTTGTCTTTCAGGCATGAGGGAAAAGTAAGAGATTCTTAGGAACACATTGTCTTAGAAAATATCATGTCCTGCAGTTATATTCTGGAGAACTGAGAGATGATTCAAAATTAAGATTTTCAAAATGAAGTAGTGATATGAAAGAACTTGCATAGTTCTCCTTACTTAGTGTGGCTTTCTTTCATTAATCCCGTTGAAAATGTGGTATCAGATGAATTCTGCAGTTTTGAAACAACCTTAATCTTCAGTGATGCTTTAACCTGTTCTTTCCTCTTCTTCCTTTCTCTTTTCCAACTACCTGAACAGAAATGTTTATTTGCAAATCTGTACCTCTTGATTTATAATGAACCTCTCTCCATGTTTAGTGATAATCTAAAATAGTATCTGTTGTTCTCTAGTTTTATAACTTGTTTAAAAATGATAAACAACTTCTGGTTAATGATTATATTTGTTTATCTCTGATCCTTCTAAAAATCTCAGTAAAATAAACATAAAGGAATAAAAAAAAAAACTCACAGGAGGAAAAATAATATGAGAAGAAATTAGCAAAAAAAGGACGTCGACAAATTTGAAAGAAAGAATGCAGATAGATGAATGCTGAGAAGGCTTAAGATTACACCAGGTATCTAAAAAGATGAGAGTAGTGGCTGGAATTGAAAATAGAAAAAACAGCCATTAGCCTCTCACATCTTCATGCCACACTACCCAGCAACATAGCTACCCACACACATGACCAACCCATTCAAGGAACTATTACCTTCCCAGGCACGTTCCTGGCTTATGGATGGATTTCTTTCTATATTTGGCATGAATCAGTGAATCATTTTCCAGACAAATTAAACTATAGGGAACCCACACTAAGATATCAGAGAATGGGAAGTGAACTCCTGCAGAAAACAGAAAGCACAGGGAATATATAAAATTCCCATAAAACATCAAGAAATCTCAGTTCTGTTCCCTGTTCTGTAACTAGGAGAGATCATCAGACAGGAAACTGGAACGTGTGGTAGGCAGAATAGTGACCACTGCCCAAAGATGGCCATCTCCTAATCCTCCAATTTTGTGAATATGTTATGTTACATGGCTAGGGGGAATTAAGGTTGCAGATGAGATGAAGGTTGCTAATCAGCTGACCTTAAAGTAAGAAGATTATCCTGGATTATTTGAGTGGCCCAAAATAGAGTGTCTTTTAAATGCAAAAGAGAGGTAGAAAAGTAGAAGTCACAGTTAGAGTTATAAGATGTAAGAAAAACTTGAGCTGCCGTTGGTGGTTTTGAACATGGAAGGGGGCCATGAGGAAAGAAATGTGGTCAGCCACTAGAAAGTGGAAAAGGCAAGAAAACCAACTTCCTGTAGACCCTTTACAAAAAAAAAAAACAGCTCTGATTTTAGCCTAGTGAGACCTGTTTAAGAGTTCTGAACTACAGAACTATAAGATAAATTTATGTTGACTTAAGTCATTGTTGGTGGCAATTTGCTACAGCAGTCATAGAAAGCTAATAAGAGGGTCTGGCCCAAATAAAAGGTCAACAACACTGACATTTGGACAGCTTGGTCCCTCTCCTTTCACCTGCAGCAGTGAAGCCTCAAATCAGCCACAACCTTCTCACTGCACACTGTCCTCTGCCCCTGCATATACACGCACAGAGCCTCCAGTTAGCATACAGACCTTCCATCTAGAACCTGAGAGACAGCCCACTATCTCCAGGAATGTGAATGCAACCTCCAAAATGCAAAATAGGAATAAATATTTTTAAGAAATAAAATCGAATGCTGAAGAAACAGAAATGTGGAGGACAGAAAAATTGTGTTTAAAATGTATAATTTATATAATCAGAAAAACAAGTAACACTGTATCCATAAATCAATGAGAGTGTTATCAAAGAAAAAGAAGTGGTGGAGAGGAAGAATGAAAAAATTAAAAGTACATAGAAATTATAAAACAAGTCAGCAGAATTATTTTAAATAGTAGAGTGTTTAAGGACTTCCCTGGTGGCCCAGTGGCTAGGACTCTGAACTCCTAATGCAAGGGGCCCCGGTTTGATCTCTGGTTGGGGAACCAGATCCCATATGCTGCAACTAAGTTCATAAGCTAAAGATCCTGAGTGCCACAACTAAAACCCCACACAGTCAAATAAATAAAGAAATTTAAAAATATATTTTTTAATTAGTAGAGTGCTTAGAACATAAAATTGGGGAAGTCACCCCAAGAAAATAATTTAAAAGGCAAAAAGATGAGCTATAGGAGAGGAAAAGTAAGAAAATCAAGCATGCCAACACAGGAAATACAAAATCAGAACAGTAAGAATTTAAGAAGGGAAGAGGAGAAGGGCATATTGATAAAAAGAAATGATCAACGAAACAATATGAGAAAATACCCTGTTACTGAAGAACATGTTTCTGTAGAGTTCTTGGTACAATGAATGAAAAGAGACAGACATCAAAGCTCATGATCCGATTTCAGAACACCTGAGACAGAGGTAAGAGCTTCCAGAGAGAAAGCAGAGACCACATTCAAGAAAAGGGAACTGCAAACCCAGGTTGCCAGAAGAGTGGAGCAATGCCTCTATTATTCCAAGAGAAAATGTTTAGCTTTGAGTTATCTACCCACCCAAACTATCAATTGAATGTGACTGAATAAGTACTTGTCAGACAAGCAAGTTCTCAAAAAATCACCTTCCAAGACTGATTTGCTCTACCAAATGAGTAAGTACAGTGAAAAAGGGAAAAATTTTCAGAAAATGGTCAAGAGAGTGATGAGGAGGATCCCAGAATGACAGATATGCGGAGGACCTGGAGAGCAGTCTATGTCCCTGGAACAGAAGCAAGGAAGCCAGCAAGCAACTTGATATGTTTGCCTCTGTTGATATGTTTTTCACTTAAGTGAGAGTTTGATTTTTAAAAATTAATATTAAAAATTTGGGGGGTTTATGTTAGGTGTAGAGAAAATAAAGAAAACTTGTAATAACAACAACCAAATCAGACAGTAATTAACTCTGGAAGGCAAAGTTATAGAAGAAAGGAAGTGTAATAAGAATAAATTACATATTCATCTATAAACAATATCTATATGGACACAGAAATACAAGCAATTTATGCTAATTTAACCAAAAGTTGTGATATAATAGTATTTGGAGGATGAGAAGGAGAGTGGAAGATTGCTAAATACTCATATTCCAGAGTTGAGAGGTAATAATTTGTGTTTAATACCATAACTACAAATAGCATTAAAAGCACTGAGACACATAACGGGAGAGTCCAGAAGATACAGCAAAAAGAAATGAGAGTGGTTATCTCTAGGGAGATGCACTAGGAGTGGATCTACTAGGAGATCAGAGCAGAGGACTTTTGTGCTTGTATTTATCTTTTAAAAGTATATGCATATACTACTTTGATTTTAAAAATTAAAATAAAACATGGCTAAACTATTTACTAAATTGCAAGCCACATTGAGAGAATTATTACATGTAAGCCCGTACTCTCCCTTCCATAAAATAGAGCTACATAGAGCAAGAGTGATCATTTTTATTGCTAGGAAACTTGAGTTTTGAGTTTCCACATCTTTAAAACTCATATTGATTACCTGAGTCACTTTTTTTTTAATTGGGAAAGACTAATAATCCATCCAGTGGTAAATATTATCTATCATCTAAGACAAATGAGCATTTCTTTGTTAATTATGCTTAAAACACAAGAATAAATAGCCTTACCTCAACTATATAAAACAAATATTTGATGCATACTAAAACTTAGAGAACGTATTTAATGAGATTTCTATTTTTTTCTTCCTTCCTTCCATCCATCCTTTTTTTTTACTTCACATTTCTGTATTTTCCCATTTTAAAAACATAACTAGATACTTCTCCTGTAATCAAGAAAGGCATATATTAGTTTAAAACTCAATTTAAAATAATATACAAAATTCTGTATGTAACATAATATACACACACATAAGAGAAAGACAATGTTGACAACGCTACATTTTAGGGACAATTAATTTCACTGGAGAAATGAGTCTTTCCTCTCTTCTAATTTTCTATATTTTTAAACCTTCAGTAACAACATTTTAGTACTTCCAGTATTAAGTAAATAATAAGTAAATAAACACAAATAACATTTAATGCTGGAAGCTTTTTTCATTTTAACCCAAACTACTTTAATGCAAGCAGTAAGGGTAAGTCTAGGCAACTGCTGTATGCAAGTAGCCAATAGTAAGTGTATTTAGGAAAAACCCTATGGAGGGGACTTGGGGTAATTCCTCCAACTTCAATTCTCCTCCAGCACATTGCCTGGCAGCCTGTTGGTTTTAATGGTATTTGCAGCATCTCCAGCTTCAGGGACTGATCCTTGTGTGTTAAATTGATTAGGATAATCCATCCCATTTCCCTTAGCAATGGCATTGGTTCAGGAACAGACGAAACATGGCTGAGCCAGCCAATGCATGACATTCCCTGGTGATAGTCACTAGCTCAGGGGTGGTCCAAACTTCTTAGGACTGGAATTTGGTAAATTATCCAAGGTCAACATCCAGCAATAGTTTTGCTCATTTTAATTTTGCTAAGTACATTGTTTTAAAGTGCCATGTTTTATCATAATTTCATAAAAGGAAGAGCATCCCAGTAAAAATTAAGATAGCCAATGGTCTGAAAACAAATGACAATCTTTCTCAAGAAACAGCTGTTGTCCTCATGACATGAATATTTTCACTGCAGCAGCAGGTGAAAGCTTCATCCTGGGTGGGTTCTGGACCAGCTGCATAAAATGTCATATTCTCATTCAGCAGGACTTAAGGTCTGGAAATGGGATTTTTCAACTGTACATGCATGCATGCTTCGTTGCTCAATTGTGTCCAACTCTGTGACCCTGCCAGGCAAGAACACTGCAGTGGGTTGCCATTCCCTTCTCCAGGGGATCTTCCTAACCCAGGTATCCAACCCGGGTCTCTCGCATTGCAGGCAGATTCTTTACCATCTGAGCCATCAGGGAAGCCCTTTCTAGAGTATTCCTGGTAATTCTGTGACTAGTCTTGGTGGAGAATTTCTATTCTGGGAGACACTGATATTCTTCAACTAGTGTGTGCATGCCAAGTTACTTCAGTCATGTCCGATTTTTTGCTACTCTATGGACTGTAGCCCACCATGCTCCTCTGTCCATGAGATTCTCCAGACAAGAGAACCCACTGGAGTAGGTTGCCATGCTCTCCTCCAGGGGATCTTCCTGACCCAGGGATAGAACCCACGTCTCTTACATTTCCTGCACTGGCAGACAGGTTCTTTACCACTAGTGCCACCTGGGAAGGCTATTCTTCAACGGGAACAGGGCCCTATTACCTGCTTTCCCCACAAGTATATTTCCTGTTCTCCAACCTACTTCTCTTTGCACTTTAAGCTATATTCCTCGGCCTGGCAGATCCATGAATCAGGTCCCCTCTGGCCCTTAGTTTCTAGTAACTAACATCATTTCTCTTTTTCTTGTTGCCTCAGAGATTACCTGGTTCCATTTTGATGATTGTTTTCTTATTCAGAACTACTCAGGGAAGAAAGGACAGATGAACCATTGATGAACCTCTATAAACCATTAATCACAAGCTCACAGAAAGCAAATAGTGGCATGGCTATTTTCTGAGACCTCACACATTAGGTACTTACCCTGAAAGGTGAACATCAGTTCAACCTGATCCAAAATAACTTATGATTGCAACCTTAATCAATAATTTTATCTGGATATATCATATTCTTTGGAAGGATGGGATTACATTGCATTTTGAAAACAGATTCAGTGATTCTCGTGGCCTAGTGATAATATAATTCAGCTCCCTAAATAACTGTTTAATAGTTGACACTCTCATGTTCCTTTTCCACCAGTTTCCAAGATGAAGACTTATGTTCATTTCTAGAGTTCAGCTATTGTTCCCTTTCCCTTATTCTCTCTCTAGCCCTTTTTCTCTCTCCTCCCTGCCTCTGATACTGATATTTCTGGCATTTGTCCTTCATGCTGTTAATCTTCCCAGGGTGAGGAGATGTGATTATGTTTGTCTCTCATTACCTAATAATGTACATTCCTGTTGGGGAGCTTTTGGGTCAGCTTTTGACTGATCCCTTGGTTTAATCAATAATGATCACGGTAGTGGAACTGGTTTCATTCTAAGCACTCAGCTTCTTTTCTCCAAAGGTTTTAGTACAGGAACTATAGCTGGCAAATCCTCTGAGGCTCCATAATTCACTGAGTAGTCTGGCTTAACAAACACCTGAAAAATTCCCAAGCAAAATTTGGCTAAGGACAGAAAGAGAGAGAGCAAGTAATCTTGTGTAATGACTGCTCTATCTTTCTTCTTTGCAACAGGGAAATGACAGTACCATCTAGATCTTCTCAACCACATTCGAGTTGGGGGAAGCTCAGACAGGTATTTATTTGCAGATTTAACAACCTCAGAATGGATAAGGGCTCCCTAACAGCTCAGTTAGTAAAGAATCTGCCTGCAATGCAGGAGACCCCGGTTCGATTCCTGAGTTGGGAAGATCCCCTGGAAAAGGGATACGCTACCCACTCCAGTATTCTGGCCTGGAGAAATCCTTGAACTGTATAGTCCATGGGGTTGCAAAGAGTCAGACACGGCTGCGTGTCTTTCACTTTCCCTTTCAGAACGGATGCCTGAAGGTGTCCCTGCTTTCATGCTGCCTTCGGGACATGACTCCTGCCAACCTCGGCAGCCTCTTCTCTCACTCTTCCTCATCTGTAGAATGTGCAGCTCTAACTACTTGCGGCTCCCTGACTGTTCCATACACTTGCAGATGCAACTTCTTCTGCCTTTTTAACCTTTCCAACTTATTTCACTTGGCCAACTTCTACTAGAATTCCATATTCAACATAAACATGCTCTCCATGAAGCCTCATGAGTGTTCTTGGGTAGTTTCTGCGGGAGACACTATTCCTTGCTAACAAAAAGGTGATTTCTCTTTTTATTCTTTCAAATGGAGCCCCAAATTTGTTCAGAAATCAGGCCACAATCTCTAGTTCTTAGGAAATGAGGCTTTAGCAGCAGGTCAAGGACTATTGTGGGACCAATTTGGAGCCAAGCTGATGTAAAGAAAAGTCTGTTGAAGGGTTTCCTCTCCTTTATCAGAAGACAATATCCAAAGAGAAAGTCACTTGCCCATACACCTCCTGCCTCCTGCATTTGAAACATGCTTTTGCTGGGACAAGGGTGCAGGAACACTTTTACGCTGCTGCCATCATTTGACATTGAAAGGAAGGTCAGTAACATCGCAGAGACAGCAGCCTTAATGTCATAGAGCGACTGAGCCAAAATTTGTTGAAGCCATTGCTAGTTGGTTCTTCTGTTGCTTGCATCTGAGAGCATCCCTAACTGCTACCTTCTCTGTGTGTATACATGTGATCAATGAAGTGACCCCATCATCTCCTTAGAATCAGTTCTACCTGAGAGTGAAAACACAGTCACTATAGTAGTACTCTATCAGTGATGACAGGAAAGCATTTGTCATTGAGTGTGTTTGGACACATTTTTGTTGTTGCGTAGTCGCTAAGTCATGTCTGACTCTTTTGCGACCCCATGGTCTGCAGCCCGCCAGGTTCCTGTGTTCATGGGATTTCCCAAGCAAGAATACTGGAGTAAGTTGCCATTTCCTTCACCTGGGGATCTTCCTGACTCAGGGATCAAACCTGTGTCTCCTGCATTGCAGGTGGCTTCTTTATCACTGAGCCATCAGGGAAGCCCAGACACATACTTACGATGCCAATAAAAATACGGCAGCTACACTGGCAAAAAAGATTCATGCTTTCATTAAGCGGTAGAATTTAATACAAACCCAAACTGACCAGGCAAATTATCTTTGCAGTGTGCCTGCATACAGAAATACAAGAAAGAAAATTTTTAGCTGAGTAGAAATAAAAAAATTTCTTGTCTAATGATTTTCAAAGTCTCACAATAAGAAGACCAAACCTCACATTATGGGAGCCAAAAATCATCCATCATCAGCTATATATGTTTCTTGGTCTATATTATTTCTGTCCCAGACACTGGAAGTCTGGACTTCTCCCAGAGAAGAGAACTGTCATCCTGTCACATGATTGCAATTGGCAAGTCTTACCAAGAAAGTTTGGCAGATTCTTAGAACAGGACTAACATATGTTTTATATATGTGTGGGTAGGTGTATATATAGCCATTCATCTACATACATATATGTATACTTATTTATTTATAAGTCTCAGTTAAAGTTAGAAAAATTAATTTAGATGCATATGGGTAAGCCACACAAATTAGCACTAGTTTTAAAGGAATTAGTATAAACCTAAAAGAAATCATTCTGATTTTTTTAAGTAAAAATGCCAATGCAAATTTTAAAAGTAGAACATTATGTTAATAACTTTTATCTTTAGGTTATTGCTCATTTATATCATGATTCACTCACTCATTCAACAAGTGTTTATGAAATAAATTACAAAGACATATATAAAGTCCTTGGCCCTGAGAATCTTATGGTCTAGCAACAGACAGAAAAAAAGGAAATAGTTCATTCATTTCAATTATTTGAGAAATCATTATTGAGGATCTTCTATGTCTGTCCAATGTACTGATAATATGAAGGTGAAAGGACATAGAAAATACCTGCTTTCACAGAGCTTATGTAATACTGGGGGGAGAAAAACAGTAAACACACACCATCAACGTATTATAAATTTCAGCATGCAGCAATGAAGACCCACCAGAGCCAAAATAAATGAATAAATTAATCTTAAAAAAAAAAAAAAAGCAAAGAGATGGAAGCTGAGGATGCAGACAAATCTGCTGATATAAACTGTTGGCTCCAAGTAGCAGAACAGATGCAATGGTAGCAGAAGATGAAAGAGCAGGATGAGTGGATGTACAGTTAGAGAAGGACGAAGGTCTAGGCTGGGGGTCAGAAGATTTTTCTTAAGGAGCCTCTAGTAAATATTTTAAGCTTTGCAGGCCGGAAGGCTTCTCTCACAACCACTCAGCTCTGCCTTTTTCGTGTCAAAGCAGCCATAAACAATCTGTAAAGAAATGGACACTATTGTATTCCAATAAAACTACTCACAAAAACAGGCAGCGGGCTGGATTTGGCCCACAGATAATAAAAGGAGTAAGTAATAAAGTGAGCTTGAGCTCCTGATGATGTTTGAGGTAAGAGGTAGAAATGCAGGTCAGAATAGGTGTTTGACACCTTCCTACAGAAGGAGGAGACTTTAAGATGGGAGCTGTGAAGCTATGCAGTCCCAGGTGTGTCAGCCAGGGATAAGAGAAGTTGTCATGGAACCGCTGAGATAGGAAAGAAACACTAGTTTTGGTAGGGAAACTATTTTTGAGTGACCTCAGTATAATCCAGGATGGTGAATGGATCTCATTTGGAGCTAGAAGCTGGAGACTACCTCTTCTCCAGTATACTCTGTGC
This sequence comes from Cervus canadensis, assembly GCF_019320065.1. Taxonomy (NCBI): domain Eukaryota; kingdom Metazoa; phylum Chordata; class Mammalia; order Artiodactyla; family Cervidae; genus Cervus; species Cervus canadensis. Next base: position 36,862,951 of record NC_057400.1, on the reverse strand, counting down.
TGTGGACTCCAGTGAGCTTACTCCCAATTCAAAGAGCAAGCACAAGGCAAGGCTTCATACGGGTACAAACACACTGAGCATTTAAAGAAAGAAGATACAATCACTGGTAAATATGGGGATGGGCAAATTTTTCTTACTCCATTCACGTCTGTATCTCCAACTCAGTCAATGAATAGGTTAACTTGGGTTCTTCAATGCTTAAAGATAGTCCAGCAGCTTTCAAACAGGCAGGCTTTTAGATTTTGTTAGACATCAAATTGTATTTTTGAGGGCCTGGTGTTTTGCATCAGACTCATTTAAAGTTACTGATCAGTCACTCATTATCACAGCATTTTGAACTCAATCTATAGAAACAATTTTAAAAGATCCCTGGCCTGATAAAAAAAAGAAATGTCATCTGAAGCAATATGGATGGACCTAGAGATCATCATGGGCTTCCCTTGTGATTCAGCTGGTAAAGACTGCCTGCAATGTGGGAGACCTGTGTTCGATTCCCAGGTTGGGAAACTCCCCTGGAGAAGGAAATGGCAACCCACCTTAGTACTCTTGCCTGGAGGATTCCATAGACAGAGGAGCAGGACAGGCTACAGTCCATGGAATTGCAAAATCAGACACGATTGTGCGACTAACTTTCATTTCACTTTCAGAGATTATCATACTAAGTGAAGTAAGCAAGACAGAACAAGACTAATACTATATGACGTCATTTACATGTGGAATCTAAAAAATAGTACAAATGAATTTATTTACAAGACAGAAACAGACTCACAGAATAGAAAACAAAATTAGTTACTACAGGGGAAAGGTGGGAGGGATAAATTAGGAGTACGGGATTAACAAATAAAACTACTATATATAAAATATACAATCAACAAGGATTTCCTGTATAGCACAGGGAACTATTGGGCTTCCCTAGTAGTTCCGCTGGTAAAGAATCCGCCTGCAGTGCGGGAGACCAGGGTTCCATCCTGGGTTGGGAATATCTCCTGGAGAAGGGAACAGTTACCCACTCCGGTATTCTGGCCTGGAGAAGTCAGGGATCACAAAGAGTTGGACACGACTGAATGATATTCATTTTCACTTTCAACAGGGAACTATGTTAATATCTTATAACAGCTATAATGGAAAAGAAACTAAAAAGAATATTATATGTATAGATACTGACTCACTTTATTATACCCCTGAAACTAGTACAGTATTATAACTCAGCTATAATTTTAAAAAATTCCCAGGACTGAACTTCACTGCAAATAACAAGTATACTTTACCTAGAAATGGTCGTTAGATGATCATTTCTAATGATTCTTGAACAACACGTCTTCACCCTCATTTCTAAAAGATTTTCTAAAACTCCCAGCTCACCAACTGTACTCTACAGAACTGGACCAAACATTACAGACGCTGTTGTTTTTTTGTTGCTTATTAAAACAGATTCTCCAAATCTTTAAATTCACTTCAGTCACTCAGTCGCGTCTGATTCTTTGCGACCCCACGGACTGCAGTACGCCAGGCCTCCCAGTCTATCACCAACTCCCGGAGCTTACTCAAGTTCAAGTCCATCAAGTTGAAGATACCATCCAACCATCTCATCCTCTGTCGTCCCCTTCTCCTCCCGCCTTCAATCTTTCCCAGCATCAGGGTCTTTTCCATTGTCAGTTCTTCACATCAGGTGGCCAAAGTATTGGAGTTTCAGCTTCAGCATCAGTCCTTCCAATGAACACCCAGAACTGATCTCCTTTAGGATGGATTGGTTGGATCTCCTTGCAGTCCAAGGGATGCTCAAGAGTCTTCTCCAACACCACAGTTCAAAAGGATCAATTCTTTGGTGCTCAGCTTTCTTTATAGTTCAACTCTCACATTCATACGTGACTACTGGAAAAATCATAGCTTTGACTAGACGGACCTTTGTAGACAAAGTAATGTCTCTGCTCTTTAATATATTGTCTACGTTGGTTATAGCTTTTCTTCCAAGGAGCAAGCATATTTTAATTTCATGGCTGCAGTCACCATTTGCAGTGATTTTGGAGCCCAAGAAAATAAAGTCTCTCACTGTTTCCATTGTTTCCCCATCTATTTGCCATGATCTTAGTTTTCTGAATGTTGAGTTTTAAGCCAACTCTTTCACTCTCCTCTCGCACTTCCATCAAGAGGCTCTTTAGTTCTTCTTCGCTTTCTGCCATAAGGGTGGTGTCATCTGCATATCTGAGGTTACTGATCTTTCTCCTCGCAATCTTGATTTCAGCTTGTGCTTCATCCAGCCTGGCATTTTGCATGATGTACTCTGCATATAAATTAAACAAGCAGGGTGACAGTATACAGCCTTGATGTACTCCTTTCCTGATTTGGAACCAGTCTGTTGTTCCATGTCCATTTCTAACTGTTGCTTCTTGACCTGCATACAGATTTCTCAGGAGGCAGGTCAGGTGGTAGGGTATTCCCATTTTTAAGAATTTTCCACAGTTTATTGTGATCCATACAGTCAAAGGCTCTGGCATAGTCAATAAAGCAGAAGTAGATGTTTTTCCAAAACTCTCTTGCTTTTTTGATGATCCAGTGGGTGTTGGCAATTTGATCTCTGGTTCCTCTGCCTTTTCTAAATCCAGCTTGAACATCTGGAAGTTCACAGTTCACATACTGTTGAAGCCTGGCTTGGAGAATATTGAGCATTACTTTGCTAGCATGTGAGATGAGTGCAATTGTACGGTACTTTGAACATTCTTTGGCATTGCTTTTCTTTGAGATTGGAATGAAAACTGACCTTTTCCAGTCCTGTGGCCACTGCTGAGTTTTCCAAATTTGCTGGCATATTGAGTGCAGCACTTTCACAGCATCATCTTTTAGGATTTGAAATAGCTCAACTGGAATCTATCAAGTCCACTAGCTTTGTTCCTAGTGCTGACTTCGCATTCCAGGATGTCTGGCTCAAAGTGAGTGATCACACCATGATTATCTGGGTCATGAAGATCTTTTTTGTCTAGTTCGTCTGTGTATTTTTGCCACCTCTTCTTAATATCGTCTGCTTCTGTTAGATCCTTACCATTTCTGTCCTTTCTTGTGCTCATCTTTGCATGAAATGTTCCCTTGGTATCTCTGATTTTCTTGACGAGATCTCTAATCTTTGCCATTCTATTATTTGCCACTGTTTCTTTCAACTGATCACCGAGGAAGGCTTTCTTATCTCTCCTTGCTATTCTTTGGAACTCTGAATTCAAATGGGTATCTGGTCCCATCACTTCATGGCAAATAGATGTGGAACAATGGAAACAGTGGCAGACTTTATTTTTTTGAGCTTCAAAATCATTGCAGATGATGACTGAAGCCACGAAATTAAAAGATGCTTAACTCCTTGGGAGAAAAGTTATGACCAACCTAGACAGCATATTAAAAAGCAGAGACATTACTTTGCCAACAAAGGTCCATCTAGTCAAGGCTATGGTTTTTCCAGTAGTCATGAATGGATGTGAGAGCTGGACTATAAGGAAATCTGAGCACCAAAGAATTGATGCTTTTGAACTGTGGTGTTGGAGAAGACTCTTGAGCATCCCTTGGACTGCAAGGAGATCCAACCAGTCTATCCTAAAGGAAATCAACCCTGAATATTCATTGGAAGGACTGATGCTGAAGCTGAAACTCCAATACTTTGGCCACCTGATGCAAAGAACTGACTCAATGGAAAAGACCTTGATGCTGGGAAAGATTGAAGGCGGGAGGAGAAGGGGACGGCAGAGGATGAGATGATTGGATGGCATCTTCGACTCAATGGACACGAGTTTGAGTAAACTCCAAGAGTTGGTGATGGACAGGGAGGCCTGGTGTGCTACAGGCATGGGGTTACAAAGAGTCAGAGATGACTGAGCAACTGAACTGAACTGAACTTCCTTTTTTCCTTTGCCTTTCACTTTTCTTCTTTTCTCAGCTGTTTGCAAGGCCTCCTGAGACAACCATTTTGCCTTTTTGCATTTCTTTTTCTTGGGGGTGGTCTTGATCACTGCCTCTTGTACAATGTCATGAACCTCCGCTTATAGTTCTTCAGGCACTCTATCAGATCTAATCCCTTGAATCTATTTCTCACTTCCACTGTATAATCGTAAGGAGTTTGATTTAGGTCGTACCTGAATGGTCTAGTAGTTTTCCCTACTTTCTTCAATTTAAGTCTGAATTTGGCAATAAGGAGTTCATGATCTGAGCCACAGTCAGCTCGCAGTATTATTTTTGCTGACTGTATAGAGCTTTTCCATCTTCAGCTGAAAAGAATATAATCAATCTGATTTCAGTATTGACCATCTGGTGATGTCCATGTGTAGAGTCTTGTGTTGGTGGAAGAGGGTGTTTGCTATGACCAGTGCGTTCTCTTGGCAAAACTCTATTAGCCTTTGCCTTGCTTCATTCTGTACTCCCAGGCCAAATTTGCCTGTTTACTCCAGGTGTCTCTTGACTTCCTACTTTTGCATTCCAGTCCCTTATAGTGAAAAGGACATCTTTTTTGGATATTAGTTCTAGAAGTTCTTATAGGAGTTCATAGAGCCGTTAAACTTCAACTTCTTCAGCATTACTGGTCGGGGTATAGACTTGGATTACTGTGTATTGAATGGTTTGCCTTGGAAATGAACAGAGGTCATTCTTTCATTTTTGAGATTTCATCCAAGTACTGCATTTTGGACTCTTTTGTTGACTGTGAGGGCTGCTCCATTTCTTCTAAGGGATTCTTGCCCACAGTAGTAGATATAATGGTCATTTGACTTAAATTCACTGATTCCAGTCCATTTTAGTTTACTGATTCCTAAAGTGTCAATGTTCACTCTTGCCATCTCCTGTTTGACCACTTCTAATTTGCCTTGATTCATGGACCTAACATTCCACGTTCCTATGCAATATTGCTCTTTACAGCATTGGACTTTATTCCACCACCGGACACATCCACAGCTGGGTGTGGTTTTTGCTTTGGCTCCGTCTCTTCATTCTTTCTGGGGTTATTTCTCCACTGATCTCCCATAGCATATTGGGCACCTACCGACTTAGGGAGTTCATCTTTCAGTGTCCTATCTTTTTGCCTTTTCATGCTGTTCATGGGGTTCTCAAGGCAAGAATACTGAAGTGGTTTGCCATTCCCTTCTCCAGGGGACCACATTTCGTCAGAACTCTCCACCATGACCCGTCCATCTTGGGTGGCCCTACAGGCAACATTACTCAGTTTCACTGAGCTAGATAAGGCTGTGGTCCATGTGATCAGTTTGGTTAGTTTTCTGTGATTGTGGTTTTCATTCTGTCTGCCCTCTGATGGATAAGGATAAGATGCTGATGGAAGCTTCCTGATGGGAGAGACTGACTGGGGGGTAATTGGGCCTTGTTCTGATGGGAAGGGCCATGCTCAGTAGATCTTTAATCCAATTTTCTGTTGATGGGTGGGGCTGTGTTCCCTCCCTGTTGTTTGACCTGAGGCCAAACTATGGTGGAGGTAATGAAGATAATGTGACCTCCTTCAAAAGGTCCCATGCATGCACTGCTGCATTCAGTGCCCCGGACCCTGCAGCAGGCCACTGTTGACCCACGCCTCCGCCAGAGACTCCTGGACACGCATGGGCAAGTCTGGGTCAGTCTCTCGTGAGGTCACTGCTCCTTCTCCTGGGTCCTGGTGTGCACAAGGTTCTGTCTGTGCCCTCCAAAAATCCATTTCCCAATCCTGTGTAAGTTCTGGCAGCTCTATGGTGGGGTTAATGGTGATCTCCTCCAAGAGGGCTTATGCCATACCCAGGTCTGCACCCAGAGCCCCTGCCCCTGTAGCAAGCCACTGCTGACCCGTACCTTTGCAGGAGACACTCAAATACAATTCTGGCTCAGTCTCTGTGGGGTCACTGGGTCCTGGTATGTTTAAATTATTCCCTGGTAATAAGCCAGGTTGCACTTTATAAGGAGAAATTAACTCTTTAGGACCCCAGAGTGTAATATGTTGTACCTTGCTAGTAATCTAAAAGTATCTATTGTGCTTCTTAATAGTAAGTTGGGCTCTAGGATACTGGTTTATTGCTTATAACTTGTACGGTTTCTGTTTTATCGATGACAAAAGAGATGGTACATGATCTTAGTGAAGAAAACCACAAAAAATGGTTTGGTTCAATTAAAGTACATTGGTGTGAAAACCTATCTTTTTTCTTTATTTAAACCATTTCTTTTATATTTTCTTTTGAACTTTTTATTTTATATTGGGGTATAGCCAATTAACAATGTTGTGACAGTTTCGGGTGAACAGCGAAGGGACTCAGCTATACATATACATGTATCCATTCTCCTCCAAACCTCCCTCCTATCCAGGCTGCCACATAACGTTAAGAAGAGTTTCATGTGCTATACAGGGTCCTTGTTGGTTATCCATTTTGAATATAGCAGTTAAACCATTTCTTCCTTATAGGAAATACATATTGTAAGCAAAGACATTTCATGGTGAATTAAATAAAATTTGACATTTGTTTAGTGATTATTATATGCAAAGTCTTGAAGAAACAAACCCTTACATATTCTTGGTTTATTTAGGTACATTTATATAGCACCAGTATTTGAGATTAAGAAAAATCAACAATTTAGGAAGAATATGTTATACGTTAATAAATGAATTATGCAAATAATAATGGCAGTTCCCAATTACTGAACTTCCACTATTTCTCAACATTATAGTAATAATTTTATATGCATTAATTTACTTACTTCTCATTACAACCCTAAGGGGTAGCTATTGGTATCCCATCTTAAAGACAAGTAAATTATGACCAACAGCTAGTAAGTGTCAGAGCTGAGTTTCAAAATTAGATCCATTTGACTGCAAAGCCCTTGATCTTAATCTGTATCTCATTATGCTTCAAAAACACACATTTTAGGCTGGGTAGAATCAATAAGTAAAAGCCGGTTATTGTAGGATATGGATTTTTGCCACTCTTGACAGACAGAAAGATGTGACATTTCTACTGCTGGCAATAGGTCTTCAAGAGTTCCTCTTAAAAATGCAAATCTGTACTCCTAGAAGGATAACATAGTAAGAAAATAAACATTTTTAAGCTCTTAACATGTGTGTCCTTGCAAAATCTTAAAAGAATGGGACAAAGGGCAGATAAGTTTTGATAAGGTTGAGGAGTGACAGGTATGGAATAAGGAAGGAGCAAGCCTGAGCAGGGGTTTTGGGAGCAGTACCACCAGGAAACACAGAAGCATGAAAGAACGGGAGTAGGGGGGTGGATGGTGTGTGTTTGTGGGGCTCCTAACTAGGGACAAGAGAAGAGAACATCTAAGACAAGATTTTATAGCTCCATAATTTGCACTAGGCCACTACTGCTGCTTCTATTAAAAAATTCAACAGCATTACATTAGCAAGTATGATAAAATCGACTTGTATGAATTAAAAAACTATAGTAGTTGCTTTAAGCAATGACTGAGTTATAATTGCTATTGTCAAAGAGCTTATAATCAAAGAAGCATTTTTTCCCTCTTTCACACCTATTTGCTCCACCATTCTTTACATAATATCAGATGTTACCCATAATCTCTTGCAACATGATTCTGAATTAGTCTTATACACAGAATAGAGATGCTAAGAGAATTGATTGCTAATTAGTTCTGTTGCTTCTTTTCACTGCAGTCATATTCTTAAGTTAGTATACTCATCAATATATGACTCATTCACAAAACTTAACTGCAGTTTTAGTTAAATATCTAGTTATCATCATTGTAATGCTAATAATTATAAGGATGATGATGATGATAATAATAATAAACTGGAGTGGTTTTAGGGTTAGAAATGTGAGTCTAAAAATGCTATCTTCATGATCTGCGTTTATCCTACATCAATAATTTTGCATCAAATTTGCTCAACTTACAAATCAAAAATAGATTTTTCTGTCAGCAAAGACTAGGCTTATATCTGAAAATCAAGCACAGCTTGTACATCATCATTAACCATAAAGGCTCTGAAATCAGAACCTAGCTGCCAATTTTGTTGATGATGCATAAGATGAAATCGAGTACAGCTGGCTCTTCTGTCCCATGCTAGCTCTGCAGTACTGACATTAGTGAAAAATCTGTTTGTTTTTTGTTTCAGGAAATTAAATAGCTATGACTAAAATGAAGCAGAGGGAACAGATATATCTGAGCAATAAACAGGTGCTATTTTTATTTTTAAGTTTATTTCACTTCCATTAGGTGCAACACTACTTTGACAAATTGCAATGACCTCAAAGAAAATATGTGAATCTTAAAAAAGAAAAAAAAAAACCAGAGGAGCCCCTTTATTGATAAATGAGAACCAAATCACACAAATAATTTATAATTTAAAATTCACCATAAGTAAATATAATTCTCTTAATGATTATTCCTCCTAACAGAGTGTCTATGGGCTGATTACACCTTCAAAAAGGAGATTTTATTTCCTGACATGTCAACTGCCTTAGTAGAATAGGCACTTCATGATTTAGGCTCAAGGTGAGTAACTTAGTGGTGGAGAAATAAACCAATTTCTAAATATTTCCTTAAAATGAGGAAGTGAGAGAATTTTCAATGAGGCAATATTAAGTTAAAGGCATAAAACTTATTTCCAAATCCCTAAATTTATTGGAAGCTTGTTGAATTAAGGAGATCCTTATCCTCTTTTTCCAGGCAAGCATTAAATATGCTGTGCCAGTGTGGGGTGGAAGTAAGGACTGAACACACACATTAACTGCCAACACTTCAGGAAATCCGGTGAAAGAAATCTTTTTAAAGATACATACACAAGGATGGGGGGAAGGGACAGTTAAGGAGTTTGGGACTGGCATGTACACTCTGCTATATTTAAAATGGATAACCAACAAGGACCTACTGTATAGCACAGGGAACTCTGCTCAATCTTATGTGGCAACCTGGATGGGAGGGGGTGTAGGGGGAGAATGGATACATATGTGTGTAGGGCTGAGTCCCTTATCCTGAAACTATTACAACATTGTCAATTGGCTATATACCCCAATACAAAATAAAAAGCATAAAAAAAAACAAGAAGGAAGAGAGGAGATGACAGCAACATACTTTTGAAAACTGGAAAAGAGGTGAATGAAATCTGACAGACTTAGCAGATCTCAAAGAGAGGAAACTAAGTTAGTAAGGGAGAAAGCCGATGAACACCCCCATTGACATAACAGAATCTTCCAAGAAATGACAGCCCTAGGGAATTCTGAAACTGAAAGTGAAGGAGGGCAGGTCTCCTGGAGGATTGGGTGAAAGCTGACCAAGGAGCAGTTATCTCTGTGAATCCCTTTTCAAGCTGAGGCTAAAGGAAGAGCGATTCTCCCCACTTTGGAATACATCCCTCATGTTATTTTAGACTTATATAGAGGCCAGGCACAGTTGAAGACCTAATAGTCTATTGAAAACATCCCTTCAAGCCCCTTCTCCACTCAGCTCCCAGGACACTGGCAGCCAAATCTTGACCCTCCACCAAGCAGAAAGGTGGACTTTTCCCGAATACCTGGCCATTCCACCTGGAAAGATCTAAAACTATCGCTAATCAGGATACCCAACAAATAGTCTTTCCAGATCACCTTGCAGTAAAGCTCAGATCAGTGAGTTCCATATGGGTGTATGCATTCAGAGCTCCCAATCAGCTTTTAGTCTTTCATTCTTAACTGGAAGCAGAAAATCAAGGATTATAAGACATCTGAGAAAATCTCTAATGCAGAGGGGATAGGGGACTTGGGGAAGGAAGGAATAGGAGTTGTAATTTAATGGGTACAGAGTTTTAGTTTAGGAAGATGAGAAAGTTCTGGAAGTGAATGGTAGTGATAGTTGCACAACAATGTGAACTTACTTAATGCCACTGCACTGTACACCTAATATTGGTTAAAATGGTAAATCTATGTTATATATATTTTGCAACCACAAAATAAATAGAAAAATTAAGTTTATGAGACTGTCGATTGTAAAATAAAGGCGTGGAATTTTCTTTAAAAATACAACAGAAACAAAATTAAATAAAAACAAGTAGAAAGTGATAAGAAATTAAAGCATGAGACCAGGAGATCTAACGTATAATATATAATGAAGATATTTCCAGAAATGGAGAAAAGAGAAAACATACAAGAGGAAATCATTAGTGAAATAATCCAAGAAAATGCCCCATAACTGTAAGACATTAATTTACAAATTGAAAGGCCTATTCAGTGTTCAATATGATGGATGAAAACAGAATCACATCAAAGCATTAACACTGGAAAATTTTAGAATAACGAAGACAAAGGAAAGATGACCAAAGTTTCCGGAGAGGAAAATATCAGGTCAAGAATCACAACAGTGTTTCATTTCTTAACAGTAAGACTGGGACTGGAGCAACGACTTTATATTTCTGAAAAAAAGCATTTCCCACCTAAAACTGTATTATCAGCCAAACTGTTAATTAGATTACAAGAAAGAATAAAGAGATTGTCAGAAATGTAGGATCTTTAAAAATTTACCTCCTAGAAACTCTTGCTCTGAGACTACTGGAAGATATACTCTGAGAAAAAGAAAATGTATGTTGTCAGGGGGAGAACACTAAGGGAAGAGGACTACGTGGGCAGAGAGAACAGAGAATCCAACACAGAAAAAGGGCAGAGAAGCCCTAGATAAGAGTATAGGTTTACAGGACCCATAGTTATATGGGTCACCATACGCACAAGTCAAACACCATACTACATCAGTTAGTACTGTCAAACTCCTTAGACAGTTTTTGGCTGAGGACAGTGCAAGGCTCTTTATTCCATATGCTTCCTTCCCTCCACACAGAACAGCTGTGCACAGATAAAAGTGGTAGAATTACTCTAAATGCTGATGGTGCATGAGGCAATAAAAGAATATGTCCCTGAATTAAATGGTTACACTGAATGCTGTCAGCCATATTAGCAAGAGTCTTATGATCTCTGCAGACTACAATTTAGAAGAAAATATGTATTTACCTAAATACATTAAATTCTCTCACGTGGACATTCTCCTGCATAGGAGTCTGTACATGTGTGTGATAGGTGTGTGAGTAAGTCTCTGAAGGGATATACAAGGAGCTGATGACATATTCGTTTCTGGGGAAAGGAAGTGTGGGGTTGGGCAAAGGGGGCATGAGGAAAACTTACTTTTCAAGATTTATCCTTTCATTCCTTTTGAATTTTTATCACAATTCAAAAAAATGAATAAATTACATGCTTTAAAAATTTATAGTTTTAAGCAAGAAATTCAACATCTAGGAGTTTATACTAAAGAAATCTCTATCCTTAAAGCAAATGATGTAGGTACAGGGATTTCTTTGTGTCAGCAAAACTTTAGAAACAGCTTACATATAAATTTACTAGGTACTGATAAAATAAATTATGTATCTTCCTGCAAGGGAATAGTATGCAACCAGAAAAAAGTAAAAGCCCTTTATGTACTGATACAATACTATCTCCCAAATAAGCTGTTAAGAGAAAACAGATAAGAAACATACTTAAACAAATGTGCGAACTCACATTTGGTTGTATACATGTAGACTATCTCTGGGAGAAAACACAAACATTTTAAAACATTGGTTTAGCCTGAACTTCATGGCAGGGGAACAGGGATATGACAGAAATTATTCTCTGGATGTAATTTTGTACCTTTTGAATTTTGAGCCATTTGAATATATTACCTTTGAAAACCAAACGGAATTACAGTTTTGAAAATGTGGGGCATTTTTAAATAGCCAAGATTCTTTTCATCTCAATTCTTCCTTTTTTCCCTATTGCAAAGCCAGTATGAGATCTTTCATCTAATAATAACACTCTGGTTGTAGTTCTGCAATGTTTAAGAAATGAAATCTGTTACTCCTGCTGGGATCACAAGAGTTGTCAGCATACGTGGGCAGCAGTGGGTGAAGAAGAGCTTTTGGATTTAAGGCATATAAACTAAATACCAAAGTTGAATGTATTATAACAACATTGTTAATATAGGAGAAATTTTATAGTAATGTCGCTTATGAAGACATCAGTGATATACTTCTCTAAGATACAGATAGACCATTCAAGATAGACCAAACGGACGTCACTGGTGGCCCAGTGGTTAGGAATCCACCTTCCAAAGCAGGGACACAGGTTCGATCCCTGGTCAGGGAACTAAGATATCACATGCCGTGGGGCAACTACCTAGCCTGAGCTCTCCAGTGCCTATGCAAAGTTAGAGTACTGCAACAAAGACCCAGCATAGTGAAAAAAAAAAAAAAAGACCAAAGATAGGAAAAGAGAGGGATAATGGGAGCTCCAGACTGGATTTCAAAGCTATGTCTGGGTCCCTTTTCAATAGTATGACTTATTGGGATAGAGGAGCATATTTTGTTTCCTCCTTCCTCCTCCACGTGTTTTATAAACCATCACGCATATTAGAAATGTGGGTATGAATTTAACTCCATAGAAGACTTTTGAAAATGCTATAAATAACTAACTTCCAGGAAATTAAGTGAGCTTTGTATATAAAAAAAGCCCCAGATGTAATGTGATAAAGACAAGATGCAGTGGTAAAGATCCTTGCGCCCCCAAATTGGTCTATTTGTATTCAAAATCTGCATTCAAAGACCCCACCATGGTCTCTAGCACAGCCCACATTACCATCTACAGATTCATCTAGGACCAAAATGGGCTTCCCTGGTAGCTCAGATGGTAAAGCATCTGCCTACAATGCAGGAGACCCGGGTTCGATCCCTGGGTTGGGAAGATCCCCTCGAGAAGGAAACGGCAACCCACTCCAGTATTCATGCCTGGAAAATCCCATGGACTGAGTAGCCTCATGGACTCGCAAAGAGTTGGACATGACTGAGTGACTTCACTTCACTTCAGGACCAAAATTATTTGATGAGATTATGGAATTATCTAAAAAAGACTTTGACTATATGAACATTTACTTTCCCAAACAAAACTGACAGATTTTCCAAGACATCACATCAAGCTTCTACTGTGTTGCCATCTGTCTCAATACTGAAAACCTGAGTAATCTTTAAATGAAATCCTCTTAGCATGACAAATGACTCTAATGGCATCTCTTAATGAACAAATGGCTACCAGCTTGAAAAATCTATGTCTCTGAAAGAAAAGTGCAACTTTCAATAGAAATCCCAAGGACAGTTTTTTTTACTGGAGGTATTGGCCAAGCACTGGGGAAGGTCAAGGGCCAACACTCTTTAGAAAGACAACCATGGCAGTCCCATGCGGTCGTGTGGAGCAGAACCTGACTAGGGCAAGGAAGCCACTAGTGGTAGGAAACAATATAGGCAGCTGTTGTCAGAATTCAAGTAAAAAATGATAAAAGGTGAAGGAAGAGAGAGGAAATAGATTTTGAGGGGAAGGAAATGGGGATGAGGGGATACAATGTTTAGAGTTAGAATGGACAAGAAGCTCGGACAGCTTTGGCAAAGAAAGTTTCTGCCCCCCTCTCCTGAGTTGTCTGTGCATCTACAGCTCTTTCAGGGCCTTGTTCTCTTTTGCCTTCAGAGGCCACCATTCACTTGCCTGCTACTTGCCAGATGTTGGGATCACAACCCTGGCCTCAGGGAAGTGCGATGTGCAGAAGGTTATATTTTGCGGTGCTCTTCTTTGCTCTGATTGTCCCATACTCCCCAGCCCCCACCACCACTCAAGTCTGTGCAGATGTTAATAATGACTGAAGGTGAGAAACAAACGAAAGAAATGACAACATAAAGGATAGATTACAAACTGTTCATGAAATAAAACTTTCCAACAGTTTAAAGGAAAAGAGCAATAAAAAGCTTACCACGTACAAAGAGACCCCCTTAAGAGCACACCCCGGTTCCTAGCCTTGCTTCCTAGCCTTAAGTTCCACGGTAATTGACCCTCCTCTTAGAAAATGTGGTGCTGGTGCTTAGTTGTGTCCGACTCTTTGTGACCCTTTGGGCTATAGCCCACCAGGCTCCACTGTCCAGGGGATTCTCCAAGCAAGAATACTGGAGGGGGCTGCCATCTTCCTGACTCAGGGATCAAACCCACACCTCCTGTGTCTCCTGCCTTGCAGGCGAATTCTTTACCCACTGAACCACCGGGGAGTGCGGGGGGAGTGCCTGTCTTCAGGTCTCTATTCTACACGTCTTTACTATGGTTTGCCCTACTCATGGTAGTTTAATTTCATGAAAGATCCAGCCCTCTCTCCAATCAATGCAACCCACAGGATATTATTATATTTGTATATTTGCAACAACACCATTCCCAAGCCTGAGTTAAGCATTATGAAATAACACTATAGAGGGTCTCTAACAGCACAGCCCCTTGTAGAGTTTGCATTTCAACTTGTGCCACTGGTAGCAGTGAAGATTTGCCACCTTATTCTTCTTGGTCATCCACTGAATTCTACACAAGCATACCTCCCAAAGGCAAATAATAATTATCAAAGACAATTCATATTAAAGAAGAGAAAAATTTCCCTAAATATAACATAATCTGCACCAAGTCTACCTTAAATGGAGATAACTGGCTACATTTTTATTCAGTTATGTTGATTCTCACTTTGTTCATCCTCCTGCTTCTAACCATGCCCAGATTCCTATAGGTCTGTAAGAAACAGGATGCATCACAGTAACCTTTTCAAGTGACAGCAACTCCCTTCCTACACAAAGATGTTGAAATCATGGAATTATTAAAGAGTATAGATATAAATGTCATGTGTTTGTGTGTGTGTGTGTGCAAAGTGAGTGGAGGGTCTTTTTCCAGGTATAATTAACTTGGCTCTTTTAAGTATCTGATTTCTTTTGCTATTTGAACTAATGTTTTGGTTCTTGGCTATACTAAAATATTCTGTAATCACAAATATTGTATAGTTCTAGGGAGCGAACAGACAAGCACGGGGTATAACATACTTAAAGGAAAAGAACGTCTTAAATTTAAAAAAGAGAAGCAACTTAGCCAAAGTTTAAAAAGTGAGAATTCTTAAACTTTGGAATATATGGTTATAATTTGCTCAAGAATAAAGAATGCGATCATGTGATGGGTTCCAATAAAATTTAACCTTTCAGTCTCTTAGAATTTATAACTTTGCTATTCTTGTTACTATGGTAAATGTTTTCATTCACAAGGATAAGGTGGACTCTAAGATCTCAACTGTAAAAATGGATGATTATTTCTGCTTCCACATCATTTATTTAATGTAGTCTATGATTTCCACTATTTACAAATAACTGTAGATAGCCTAATGGCCAGGTCCTAAAATTTTCAAGATAAATTAGAGAGAATTTTTGCCCTTATAGAGGTCAGTTTAAGAGGGGAGATAGAGAAATAAACAAAAAATTGAATATGGGTCACAATAGAAAGATGTACAGAGTATGACAAGTAACTGATCAATTTTAGAGTGTGTAGGTTGGAGGTGTAGGGAGCATGGCAGTGTTGGTGTCAGGAAAGATTTCACAGAAGCTAAAGCCCTTGAACTAAGTATTGAAGGATAGACAGTATGGGAAGTTCATTCCAGCCTGAGGAAAGAGCTTGTGCAAAGGTACTAATACATGAAGCAACACAGGCAACTTGGGGAACCAGTCTTAATTGACTAGGAGAGGGAGCTGAGGCTGGGTGCATCAACAAGTAAAGAGGTGGGAGATACACAGGGACCAAAAAGGTTGCTGTGTTTCCTGTCTCGAGCTTTTACCACTAAACTCTCTGTTGTGATGGTAGAAGGGTTTAATGTCTCTGCGACAAGAAGAGTCTCATCCTCCCTGGAGTTAGTTGCTCAGTCGTATACGACTCTTTGCGACCCCATGGATTGTAGCCCGCCAGGATCCTCTGTCCATGGAATTTTCCAGGCAAGAATACTGGAGTGGGTAGCCATTCCCTTCTCCAGGGGATCTTCTTCACCCAGGGACTGAACCCAGGTCTTCTGCATTGCAGGCAGATTCTTTACCTTCTGACCCCCCAGGGAAAGAGGTTTAACCCAAAATGGGCATTCTTATTTGATTTTGACATGCCACTCCCTATGTGACAATACGAAATGCTCCCTCCCCTCTGCCCAGTAACAGTAACATAATAAATTATATCTTATGTGTATTCATCAATATTAGTCATCGGGTAAGTTCTGTATGTACTATGCCCCAGCACTAAGGCCTTGAACAGGTAGGTAAAGTAAGTATTAGAGACAAGTATATCTCTTTTCAATTCAAATGGCAGAAAATTCAGTCCCAACTGACTGTAGCTAAAAGAGAACCGATTTACTCACATGAGAATCTGATGGGTCTCATGAGCTTCAGGAACAGCTTGATCCAGGCTCAAATGTCTTGAACTCCCAATTCCCCTCCATCTCTTGGGTCCATTTTCTCTGTGTCAGCTGCATTTGCTAGCAGACTCCTTTGCCTGTGGTGGCAGTTTTCATCTTTTCATGCTGAAGTCCTAAGAACAAAAAAAAGGGAGAGATCATTCCTGGTGGCTCCCACAC
Source organism: Cervus canadensis (assembly GCF_019320065.1). Lineage (NCBI taxonomy): Eukaryota > Metazoa > Chordata > Mammalia > Artiodactyla > Cervidae > Cervus > Cervus canadensis. The sequence goes on along the minus strand of NC_057400.1, from coordinate 36,846,538 downwards.
ATATCCTGACTGTCCTTGTGGCTATTTGGGGTGCTGATTGGTCAATGTAAGGAAGAACTAAGGTAAACACTGGTACAGATGAGTGAGGTCCAGGTGGTATTTGTATGATGATTCATCTGCCACGACACATCTGGATACTAGAACCATGACCTCAGGGGACTCGTTTGCCGTCTACCCCGGATTCTGTACTTCCACAACTCCTCCAGTATCAGCTCCCAGCTCCTTGTCTCTTCCTCAGGAAACATGGATCACTGTTTCTCTCTCCCCATGTATGTGCCTGTGGGCAGCCTCTTCCTACTTTCAAGGAAACACTATCCCCCTCTGAAGCTCCTTCAGGATATTGAGTCCTGTCCGGAAACCCTTTTCCCTGAGAATTTAGGATTCTATAAAACAAAGCCAGAAGCATGCATATGTTACTTTTGCCTTTCTTTTTTCCATGTCTTGGGACAGTGAACATTTAGCAGGAGACCTGCTTACAGACGTGGGAAGGGAGAAGAGAAGCAATAGCAGAAAATACAAGGAGGGGAAAAAAGTGTAAACATAATTTAGATTTCAAAATATTATCCCAAGGACTCACTCACATGGCATTTCCAATTGGTAATACAGAAAGTTCTGGGGTTTTTCCTTTCCTTCTCTCCCCCTCCTTTCTCTCTCTGATATGAGCAAACAGACAGACCACTGGCAAATAAGCTGGTAAATGAGTAGCCCTTATATAGAATGTGTGATGTAATTGTCCTGACAGGTATTACATGCTACTTTTCTTTTTAGGATGGAATTTATATATCAGTCTCAGCTAAGTATAGCTCCGATCTGACTAATACAAACTTACAATATTTTGTGTTTATAGTTTTGAATATTGTGACCACGGAAAATTGATTTTTTAAAATGTGTTGGGTTTCTGCTTTTTTGAGGACTGATCCTTCATAAGCACTTCTAAATAGCACATCTAAAATAAAGAATTTCCAGCAAAAGAAAATCAAGGAGTAACAGAGTTTTTCATGTATATCATTGATGCCTTTCAACAGGACGTACAGAGCCAGGCTCCAAAAAGAAACTGCTCTAAGAAGTCAACACAGGGAGAATTTAACTCAAAGAATTTGTAAAAACAGGTGATGAAAGGGAGAAGAGAGCCCCCAAAGAAGGCAGTGACTCTAGGATAAAACAACTATCCTAAAAAATAGGATAAGACAACTATAATTCTTAAGTGAGAGGAATAAAGGGAAAAGCCAATGTTACTGGAGCCCAGGGTCAACCGTCACAGGGCATTTGGGCTTCCCTGGTGGCTCAGAGAGTAAAGAATCTGCCTGCAATGCAGGAGACAAGTTCGATCCCTGGGTGAGGAAGATCCCTGGAGAAGGGAATGGCTACCCACTCCAGTATTCTTGCCTGGAGAATTCCATGGACAGAGGAGCCGGGCTACAGTCCATAGGGGTCACAGGTTCAGACAGGACTGAGCGACTAACACTTTCACTCTTCAAAGCAGGGGGCAGATGAGGAATATTCTGACTTGCCCCATCCTTCAGCTCTCTGCTTTCCTGCTTCCCACTGCTCACACCCAGCTGGCACCAGCTCCTCAGGGAAGGCAAGGCAACACTGCTCACTGCTTGTAGGATCAGCTCCTCTGTGATTACAGACCAGAGACAGGGAGAGAAGAGCCAGGAATGGATCAGAGCGCACACAGGCCTGCGACCCTGAAGCCTCCACTAAGAATTTTTAAAAATTCACTGTTAACAAATCCAGGTTTGATATTATAATTTATGCAGGAAGAACAAAGTTGTCTATAATGAGTTCCATCAAGGAGTTACCAAAGGCTCTACAACTTGGGGATAAATCATTGAAATCAGGGGGGGAAAAAAAAAGGCCAGTTACATATGTATGTTCATATTTTGAACTGATGTTGGAAGCTCTGTCAATTTTGCTGAATTTAGTCAACCTTCTTTTTAAGAACACAACCTACCTTTATTTCTTTATTTTTTTTTTCTTTTTTTTATTTCTTCGCTTTTTAAATGCAGAAAGCTCCTAGCTCTATAACCTTGCTTGCCCCTTTCTTTTCATTTGGAATACTGAGAATCCAATAGCTTTTTATTGTTAGGCTTCTGTTGATCCATTTAATGGTTACTGCATTTGCTTATACTAGGACTTCAATGATAGTGTCCAAAATGAATTTTCTATCACCAAAACTATTTTCTATCTCTACTGCACTACTGCACAGGAAACAGCAAATGTTTGTGCTCATTTCTTTGAAGTCTCAACCTGGCTGGCACAACTCTCTAAACACAGATCATGATTAACTGAGTAATAAGGCAAGACTGCACAATAGTTTCTCTAATAAATTCTTCAATACTGTTACCTTAGAGAAGTCTTTTCAAAGGATTTAACTTCAGGTACACAGAAACTTTGGAAAAATTGAGAAATGTCCAAATGCTAAAACATTCACTGTTTTAAAAAACTGTAACAAGCTTTATGGTGTCAAGGAGATCCAAGTAAAAGATTTCCAAATTTTCAGTATCCTACTTTTTATTTTTACAAATTTCAGCATGATGGTTCTGGTTTTTTTTTTGCTTTTACTTTGAGAAAACTGATTGTTTCACTTGTACTTCTACTGGTCCTAGAACTAAGCTTTTTTTCACCTGTCTAAAATGCAGCATGTTTCTGGTTTAGTCTGGATACTCTTAATTCTCACTCTGTTAAACTTTTTTTTTAATTAAAATTTATTTATTTTTAATTGGAGGATAACTGCTTTACAATATTGTGTTGGTTTCTGCCATTATCAACATGAATCAGCCATAGATAGAGGCATGACCCCTCCCTCTTGAAGCTCCCTCCCACCTCCCACCACATCCCACCCCTTAAGGTTGTCACAGAGCACCAGGTTTGAGCTCCCTGCATCATACTGCAAATTTCCACTGGCTATCTAACTTTACAGGAGGTAATGTAAGATGTATGTTTCAATGCTACTCTCTTAATTTGTCCCATTCCCCTACCCCGCCCCCCCAATTCTATTCTCACTCTAAAAGTTTAAGTTCCATTCCATGGAGAATGGAACTGGCCACATGAAAAAAGGATAAGAAATAAGCAGAAGAGTTTAAAACTATGTGAGAAGTTGGAAGTTTCAGAAAAGTAGCAGTGAAAGAAAAATACCTCTTTATAAGCTGCAGAAGAAAGAACTTTAAGATGAAATTAAATCAGAGATACAAACATTTTATGGAAAAGGGAGACAGATGTGCTTTTGGAACCGGGAAAATACTGGTTAACTTTTAGTTGTGATCACACTTCGGTGGTGTCTATGTGAAGCAAGTGCTTTGGCTCTAAACTTGTTTCTTCCGCTTTTATGTTTTCTGCCTTCACCAACCTGGAGACAGGAGAATGAGGTAAATTTTGACTCTCTGGTGGTCAATGAGATAACTTCTGCTTGTCTTATAAATACTGCTGACGGATAAACAACTTAGTGTCTTTCAATTGAAAACTTCCTCCTAAAGACCATACAAGCCAGGTTTGGGGGCAAAATTGGAGAAAGTGGTCCTTGAACATTTTGCTACTTATAATTTATTCACTCATGTGGTGAATATGACATTGGAAAGGGCCTAAGACATCATCAGACCGTAACTGTGTCTGCTGTCATTTGAACAAAGCGAATAGTGACAACTATTTTTTCCTCTTAATATAGTTTTAATGGTACGGATGAATTCATTCTTTTTCTGAAGTAGTCCTAATATATTTTCTTTCTGAAAAATGTACAACATAATAAACTACAGGAAGACTGAATAATTTTATATTTGGTTACCTTTTTTCCATAAGACGCATTAGTAACTTTACACCTGAACCCAGTTATGTCCTTTAGAATCCTACAATGCTAGCATTGAAACCACTTGTCCTTCATTTTGGAGATGAGGAATCTGAAGCAGAGACAGACTAATTTCTGCAAGAAGGTATAGAGAGAAACAATGACAATATAATTAAAACCTGAAAACCGGCTCAGTCAATTCTTCACTATATTATTTTGTCCTGATTGTGAGCCAAGAACCACTTTCTCAGCCCCTTTAATTCACCCTATCCATGCCTGGTCACTTCAAATCTTTGCTGGCTTCTGCAAATTACATATCAGCATTCCAGAAAATGTGGAGTTCATACACCTGAGATCTTTCGCTCAAGAAGAACTACTATTCTTACTAGTCTATTAATTGGTGGTTCCTGGAACAGACTGCCTCCAGTTGTATATGGGCACCATAATAGAAAGGAGGAGTGTCCGGATGTGTGACAGAATGGCCTAAATACGGTAGCTAGAGCAGAAAGTCCCGAGGACCAAAAAAAAAAAAAAAAAAAAAAATTACTTATAGAGAAAGCCCCCTTTAAATGGCAGCACTGATGAAAGCTAGGACGTTCGACTTTGGAAAATTCAAATGTTCTGTGTTCAAGGCCTATGGTACGTTGGAGGCCAAAACGACACGTAAAAAGGCTCTAGGACTAAGTGCATGAGTCATGGAATTCACGCCCACGCTGATTCTACTGCACACCCTTTATACAACTACCCAAATAAAAACAGTAACACAGGCCTGGCCCCTTGAAAACCTATATAAATAATCCCGGTGGAGTTTAGGAAAGAAAGCATACTGTCCAGATAGGGTGTAGGCAGAACTCAATGAGATGCAAACATAGGCATATACTTTAAAATACGCTAGATGAGGCCGTTTAACGGGGAAGTGTTTTTGTTTTGAATAAAGGATCTATTGCCATAAACACACCGGACCTGAACTAGAAAGGCGTGTGAGAAAGCAGAGCAAGCACCAAGTTGTGTAAATCAATGCAGGAGTAAGTAACTCAGCGACCTGTTAACTAAACTCGTTGCCAAGTTCCCGGCGCCAGCCCCTTCCCGGGTGTGGAAGGAGGCCCCCCCCTCTTGCCCGGGAGGAGAAGGATGGGTCTCGACCCCGGGGTCTTCCCGCCGGCTCCGCTAGGTCCTTCCCACACGCGCGCGCCGCTCCGGGCAGGGCGGGGACAAGAGAGTACAGAGGGAAGGGCCGAGCGCGGCCAGGGAGGGCGGAGAGAGGCCGAGGAGGAGGGCGGCGGGCGGTTTTATTGTTTCCTTTCGCCCTCCTCCTCCCGCGCCTCGCCCCGGCGTCACTGGAAAGCTGCCCGAGCCGCCCGGCGGCGGGTTATTTATAGCGCGGGCTGCGCGCGCGTCACGGAGCCCGGCCCGACTGACGGGGCCGCTGACGCGCTTGGCCGCGAGGCCGAGTCCGCGGGGCTGCGCGCCGGGCGCCGGCGACAATGGGGTTCTGTGTGTGCAGCTGCCGTCGCCGCTGGGGGCCGGGGGAGGGGGGCGGGCAGCCGCTCCCCGACCCCCCTCCCTCTCGCCCGCGAGCCCCCGAAAGGTAACCGGCCTCTTCTGCCCCTGGCCGGGCCCCGCCAGCTGCTTTTTGCTTTTCTTTTTTAAAAATTTAATCAGTAAGTTTCCCTCGCCCCAACCGCTTCCATCTCCCCCGCTTTCCCTTCTGGCCCCCCAACATGACGAGACAGGGGGCTTTAGCCGGCCGGGGGCGACCGCTTTGTGCGTCCCGGGGAGCGGGAGCCGCCCAAGGCGCGCCCAGCGGGGGACGCGGTGACCGAGGGGCCGGGAGCGCCGGGCAGGTAACGTATCCTGGACCAGGAGCGGGGGCTTTGTCGGGGTCGGGGGAGGGGAGCTGGGGTGGGTGTGGGCGCCGGGCAGCCCTCTGGGACTCCTGTCTCCCCTCCACTCCCCGCTCTCCGCCCCGCTGGCCGGCGCGCAGAAAGCCAACCTGGGTGTGTGGCGCGAGAAGCGAAAGAGAAACTTCTGCGTGACTAGCTGAGGCTCCTCCGAGAGGCCAGGACGCTAGAGGCCCCCAGCCCCCACCCCGCCGCCGCCCCTCCCCTCCCCCGCCCGCTCCCCCTCCTCGCCGGGGACTTGGGGGCCCTCCCCTCGCCCGCCCCCGCCCCGCGGAAGGAGGGGCTGGCGAGGATTTTAGGGACTTCCTGGGACACGGAGACCGGCTCTGAACCATCCCCTCTCAGCCGTCGGGAGCTGGGCAAGCCAGCTCCGGAGCCTTTCGCACGTGGCAGGCAGGCAGAGAACTTGCTGTGCCTTCTAGGAAATTGCAATCGATTTGTAATGCAGTTTCGCTAATTGGGAGTTCAAAATTAAACTTTAATAAAGCATTTGTGTCGTCTCGTCTAATTGTGAAAGCTTCCATCCGTCCTGGTAGATAGACTCTGAGTCTCAAGTTAATGGCGCTAAGCTAGATTTCCCCCCAAGTACAATTCCGTCAGCCGGCGTCGGCGCAGCTGGATTTCCGTTAGGTACAGATGTTGCTAATGGCAGCTTAAGCACGGATGGGCAGATAGCATACGGAATGCAACATGTTGCCATATGGTTCCGTTAGCCTTTCACCTCCAGGGATATCAATCACATATATTCTGGGAGGAACTTAATGACTCTCTGAACGGCAAAATGAATTACCTGGTACAATTTATATCCCTTGACCTGATACGTTATAACAACAGGAAGATAGCATCCCACAGTTTCTGTGGTATGAATTGAACTTCAGAGCTACATTTCAAATTTTATAACATCTATTTGTAGTGTGAGGGGCTCTGTCAAACCATTCTGGCTGAAAAATCCCTTACTGTATTGTCCTCCTCCCCTCCCCCCCACCTCTGGTTTATAAAGTTTAGCGAAACTGTTGTCTTGGTAATTGCCAATCAGCTGACCAAATACTAATTGAAGAGAGTATGGAGAAATAGAAAATACGATTTCCAGAGCTAGTTACTTATGAGCAATCATTAGGAACACCATACTTTCGGAACACCATACTTTCCAAATTAATGGACTCCCAAGAAAAATCTATTTTGTGAATCGTTTCATTATAACTCCTAAACCCATTTAATAACTCTTTGAAATTGTTTTTTTTAATACTTAATTTTTAGGAAAGTAACTTACAAAAATGTACTCGGAAATATGAAATATAAAGACCTCCTTAGCCAACTACTTTCTCTTCCCTCCCTGGCAACCCACACCCTCATCTATGCGGGTACCTGAACTTGAATTCTGTATGTAGTGGTACTGGCGGTTTGTTTTTTTTTTTCTTCCAAACATGTCAGTGACAGCATACTGAAGTCACTGTTAGGTCTTAGTAGAATGATTCTGTAATATTTACCAGGTCTTTTAAAAAATATCCTGGTGATTAATAAAATGATTGACTGGCTCTAATTTCAGATTATAAACATGGTTGTCTTTTGCTGTATCCCTCCTTTTTCCTTCACTAATACAGAGAGGCAACACTGCAAGACAAGAAACTTAAGGGTAAAAGAAGTAAAATACTACAACTTTTTAAAAACTTTTTCCTATTAAGGGATATATGAAAGCTGTGGGTGTACTATCTTTTAAAAGATTTTGCTTCCAACAATACATAAACCACATTAATTCATGTGAACTGATAAACTAGGGTAATACACAAAATAGACATAGTCTGAAAACATTTTCAGTCATACAAGTTTCATAATTCATTTTTAAATTACAAGATGTCTCCTTTTTTCTTTTTGTAATAGGTGATGATTTGTTACCTAGTGCTTGAGTTTGGGCAATGATTTTGATAATTATGAAATAATATCTTTTATGTATGTAAATAGAAAAGTTTATACAGAACAAAATAAGATACATCTGAGTTATGACAACCCTTACTGGAGACTGTTTTTGGGTAATCTTTTAATGGCTGAAATTGTATTTCTCTGTAGCATCAGCATTCAATGAGTTTTAACCTTGATCTGTAGTGAGGCTGTTAATCATGACTACATCTCCATGACTTCTGAATAGGTAGTGAGTGTGTCCTTTAATCAGTCACACAGAACTCGCCTTATAAAGCTGTTATTGTCATGAGCAGATACTGCAGGCTTTTGTCAAGCCCCGTGATTATTAACGTGTTCGTTCTTCAAAAGCCAGGCTGAAAGTCCTGCTGTGCTTTATTGCACAATTCAAGTCCATTAGTACATAAAATCCTAAGCAGCAATATTTGTCTTTTCTCAAGTTAAAATATTACATATGTCATTCATAATTTCAGGCCCATTTGTGGACAAAAACTATGTGTGTATTTGGTATACATATATAGTAACAAAAACAAGATATGCATCTTGCATCATGACTTATTTGAAGTGAAGATTTGATGGATGTCCATTGTTACTCTAGATGAGGTGGCTGGCTGCCAAGGCGATCCCTCTAGCTTGAAAGTACTGGCATTGTTATTGTCTATCAGGGAATCACTTTCTAATTTTTAAGCTCCCAACTTCACCTCCCTCTTTCAATATGGCCCTTCCATACTGCTAATCTGAGAATTTGTTTGAATGTGAAAACTTTTGAAAATGTGTTTGTATTGGCCAAGATTTTCATTAGTATTTCTGGTTGCCTGCTGCTTTAATTTGAGCTGGCAAGTACATTTTAATTGAAAGTGAAGAAATACTATCAGGACAAGGTATATTCCCCATGCTCTGAGTAATTTTAATTGTGATGTAATCCTCAGTGCTTTCTTATTTTTTTACTTATGAATGTATTTTAAATTATTTAAGATAGGACAGATTTACGCCTTTCTCAAGGTAATATGGGACAAGTTATGGATAGGCATTAGGCCTCTATTAGAATACTTCATTTGAGTGAGTGGGGGTGGGGAGGAGAGCTGTAGGAAAGAGTATACAGGCCCTCTGCACTGGCCCTGTTTGCTTTTCAAATTTAAAACCCATATTGCTACGTTGGAAACTTGTTTCTCTTTTATAACCTTTCATTAAAAATATATATATATCTTTAAACTATCAATCTGTAAATAATTAACCAGCCAAGCAGGAAACAGTCTTTTATTCTCAACTATATGCAGCTTTGTTTTTATCTGGGTTAGTGTGAGGGCCATGTAAATACATAAAAATTTGATTTGGTTTTCCTTACTTTGAAGATTGACAGAAGCTTCTTTAGTTATTCTTGTTCTATTTCATGTTCTGTATTCAGATATTGAAATACAGTATTTTAATACATTTATAAGATTGTGTTTGCATTTATTTATGTTTCTTTTTTTAAAGCATGTAGCCTTGAATGTTTGTTCTGCTTTTTTTTTTTTCTTCACATCATTACTCTGGTACTGCTTGATGTAACTTGATTAGCTCCCTCCCCAGTCATGATTGGTAATTAAAATAGGCATTAAAATTAGTCACTTAGCAATTTTGCTGTTCAATTGGCAATTAAATTACTTAATTGCAATTAAAGTCCTAATTTTAATTGGCAAAATGATAGATGTAGATTTAAGATAATATGTATAAATACTTTAATAAGTGTCTATATAAGGATTACTTAATTACTCAACTTCAAGTTTATGCTGTTAACTTTAGAACTTTTAAGTGAGCAATGAAATTTATATTACATCTATTCAAAGAATATGATAATTAGATTTATTACTTATCACTATAAGGGTCCTTGCTATAAGTTACTTTTGTAATGTTAAAATTGTAGGCTTGTTAATTGCAGAATTATGTTGAAGAAGAGGGCTAAAAAGAGGGCTATATTGTAATAACAATAACATGTCTTCAGTTTTTATTAAATTGAAAAGTTCCTATATGCCAGTTAGTCTGAGGAAAAAAATCAAAGGTGGTTATTTTATCATTAAATGTAAAATTAAAAACTAGCTAGCTGTTACATACAATGAAGACTCTTGCAAAGTGTATGTATTTTATCTACTAAAAGAAAATCCTACATAGTACTATGATGGTTACTGATGTTATTAGCTACTTTTACAATTTCAAGTGCCCTTGGTATTTTCTTAGCATATAGCACCTTATTCTCAGAACCTTTAAAGCATCTTTCAGGACTTTGTACTTTTTAATGACTCCCATGTTTAGTGAAATTAGCAATGAAATCTAAAACCAAAGTAACCCTTCCTTGCTTAATCAAGAAGAAGTCTTACATAAGAAAATATTAATGATTGCTAGGTGTGGGAGGAGGGGAGAATGGAGAATTATTGTTAAATGGTTACAGAATTAGAGTTTTATAAGATTAAGAGTTATGGGGGTGAGTAGTGGTGATGGGTGCACAACAGGATGACTTTAACATGACTGAACTGTACATTTAAAAATATAAGATGGTTATTTTTATGTTTTTTACCACAGTAACAAAAAAAAGTATTAAGTGGTTAATTTAAAAGTATTTAGAAGATAGTTACTGAGAGTCAAGAATTAGAGAAAAGATGAAGGATTTTTATTATGCAAAATACTTTTTGAGTGGCATGAGGTTTTACCATATGTTCAGTTTTATAATTTTAATTTACAAGTAGATGCTTCTAGAAAAAATGAGTACTGTTTTCTTCTGCACATCTTTACACATTTCTAGAACTGAGTTCTGTATCAAAGTAAGAAACAGTTTTTAAAATTTTTGGATTAAGTGATTTGGGGTGAAAACTGGGCTGGGTAAAACTGAGTAAAAGCCACAACTACCCAAAATGTAAATTACTAGCTAAGCATTTTACTTTTTCTCTAGGCATCTCATAGAAAAGGAAAAAATGATTGGTTGATTAATATCTTTTTAATGCAAGTGAAATGGCAAAGTAAATTACCAGAAACCTTCCATATTAAAAAATGATTTTGTATTTTCAGAAATAGATTTTTTTTTTCAAAGTGAAAATTTCTTTCTGTCACAAATATAAAACTGAGTGACAACAAATGACATGAAATTTGTCCAAATATAACCTAAAATAATCTCATTTTTATGCTTAACATAGATTCCATTAACTAATGTTATGAAATATCTTCAAGTTACCTTGATTCTTACAGCATAACAGTTGTGTCAGTTTACTATATTTTAACTGTGAGAGCTAAGGGCTACTCTGAGTACATTTGGGGAGAATAGTGAAATAAATCCTTAAAGATCCCTTTCCCATGCATTATTATCGAAAAGCCTTATGGAATTAAGGATTCCACAGAATTAAGAATTAAATCCATGTTTGCTTTCTAAATCATATAAAAAATCTCAGTTTTATTAAGTATAATCTGCTTAGCCTTGCATAAAATAAAATGCTTAGATTTAGATTTGAGTATGTATTATTTACATTGTTTTTTATGAAAATACTTTTTCTATATATATACTGATATGGTCTGCTTAATACTGGCTAATATCATAAAAGACAATATTATTTTCCTATGTGCTTTTTCTGAGGTCATCTAATATTGTATATTGACAGAAATAATAATTTTGTAATTTTAGTTGGTTTCAAAAAAAGGAGCTACTTACAGGTAGGATCAGTTTTTATTCCCATTTATTTTAAATTGTTAAAAATACTGACCTTCATTTGGGGTAACTTTATGTATTTATACATGGCAGTAATTTAAAGTTATATCAGATTCTGAGCCCTGAAAGAAACATTATTGTCATTTTAATTGAGTTATAAAGTAGCTTATATTCAAGAATCTATTTACGTTCAAGAATCTTGCAGGATTGCAGTCATATAAATGCAGAATTTCAGTTTCTTTTAGCCTAGAGCATCATTTGAACATTTTCTAAAAGGTTGTTCAATTCTACATTTTGATTCCATTATATGTGTAATTAAACCTCTATGCACAAAAGCATTCTCTTATGTACTAGCAAATACACCCACAGGAATCCTCTTCTAAACTATAATTTATTTAAACATGTAATCATAGGATTTTAAAACATGCTTTCATTTTTCCAAACTATATGCCAATTTAAACTGCTTGGTGATAAAATGAAAGATTTTATTACCATTTTGATTTTTTTCTCCCCTCTCTGTGACCTAACAGTGAGTTAAATACGGGTGGGCGGAAATAAAGAAAATCTATTGTTAACCTAATTCCAGTGTTAAACTGTTTCCCTTTTTGAGAAAAATAGAAGAGAATAAAAGATTTGTAGTTATTTATGAATTCCAGCATAATATGAATGTCTGGGCCTGCTGCAAGATCTCCTGGAGCTTGACCTAAGTAGTAAATAGCTAGGGGTATGTGTGTGTGTGTGTGGGCGCACGCTTGTGCGTGTATTTGTATGACGGTGTGTGCTTGTGTGTGTATTTGTGTGATGGGGTGTGTGTGTGCTTGTGCGTGTATTTGTGTGATGGATCATCCTGAATGTTGTGGAGTCAGGCCCCCTACTGACAGCATCAGTCAATTACAGACATTGGCCCTTCTACTGAGACCTGTTCCTTTCATGAGAATCTGTTGGGGACCCAACAATCTGGTGTTTTGAGCGTGGTGGTTCTTTCTTACACTTTCTAATGTCTACCGGATCCTTTCCACCCGGAGCACATCGAAGCCCTACCAAAAACGCCAACCCAAAAAAACAGCTTACCCAATAATTGGTTTAAGAGAGTCTATCAGTCTTGATTTTGATGTGTCTTAATAAGAAGACACACTTCCTAGCAGCTATTGTAGTATAGGGATTTGAGGAGGAGAGAACTCATATGAATTGTAGAAAAGAAGGCCAAAAAGCCACTTCTTTCCCCTCGCATGTTGATGTTATATCCGATTCATTCCTAGTTACTAATAATTTGTTAACAAGCTGCTGTGAAAACTGCGTTTCGATCTTGGGTGCCTAAAAGACTTGAGCGAAGGCTCTGTTACCAAGAAGCCAGACTCGACAGGTTGCTGTGACAGAATAATGCTTTATATTACAGTGTTTGTCTTCTTGGAGTTCACTTTAAGAACTCCAGCACACCTTTTCCATTCACTGGGAGAGAATTTTCAAACTGTCCGCAGACTCACCCCAGGCTAAAGCCAATTATTTTTTAAAATGGTTTAAGGGAGGAGGAGCGTGTGGAGGGAATGCACCTCCTTAAGATCTGCATATTTGTGTTTGGAGAGTGGTGGTTACAACCTTAAACTTCTCCTGGCCCCCGCCTTCCTAGAAATATATTAAAAAATAATAACTGCCACCCCAGCATGGCTGCGCTTGAGTTTCCGACTGCCTGAAAATAGCTGCTGGGAGCCTGACCCACCGCTGGGATCAAGGAAAGCACCCTCAGGCCGCGCCCTGCTCCCTTGCGGAAGGGGAAGGGAACCCGGGAGGGCGCCACAGAGCTAGCGCTGCTGCTATTTTGGGCCCAGCTGGGCGGGTGCGTCAATGCCTGCGCCCCTGCGTCACCGCCACCCCCACCCCTTTCCTTCTCCCCGGCTCTCCAAACTCTCACTTTTTCCCTTTCGTTCGCGTGGAATCGCTTCTGCCCACAGGGCGCTGACGCTACCCAGCTCATGCTAATAAGCTATTCTTCCCCCTCCTCCCCTCATCCCCCTACTTGCACACCCTCACCCGCCACCACAACACGCCCCCTCCAACAGACACACACACACACACACACACACACACACACTCGCACACACTTCCTGGTTTTATTTTTTCTCTGCCCGCTAGGGCACCGCCGAGCCGCTGCGGCGGCAGCAGCGGCAGTCGCAACATCTGGGGGAAACTTAAGGTGGTCACGTAGGTTTTCCCGAGGCTGCAGCGCGGAAGAGCCTGCGGCTTCTCGGGGCAGCCTCGGGGCACTTGATGGCAATGCCTCTCCCGCCGCTGAGGAGCAGGAGGCTGCTGGAGCGGGCAAAGGCGGGGCTGGGGGTGAAGATGAGGACTGAGCGGCTCCGGGACTTGGAGAGCTCTCAGGCGCTTTCGGCCGGCCAGTACTGGGAACTTCAGGATGAGGGGTGCAAAGGGGTCCCCCAGCCTGGAAGTCAGCCACACCAAGAGGGAGGGGCGGCTGCAAATCTTCGCGGGCGGAGGAAGGGAATGCCTCCAAACCCTCCCTCTCTAGGTGATTGCCCCGAACCCTCCCTCCCCGGGTGACTCCCCCAGCTCCACTGGAGAAATCCCAAAGCCCGGCCAGCTCGGGTCCAGGAACCAGGAAGCGGGCTGACTCCCGGGAGAAGCTGTTTCTTTCCTGGAGAGCGCCTTGTGCCCTCAGCCTGGAGGGTGGATTGCCTTGCGAATCGGAGTCGGCCGAAGCTAGGGCGACTGCGAGGGTGCGGCGAGCTCCGGCCGCCTGCCTGGCCCTCTCCTGGGAGAGCTGAACCCACACACAGTGCGCTTCGGAGAGATCCAGCCAGCTCCGCCCCCTGTCTCCCCGGGTTTAGTCTTGCCCCTCGGCTTTCAGATTATGACTTCGAGAGATTATGGCTTCAGAGGAGGGTCGATTTATTTCCCTAAAACTCGTGGAAAGGCAGGAGTTAATGGGCACCCAGGAGTGTCGAAGTATGAGAGTTGGTAAAAGGTGAGACTACAGCACCTTTCTGCAGAACACACCTGTTGCCCGTTGCTCGGCTGCATTGTCTGAGAAAGGAAAGAGGGCGACGCCTCACTCTTGACTTTTGGGGTCCCTGAAGGGCTGGGTTACGGCTACCCTTGCCTTTTCCCTCCCCTCCCCACGCACCACGTCCTCCCTCGCACATGAGCCCTGCGAGGAAAGAAGGGAACACAGAAAATAGGCCCTCCTTACTCTCTTCCACTTTGGAGAGTGTGTGTGTTGGGGCGCGGAGGTGGGATATGCCAGAGGAGAAGGCCAGGGACAGGAAAAGAGAGAAAAGGGGGATGCACTGGACTAGGGAAATCCCACCCCAATTGTAGGAGCCCTCTGAGCGTCTCGTGTCATGGGACATCTGCACTCGCTTCCGCTAACGGGGGTGGCAGTCGTGGGTGGATGAGGTTAGGGCGCTGCCAGGCACGCCCCATCTCGTGCGATTCCAGGTGCTGGTACCTGGCCCACGCTTGGGTTCCCTTCCGCCGGGCTTTTGTTGCACCTTCCCCCACGTGTGAGCTGCCGGGCGGCAGCGGTGGTGCGGGGGTTTGGTGGGGGGAAGGTGAGGTGAGATGTCGAGGCGCTGCGGGTTGCGCGGACCTGAGTGGAGAGGTCACACCTCTTTCGGAAAAAGAAAAAAACCTAGCTGGCTACCAAGGTGAACCCTGAACTGAACAGTTCCCACCTTAAAATCGGCCCTGCTCGTGACGTCAGGTCGGAAATATACCAAAGCGAGCGCTGGCCAGGAGTCTGGGGAGAGCGGCCGCGCGGCGATTGGGCGGCGGGCCGCTGACGCGCGCTGACGCGCGGAGACTTTAGGTGAATGTTGGCAGCGGCAGCGCGAGCCACATAAACAAAGGCACATTGGCGGCCAGGGCCAGTCCGCCCGGTGGCTCGCGCTAGGCTCCGCGGTCCCGCTCGCCTGCCCAGCCGGCCGCCTTCCCCTGCTCCCTCCCCGCTCTCGGCGCCGCGATTCCCTTCGCCCCTCTCGCCCACCCCTCCCCGACCCTGCCACCCAGACTCCCGGAGGGAACTACACTTCGGCGGAGTTGAATGAATGAAGAGAGACACAGAGAACTCCTAAGTGAGTAGGTGCGGCTGGCACAGCTCGCGTTCTTTTATCCTTCTTTCTTCTTTTGCACGTCTCTTCTTTCTGTTTGTCTGGTGCAGGTTCTCTGGAAGTGGGCGCCGGAGGCGCGGAGCGCGAGTGGGGCCGGAGGATGGGGAGTAGGTGTGCGCTTCTCCAGAGGGCATTTGTCGGAACTCTCGCTTTGCCACCCCGCAGAGGTTTCCTGGCTCCTCATTGGTGGACGTGGAAGGGAGCTTGCACAGTTTGGGGAGCTGCGGACTTGCCCGCGGAAATGTGCGCAAAGTTTGCTCTTAGTGAGGAATTGATTGAGGTCTTTGGACACGTAGACTCCGAGTCCTGTGTATAAGAGGGGCCTGGACGCGGCCCAGAAAGTGACAGGGAGAGAGAAAGTTCTTCAGTTTATGTGTTGCTTGGAAACTGGGTCACCGCGAGTGGACAGCGTGCCCGTGTTTCCTGGGTATTGTTGAGTGAGGAGACGTGGTTGGTAGAGTGACCTGTTACTAAGTTGCTTGAAAATTTCTGGTTTTCACATGTGCCGCGCTTGTTTGTGAGTTTGACAGAGAAAGAGAGACACAAAATATTTAGAGTAGTCATGAAGCTGCGGAATTACCAGAGGGTTAATATCCAGCACAGGCATATCTGTCAAGGGCTGGGGGTGGGGGGTGGTCAAGAGTCCCTTTCTTTCTACTTTTTCTGGTTACTCTCCCTCCATGAAGCAAGATTATGACGGGGGCGGGGGGTGGGGGAGGAAAAGAGACTTGGATATTTGGCTTTCTTTTTCATTAGTAATAAAATTGTCTATGCTCTAGAATGCCTTCCAAGTGGGAACATCTGAAAATTACTAGGACAGAAGAATGCCTTGTTCCAGCAAGTAGGCAGATTGTGCAAGGCTGGATAGGGAAGGTGCTCAGCTTGCTATGCTGAGAGGTGCTTCTACCACTGGTGCCAATATTGGATAAGCAGTATTTCCCTCTCTCTGCAACTCACCTAAGATGCTCTTGACAAAATACGGTCCCCTCTTTCCACCCCTTGGCCATTAAAGATGAAAGACATTTCCTGGAAAAGTGAATGCCAATTCACCTGTATCCCCAAACCCAGTGCTCAGTCAGAAGCTCTTAGGAAATCCAGATGCTTCCATTCAGATTGCCTTCAGGGCTCCCCAGGCCTTACTAACATTTTGTAACTTCCTAGGGGTGGAGGGAGAGATTGTTTTTACATTTTATATTCTTGACTTCTACTTTCCTTACCCTCTACTAGATGAAAAGCCAATTTCACCACAGGGGGAAAAAAGCAGGAGAAGGTTCCAATGCTGTATTTTATTAAATCCTAGTTTCTTCTTATTTAATTCTGAATTAAACTAAAATGGAAATGACACTCCCTCCCACCACCCCACACACACCCAGCAAAGGGGCTAATTTATTTCACCATAAGTATTAACTAAGTACATGGAATAACTTTCCTCCTTTAGAGTCCTCTCTCTGCCAAGATTAACACAGTCCATGGGTGAAATTTTCTGTTTCCAGTCATCTCTTTTACACATTCATTTTAACTGCTAAGTCTGATAAAGGCTACACATTAATTTCTAATTAAACAATCAAGAAGGGCACAGAAGGGCCTGCCTAGTGATACAGATGTCCAGCCAAATCAGTCCAGAAATTCACCCTAAGGCTTCCTGTGTCTTCATTTCAGGGAGGAGATCTGACAGGCTGGGCTCTCCACTGCTCTTCTAAAAATCTTGGAAACTTTGTCCTTCACTGAATTACGACACTGTCCACCTTTAATTTTCTCCAAAACGCCTGTAACTCGGCTGAAGGTTAGTGCCACTTCATTTTTCTCCCCTCCCTTGAGTTCCTTAAACGTCAAGAAATAGGGCAATGCGAACGATCTTTCCCCGCAAACCCTGTAACTTAAGTTTTTCCCCAACCCATCGCCTTCGGGAACAAGTTTCTCATTGTGCAATTCAACTTCATTTCTGGATTGAGCTCGCTGAACCCGAGCTTCAGAGGAAAGGCTCATGGGAACGGGAATGCTCCTGAAAGGGGTTAAGGGGGAGGCGTTGGAAATATCCGGGAATGGAGACCCTAATAACTTTCCAGTTCAGGGTCTTTATTGGGTCAGCCTCTACTTGCCCCGCACTGTTCCGATCTGCAGTAATCGCGCTCTCCGCCGTTCCTCTCGCGCCCCTTCTCGTTCTCTGACCGCTGCGGGCTGCCGGTGTAGCTCCAGGTGTAGCCGAGCCCGGGAGAAAGTGTTCACTTGACCAGGCTGAGTGTATATTACCCTGTTTCATTTCCAGCCATGCCTTGTGTTCAGGCGCAGTATGGGTCCTCGCCTCAAGGAGCCAGCCCCGCTTCTCAGAGCTACAGTTACCACTCTTCGGGAGAATACAGCTCCGATTTCTTAACTCCAGAGTTTGTCAAGTTTAGCATGGACCTCACCAACACTGAAATCACTGCCACCACTTCTCTCCCCAGCTTCAGTACCTTTATGGACAACTACAGCACAGGCTACGACGTCAAGCCACCTTGCTTGTACCAAATGCCCCTGTCCGGACAGCAGTCCTCCATTAAGGTAGAAGACATTCAGATGCACAACTACCAGCAACACAGCCACCTGCCCCCCCAGTCCGAGGAGATGATGCCGCACTCCGGGTCGGTTTACTACAAGCCCTCCTCGCCCCCGACGCCCACCACCCCGGGCTTCCAGGTGCAGCACAGCCCCATGTGGGACGACCCAGGCTCCCTCCACAACTTCCACCAGAACTACGTGGCCACCACCCACATGATCGAACAGAGGAAAACGCCGGTCTCCCGCCTCTCCCTCTTCTCCTTTAAGCAGTCGCCCCCCGGCACCCCCGTGTCTAGCTGCCAGATGCGCTTCGACGGGCCCCTGCACGTCCCCATGAACCCGGAGCCGGCGGGCAGCCACCACGTGGTGGACGGGCAGACCTTCGCCGTGCCCAACCCCATCCGAAAGCCCGCGTCCATGGGCTTCCCTGGCCTGCAGATCGGCCACGCGTCGCAGCTGCTCGACACGCAGGTGCCCTCCCCGCCGTCGCGGGGCTCCCCCTCCAACGAAGGGCTGTGCGCTGTGTGCGGCGACAACGCGGCCTGCCAGCACTACGGTGTGCGCACCTGTGAGGGCTGCAAAGGGTTCTTTAAGGTGAGGAGGAGGCAGGTAGGGGCCCCCTACTGCCCAGAGCCTCAGAGTGCTTGCTCCGCTGGGGCGCAGGCTCCGGGCCCTAACTGGTCCCCGGCGACTCCCCGGGTCCCTGGAAGCTGCCTTGCCGCCGCCCCTGGGCTGTGGCGGGGGCTTCTGGGTGCCTGGGAAAGGCAAGTAGGAAGGCGGGGAGACCCGGGCTCGCATCTCCACACGAGACCGACCCTGGCCGCCCCCTCCCCCGCCTGAAGTTGCTGGAGCTGAGTTGGAAGAGGGTCATTTGCATGTGCTAGGAGCTGTCTTCTTGGTTCAGATTGAAATTGGTTAGGACAGAGAACCGTGTCTGAGCTAACCAAGTGGAACAGAATTCCCTGTGGTCAAATTAAGTGATCTCTTTATTTCGCCATCCTGATTGAATAATCTTATCATTTTAAATAGAGAAGGTCTCTAAGGAATGTAAATAATATGAATGCCCACGAATTTGTATTTACTGAGCGTCTCCTTCTCCTTCTCTTGGCATATAAAACACAGCAAGGAGCGGAAGGTTAGCTCAAATGTTAACGCTATCAATTTTCTTCTGTTAAATGCCCTGGGGGAGGGGAAAGAAAAGAGAGAGAAAGGAAAAAGGAAAAAATAAAAAGGAGTTGTGTATGTGTTTGTTTATGGGGAGGGAGTGTGGACCCTGTCCTCTCAGAAATTGTCCCTGGATTCCCTGAATTGTTGGATTTTCAAGAAAAAAAAAATTTTTTTTCCCGGCCTATATTGTCTCCTTTTGCAGCGCACGGTGCAAAAAAACGCGAAATACGTGTGTTTAGCAAATAAAAACTGCCCAGTGGACAAGCGGCGCAGGAATCGCTGTCAGTACTGCCGGTTTCAGAAGTGCCTGGCTGTTGGGATGGTCAAAGAAGGTAGGTTGGGACAAACAGCCCACTCCCCAGTCAGTCTTCGCCTTTGGGAAACTGCTGCCCCTATCCTAACCCCGCTTTCTACTTCCCAGAGCCGGGCGGGGGGAGGTGGAGGGTGTCTCCGGCTTGCTCCCACCCGCCTCTGGCCTCTAAGACCAGGCAGCTGCCTGCCAGCCCATTCTGCCCAAGAGAAAGCCGCCAGGCCCTCCTCGCCTTTAACTATACGACCCATTTGGAAGAAGACATAAAACAACCCCGCATTTTTTATGCTTCTCGTCAGTAAAGGCTTTACAAGCAGTGGGGCCCTGAGCTGCCCGATGCAGGGGCGCCCCCGGCGGCTGTGGCCTTCCCTGGGGAGGGGTCCAGGCTGCAGCTGGGTCCCGCTTGGGGGAGCCGCGCTCACCCGGCTCTTCCTTTGCAGTGGTTCGCACCGACAGTTTAAAAGGCCGGAGAGGTCGTTTACCTTCCAAACCGAAGAGCCCACAGGAGCCCTCTCCCCCTTCGCCCCCGGTGAGTCTGATCAGTGCCCTCGTCAGGGCCCATGTCGACTCCAACCCGGCTATGACCAGCCTGGACTATTCCAGGGTAAGAAGCTGGAGGGGGTTTCATTTGGACAAAACCGACAGATGGGCAGGACCCCTTCCCCACACCTGTCAGTAACCCCTCAGGCCCAAAGGACAGAGGAGGCATGCAAGGTTCTGGCTTCACTGCTCTGGGCAGGGCCACAGGAGACAGATGGTGTTGCTGGGGGTGTGGACATGAGGACAGGAAAGGGGAAGGAAAAGAAGATGGGCCACAGTGGTCAAATCTCTCTGAAGCCCCTTCCCAGTACTTGGGTGCACACACATACTCAACACACCAGTGCCTCTGATGCCCAAACCAGAGGCGATGCTAAAGCCCCCACTTGGGTTCTAGCCCCAGTCCTCCATGGAGAAGCTTGAACCCCCGCCTTCTCTGGTGCTGTCAGGAAGAGGGACACCTGCTTGGGCTTGGGGAAGGGGAAGCAAGGGGGTGTCAGGAATGGCAGTGGGTGGGGGAATCAAGTGGTCAGATTCCTCTTTTACCCCAGCTATGAGGAATGTGTGGACTTTAATTGGAGAAAGTATGCCGGGCAACCTAGACGGCACTGCAATTTTATGAAGATTTGCAAAGGGTGACTCTGCTCAAGACCCACTCCGGGACTGGCATGAATACTAACGTGTCAATTGTTTTGTGGAGATAAGAGTGAACATTTCCCAGGGCTGGTTGGCACTGTATTTAGTCTGTATGAAAATGGTAATTTACATATTTAAAGCAGCGACCTCATAGCACCATCCCTAATTGAATTAATTGCCCCGGAACATCTAATTTCCTTACTGGTCAGAGAGAGGTTTAATTGTTATAAAAACCTGGCTCCCCTACTAGAAATGAGGTTAGCAATTTCACGGGTTATATATTTTAGAGAACCTCATTAAGTGCTTTTTAAAATGAAATTCCAGTTCCAGGCGAACCCTGACTATCAGATGAGTGGAGATGACACCCAGCATATCCAGCAATTCTATGATCTCCTGACTGGCTCCATGGAGATCATCAGGGGCTGGGCGGAGAAGATCCCGGGCTTCGCTGACCTGCCCAAAGCCGACCAGGACCTGCTTTTCGAATCGGCTTTCTTAGAACTATTTGTGCTGAGATTAGCCTACAGGTAATGGAAGGCTGGGAATGAAGGAAGAGAGGAATCAAGGAAAAGAAAGGGGAAAAGGGGAAAAGGGGTGGAGGGAGAAAGAGAGGAGAACAGATGTGAAATAAAAGAGAAGATAGGAAGGAAAGGGGAATAGATAAAAGGAAGAGAAGGGAAGCAGTGAGCATAGAAGCCTTATATGAATGGAGAATGGAGGTGGGATAGGGGGCGTTCTTGATTGTTATGAAATTAAACCCTTTCAAGGTCCACTGGTCTACGTTTTATTAACTCTTGGGTAATTAGGTACCTCTTAAATCCCTCATTTATTGCTCTTCAAGTAATTAGTTGTTTAGCCTTTTTTTTTTCTCTCTCTCTCTCTCTCTTTTTCTCCCCTCTCTCTCTTTGGTATTAATTGCAGGTCCAACCCAGTGGAGGGTAAACTCATCTTTTGCAATGGGGTGGTCTTGCACAGGTTGCAATGTGTTCGTGGCTTTGGGGAATGGATTGATTCCATTGTTGAATTCTCCTCCAACTTGCAGAATATGAACATCGACATTTCTGCCTTCTCCTGCATTGCTGCCCTGGCTATGGTCACAGGTCAGTACCAGAGGCACAGGGCATTTCTCCTCCTGAACTTTCCTTTCCCGCCGATCCTCCCTG
This sequence comes from Cervus canadensis, assembly GCF_019320065.1. Taxonomy (NCBI): domain Eukaryota; kingdom Metazoa; phylum Chordata; class Mammalia; order Artiodactyla; family Cervidae; genus Cervus; species Cervus canadensis. Next base: position 36,824,794 of record NC_057400.1, on the reverse strand, counting down.
GTCCTGTCAGCTAGCTAACTGCTTAGTGCATTCCTCTTTTGTTTCTGATTGTGTTTTCTGCAGAGAGACACGGTCTCAAGGAACCCAAGAGAGTGGAGGAGCTGCAAAACAAGATTGTAAATTGTCTCAAAGACCATGTGACTTTCAATAATGGGGGCTTGAACCGCCCCAACTATTTATCCAAACTGTTGGGGAAGCTCCCAGAACTCCGTACACTTTGCACACAGGGGCTACAGCGCATTTTCTACCTGAAACTGGAAGATTTGGTACCACCACCAGCAATAATTGACAAACTTTTCCTGGACACTTTACCTTTCTAAGACCTCCTTCCATGCACTTCAGAGAAACTGGAAAGAAACCTAAAACTGTCCAGAGGGGGCAAGTGACAAGGGCAGAGAGATCCCCCTGAGCTGTCTCAGCTCTAGTCAGCCCCCTCCCCTTCCATACACCCTGACCCTTGATCCCTAAAGAAAAAAAAACAGAAACAAACAAAAAAACAAAAACTGTTGCTATTTCCTAACCTGCAGGCAGAACCTGAAAGGGCATTTTGGCTCCGGGGCATCTTGGATTTAGAACATGGACTACACACAGTACTGTGGTATAAACTTTTTATTATCAGTTTAAAAATCATTTTATTGTTCAGAAGGAAGATTGTTAATGTATGACGGAAAACATTTGGCCACGTTTGGTTGTTGCAGTTAAAATAAATGTAATACACATACACACACACACACACACACACACACACACACATTGTAAGGGGACCCACAAGTATTGCCCTTTAAAGACTTCAAAGTTTTCTGCTGTAAAGAAAGCTGTAATATATAGTAAAACTAAATGTTACGTGGGTGGCATGAGTTGAAGAAGGCAAAGGCTTGTAAATTTATCCAATGCAGTTTGGCTTTTTAAATTATTTTGTGCCTATTTATGAATAAATATTACAAATTCTAAAAGATAAGTGTGTTTGCAAAAAAAAAAAAGAAATAACTACACAAAAAAGGGACAAGCATGTTGATTCTAGATTGAAAATGTTATAGGCACTTGCTACTTCAGTAATGTCTATATTATATAAATAGTATTTCAGACACTATGTAGTCTGTTAGATTTTATAAAGATTGGTAGTTATCTGAGCTTAAACATTTTCTCAATTGTAAAATAGGTGGGCACAAGTATTATACATCAGAAAATCCTGACAAAAGGGACACATAGTGTTTGTAACACCGTCCAACATTCCTTGTTTGTAAGTGTTGTATGTACCGTTGATGTTGATAAAAGAAAGTTTATATCTGGATTATTTTGTTGTCTAAAGCTAAACAAAACTTGCATGCAGCAGCTTTTGACCGTTTCCAGAGTGCTTATAATATACATAACTCCCTGGAAATTACTGAGCACTTTGAATTTTTTTTTAACGTCTAAGATTGTCAGTTAATATATTATTTTATGTTTGAGTAAGAATTTTAATATTGCCATATTCTGTAGTATTTTTCTTTGTATATTTCCAGTATGGCACATGATATGAATCACTGCCTTTTTTTCTATGGTGTATGACAGTTAGAGATGCTGATTTTTTTTTCCTGATAAATTCTTTCTCTGAGAAAGACAATTTTAATGTTTACAACAATAAACTATGTAAATGAACAGAATTTTGTCTTCTTTCTGGGTTAGGTAAAAATGATTACTAAACAGCAATATACAATAGACAGAATTGGAGATTGATTTGGGATAGGTCATTTATTCAACATTTGAGTTTCAAACTGACAGCCTAGACCTATTCTGGCAAAAGGAACTGGAAAATTGAACTAATTATCCAGAGAATTCAGAACAACATTTTTCCTTAACCAGAACTTTCCAGTGTGGCAGCATGCATTTATCAGAATCAGGTGAGAATATCTCAACTATTCTGTTAACTTTGCTCTGAAAGCTGAGTGCAGCTTTCATAGGAGAAGTTCAGAAGACCCAATAGCATTTTAACTTTTCCAGTTTTGAAGTCCTATTGGGTTTTTTGTCTTGCATAATGTTTAGAAAGTATCTTTTTAAGACTCAGTCTACACGGATTTGAAGTGTATTGTATCTGTGTATACAGTATAATCTCTGGTTTTTTCCAATTTCTTGTAAAGGGTCTTGGAGGAAGAGTCGAGCATTTTGGTCCCTTTGGGTCAGTGGTCTTTGGCATAGAACAGAACTCAGTAAAGATATTTCTTACAACTTTTTCCCTCCTTCAGTGAATAGTGATGAGGTTCAATTTGCTGTCTTAAAAGTTTCTTGGATAAAGAATAAGATATCTATTTGTCAGGTTCTGGTTCTCTTTAGGTACAAACAAACTATGCCACAGTATCTAGGCACTAACTCAGCACTAACTTTTGGCAAAAAAAAAAGTAGTAAAGTCACTTTTAGTCTCAGCTTCCTCTCAGTGACCTGGAGGTCCAGCTAGTCATAAATTCTGGAAAGTGTAGGATGGGGATGATTTTCTTCCTTGATCCTAGTGAGTTACAGATGGCCTCCTGGTCACTGAAATTGACAAAAAGAGTTATTATTTTTAAAATGCAGAGTTAGTAAATTGCCAGGAGAGTTCTTAGGTTTTAATTTTAGTTTACCTTTGCTTACTTTTTTTAAGACATGTTTTGCGGGTCGAGCAATAGAGAGAAGGCAGGTCTCCGTGATAATTTGAGGTTATTTTCATGTGATGCGCTACTCTACAGGTAACTGAGAGGCAAAAGTTGGTGGCCACATAAAGAGATTAAAAACTAAGCGGAATGTTTGACGCCCTTGCTTTCTTGAAAAGATGAGGCTTGCCATTTCCTTTTATTTTTCACAAACTTCTGCCCACTAAGAAGCAGAGAGAAAGAGAAAGCTCTTTAGAAATGCTAGGAGTCTGCAGAGCCGTCAGCAGTCTTCTCCCAGGTGTCTGCAGCCCCGAGACAATTACATCCCGACTCGGAATCCTCCAGAGTTGAACCCAGAAACGAACTCTGTTGCAGCTTCTCCCTTAAGGCAGCGGCTGCGCATCACCCGAGGCCAATGGGGTATCAGGTAGTGCGTCTCCCGAGAATTTGGGGTGAAACGAGGGAGGGGTGACTCTCTCCTGCAAGCGTCCGCTTGCAGACTGAACCGGCTCCGCGTATATTTAGTTCTAATTCCTAAATTGAAAAGTGGCTAGTGCTTTTTCTGCTTCACAGTTACCGAGTCCGTTTCCAACTCCCCGCTGCGCACCGGGTTGTGCGGGGGAGCCTCGGGGGTATCTCTCCTGCTGCTTCCGGGATCCGTGAGGTTGAGGACTTTGCCTGTCCTGGTCTTTCTAGGAATAAAGGTCAGGAAAATCAACAGACAGGCTCTTTTGCCAGAGACAGACGTTGTGTGGAACTACTCTAGAAAGAGATGAAAACTTTATCATGGGGGCTTCGTATTACCCTCCCCTTCCCAAGTCCTCTTAAGAATTTCAGTTGTTGTGTGTCGTTTCAGCAATGAAAAATGTTTTATCATTGTTAGAAGACATGACCAGACACTTCTCAGCTCTGAAAGAAGGTCTAATTTTTTAGTCTTCACAGTTTCTAGACCCACGGTGAAGGGTTGCTTAGAATGCCCTGAATTTATGGAGAGTTGCCCTTAACACCAAACACGGATGAGCAGCGCTACCGCCTGTTACGTGGTGGGCTCCGCTTCTTTACCGTCCAGGCGACTGCCGAAGTCTCTCGATCCGACCTTGCGCTTTCGCAAAGAGATCAAGAGAGGGAAAGAGTGTTTGAATTTCTGGTCCTGATTCTAGCAAGAGAGATAGCCTGGTCCCTGCAGTGACAGCGGCACCCGACGACCTTATCCTGTGTATTTCTTTTTGCTGCTCCACTCCATCCCTCGAGAGTCGATGTGCCCCCTCCACTAAAAAAAAACTGATCATAAGTCTTATGGGACATTGGTTCTCAGAGTGCAAGGAGCCGGACAAGGAGAAGCAGATATTCCTGCTAACTTAAGAATGTCGCTTGAAGGTTCAATTTCACTTTGCTATGAGACTCTCTTGGCTTTATTTGCGCTTCAACGCTAATAGTCAATTATCTAATTGTATTTTAAACCTAGGCATCGGCAGTGAATACTTTCAAGATTTACTTCACAAAGAAGTCTGTGAAGGAAAAGTTTCATTTCATTGTAACATTTTGGTCAGAGTTTTCCAGTTAAGGGTATATATATCCATCCTCCCAGGCCCTATCCCGGATGGCGATTCAGTTCAGTTCAGTTCAGTCGCTCGGTCGTGTCCGACTCTTCGATACCACGACACTTTAACAAGCTTCTCGAGAGCTGCGCATTTGTGCGCCACCATCTCCCTGCTTAACTCCGTATTTGCGTGGGTTTCCTTTTTTATCCGCGGCGCGGCAGCGCGGAGGTGGCTGCGGAGAGCGAGGGCTGGGGTCTCCCCGTCCGGCCTTGCGTCTAGGTGTGAGAGAGGTGCTTGTTTCTGTCTCGAAGCCGTGCTGCCCGCCGTCACCTCAAAACTGGAGACAGGTTCTGTTAAGGTGGGCGGGGGGGGGTGGGGGGGGGAGGCGGCGGTTAGAAGGTATCTAGTCCTGCGGATCTAAAAACTTGGTTTTTTTTTTCAGTTTTATTTTGTCGGCTGAACAAGAGGTCTGGGAGTCAGTATCTCAAACATTCTCCTCCGAAAGAGGTTTTAAGGCTTCCTCCAGCCACACCTGTGCCCGCTATTCATTCGGGAATAGGAACGGTCACTGGGCGCGCCTGGAAATTTCTCAGCCGTCTAAGTCTCCGGTGCACTCCGCGAGTGGGACTTGACTCGCTTTTAGAGTCCCACGGGGAGGGATGGAGTTCGGGGTCCCAGCCAACGCCCAGTCAACCGATCCATCCCCCGCCCCCCCCCCCCAAATGGGTCTCAGCAGGGACTGAAAGGAGCGCGTCCGGTTGCAACAGTCTTCGAGGAAAAGTTCTGCCTAGCTCTGTGCATCTGGCAGAACGCAACCAGGGGATCGCGTTTTGCGAAGCTGCGTTTTTTTTTTTGGGGGGGGGGGTTCTGTCAGTTCAGTCGGTACTGGCTGACTTTACTAGTGAAGCGAGATAAGAATTTCAAACAGGGCCGTCATTTTCTGGTAATTCGTTTTTAATAATAAAACAAACACATGCAAATCCGCTTTTCATTTTTACTTTTGAATTTTACCAGAAATCCCAAATTGGATATTACGCATAACCATTTAGGATGGCGAGGCTGTCATTTAAATCCATTTTCACTCGGTCTTTCCGTTTCCTGAGCACGGCTGGAGATGACAGCTGGGGCTCGCAGGATCTTTGCTCCGACTTTAATTTGGTGCTTCTTTAGGGAAATTCCCGCTTCCGTCCGAGGGCGCTTCGCAGAGCAGACAGCGGGGCCCCACCCCACGCCAGGGGCGTAAGGAAGTGGCTGCACCCCTATCTCCTAGCCGCGACGTGCGCTCCCTGCCTACCAGACAGAGGCGGGAGAACTCCGAAGAACTAGACTCCAGCCGCTTACTCCCCACCCCACGCCTTCTCACTAGGCCCCCCTCCCCGTGGTCTGATTTTGAGGTCCCAGGGTTACTGGAGAGATGCATGTCTGTTTGTGGTTCGGGGATGCGAATGTGGGTAGACACGCGCTCCAGCTCTGCCCGCTGCATTTTGGAGACAGGATTTGACTCCGCCGGTTGCACCTGGAGACTTTGTCCGGGGAGCCCTGAACCAATTAGAACGAACTCGCCCGAGTTAACTGTTTCCTCCGTTTCCTGGCCTGCCCTCCCCAGCTGCTCCCAGCTTCTTTCCCAGCTGTTCCGTGTCCCCCAGGGCCGGAGGCAGCAACAGGTTCCAGTCGCCGCGGGGCCAGGTCCCGTGCGATCGGGCGAGAGCACGTGCGGCCGAGCGTGCCCTCCGGCTTTCTCTGCACCCACAGATCAGTGGTCAGCCTTGGGTCTCCCCTAGTTGTGAGCGGGGCTGGAGCGTTCATTCACCCTCACACTGGGGAAAACCTTGTTACCTAGTTGTGGAGCGCACAAATAGGCGTGGCAGAGGAGCCAGGACGCGAGTCGGAGGCGCATCCGCGCTGCGAGCCACAGGACCCGGGAACGTCCCCCTCCCCCGCCCCGCACCCACCGCACACGTGCGCCCCGCGCGTGTGCTCTCCACTCCGAAGCTCGGAGGAGCGATCGTGAGCATCCGGCTCTGCTTTCAGGTCTCCTCTCACCACAGGTTATGAGCCTTGGGCCCGCGCGCTGCGGGATGCGACTCGTCAGGTGGCCAGAGGATTGGGGGCCTCAGGGTTGCCGGTCCGCCTGTCTGCCTGCGGTGGGAGCCCTTCTTCCTCCCCTGAAGACGGCGACTGCGGGGTGCGGGCTGCCCTCGACTCGGCTTAGCCGAGCTATGTCGTGCTCAGCTGGACCTGACATAGAGCCGAGCAGGGACCCGGAGAGTTGGAGAGATCGGCCTCCACGCTTTCCGCCGCGTTTCTTCTTCCCCCAGTTGATCTCTCTTACTCCTGTTTCTCTATATTCCTATCTAAACTTGTGTTTAGAGCAACTAGAATTTCCAGGATACGTGCCACCTGTCCTAACAACCAGAGTGTCAAGAGTTTCTGATAGAGACTCCCCAGGGCAGTAGAGGGTGGTCGAGGGGCAGAACTCCATCGGACGCTAGAAGGGCTTCTGGAGGGACTGCTCCTGCTAAGAGAAGATCGTGTTAAAGAGTTCAGATTTTCAGACCTTTGAAAAGGGTAAGAGGTCGAGGTAGAGAGGACCTCAGTAAGCTACAAGTAGGTCAGTGTTTTTCAAACTGAGGGTCCTGACCCATTAGTGGTTTGTAAAATCAATGTAATGGGTTGTGATCAGAATTTTCTTCCAAAGAAATATAATAACAGACAAACAACCACAAGTGCTCTGCACAGAATAGCCGAAGGGTAAAATGTCTAAGCACTGTTGGCTGAAACTTTGGATAGGCCACAAGCATAAACTGTATTTATGAGTGTGGGTCTCAGGCAAAAAGTCTGAGAGCCACTGCTGAGGGACCAGTCTATGCCGGAAGTGAAGGAGGGGTGTTGCCTTTACTGAGAGATGCTGATAAGGAAATTTCAGCACTGTGGTTTTGTGGTTAGTCTTCACTTTTGTGTATATTTTATTTTTTGTTCCCCATCTCCTCCCCAGCTGCACCAAGATTCCACGTTTCTTTATCCCCTGGCTTGCTGAGTGCTTGGAGCCCCGTTGGGACATTTTAAGGAGACAAGCCCACAAAGCCACTCCCTTTCCCTTTCCCTCTGTCACTTAGCACCTGGGAAGAGAGTGAACGATGAAGAAGTTTCCTGGGGGAAGCCAGAGAGAGGGTGGGGGAGTGACCCTCACATTGTCCATTCACCACGTGCCTGGTCTTTTCATTTATTGCCCAACAGTAGGAAAGAAGGAAAGCTTTTGAAGCAAATAGGTAGAGACAGGGATGGGTAAAGATAGTGAAAATACTGAGAAAGATCAGGTAAGTGGGGACTGAGGGGATGAAAGAAGAAGGGAAGTCTGCTAGAACTGAAGGCCAGTAGAGGTGGGAAGGAGAGGACTAGAATGCCCTAGAAATGCAGGATGCCACGGAGCCAACAATAATGTGGATGGGCTTGGAGAAAAAAGAAGCAATCAATAAGGGCAAACAGAAAGGGCACATAAAGGAGGCTGGGGGTGGGGTGGGGTGGGGTGGGCAGATCTAAGATGAAAGTTGGATGTTGAAGCCATAATAAAAGGATTATGTAAGGGGACGGTGGCTTTAGGTTTGGGAAACCTTGGGTTAATGGGGACCACACAGCAGTTTCAAGTTATGTCATAAAGAAATTAAAAGAGGAAAAAAAAAAACCACACAGAAAAGTACTTCCCCTGTTATTTCATTCTAACTATGGGCTTCCCTGGTGGCTCGGAGGTTAAAGTGTCTGCCTCCAATGTGGGAGACTGGGGTTCGATCCCTGGGTCGGGAAGATCCCCTGGAGAAGGAAATGGTAACCCACTCCAGTATTCTTGCCTGAACAATCCCATGGACGGAGGAGCCTGGTAGGCTACAGGCCACGGGCTCACAAAGAGTCAGACACGACTGAGAGACTTCACTCACTACTAAGGAGCTTCGAAGGCAGGCTTGTTTCCAAAGGGGTGCTGCCATCTCCAGGCTGAGGGGATATGATTCCTTTGAAGATTCAGGCCAAACCGTGGAAAGGCAGAACCAAATGGCAGATGAGGCAGAACCAAATGGCAGATGAGTAACTTCCATGGTTACTGAGATTCCTCAATCACAATGCATAACTCTGTCTTGCTGCAAGGCTAGGTCTCAGCTCTTGTAATCCTCTCAACTCCAACCTGTGAGGTTCAAACTGTTGCTTCCATTTTACAAATGAGATGAGGCTCAAAGGTATTGTTAAGTATCTTGGCTTCTACCTACTTGGAATAGCTGGAATTTGAACTGAGAACCAAGACTGTAATCCCAACTGCCTTGCTCTTGTGCTACCTGGGGAGAAGGATTGTACCATTTCCCTCAGCAACTTTTAACAAAACTATGAATTTCTGCTGAGAGTTGAAGATATTGTATTTAGACTTCTACAGGGGAGAACTGACTACATCATAGCGGGGTAGAGGTAATAGTGCATTGCTCTTCTTTCTTATTTACGAGAATAATCCCTTTTTATTCTGACTAGGTTTTGATTGCTTTCATAGTTAATGTGTGAAGGAGTTTTGAGTTGCTTGCTTTACTGCCCAAGAAAAGAATGGGAATGATTGCTGTATTTGTTTATGTCACTGAGAAAGTCATATTAAAGGTAGCAAAGAGGAAAAATGTTTTTACTCCTCAAGTTGTTTGAATTTCCTTTTATTAGTCATTTGATTTTTAGCCAGCTTCTATGTTTCCTCTCAGAAAAACCAAATTGCACATCAGTAAGCTCACTGCAGCCACAGCCTGGAGCAGACCACTCTGTAAAAATGGGCTATGCACGAGCCATTCACTCTTTCTCCTACTTCTCCTGTATTGTGGTCTGCAGTGTTTAACTGTTATGAACATTTTCTTAAAAGCTTCTCTCACAGTCCACCAAATGGCATGAATAGATTTTGCTTAGAGCGTCCAGTGTAGCATGATATTTCTCCAGAAGACTATCTGTATCCAACTTGGCATGGTTAAAGGGCTTCCAAAACAGTCTTATTCTATTACACAATTTATTAGAATATAGCACTTGACAAACAAAATATGGTGGATTTAGATCAGCTGTTTGCTTATACAATAGATTTTGTTTGTCTTTGACATTTAATTTAAACTTCGTTTATCTGAGAGCTGGGAATGGGATAAGTATGTTCTGCCTGTGTTCTGCTTCTTCTTTTATAAAACTTGCCTGTCTGAAGCTATCCGGAAATAATTCACAATCAGTGACTTAGGACAAGGAAGCCTTGTGACATGTTCTGAAAGTGCCTTTCTGAAATGAAGTTGTGAAAAGTTGAATTATGGAGACCCTAACAGAGGGTTTTATATTTGAGGAATGAAGATAGCTACATTTGCTTTCCTGGTCTTTTGCTGAATTATCCACCCTGTACAGTGAATTGATAGAGCTCAAAACAAGCTTCCAGAAGTCCATAATGAATCTATTTGATGCCAAGGATCTGTGTTCTGTGTAACTGTCCCAGTCTTAGTAGCGCTGGGTAGAATGTGCCTGGGCCACATGTGTGGAAACATGAAAAACATTTGACAGATCAGTGACTTATTTTTAATATATAGGAGAAAAATAAAGTCTGTTGCTGTAAAATCTGCACTTGCAGATGTGTTAGCCCTAAATAACCTTTAAAATTGGTCGTGGCGTGGTGGGAGATCTTGGTATTCATGAGTGTTTTGACATGTTTGACATTTTATGTATGGTGTATTGCTCTGTCTGTCTTGCATTTTTTCCCCCCAATAATGCATGTTTTCCTACTAAAATGCAGCTCTTGGTGTTTATATTTGGCATCTATAAGTTTCCTTATTGGATGGTTTGTTATTATTTATGCAAATCATGTTTTAATGAATTAGGTTATAACTACTTTCTTTACTATGGCCATAAAAAGAGAGCCATATAAAGAAGAGATAATTTGATTTTTAGTTTTTAAAGAAAAAATATATTTGATATATGTCAAACATACCAAATTTGCTACAGTCCTGGATTATAACATAAGGAAAAGCTATTCTATGGGATGATTATGCTTTCAGAAGCTGAGGAATTTGTATGCCAGAATCTGGTGTAATGAATAGAGGTTTTGAAGTCTGTCTGAGAAGCATTTAAAATTGTCCTCTATTTGTTTATTTTTGGAAGGAGTGTAAAAGATCCTTAGTAGGGAATTACCAATTGAACTGAGTGATTTAAGTGGCCTTTAGGTAAGTATACTGTAAAAAAAAATAATCTACATAAATATAGAGAGAATCAAAGATTTGAACAACATTCTCTGAATAAGATATAGGTTTGATACTTATGGTCATCTTTCCTTTGTATCTTGTATGTTAGCTCTGCAGGTAGAGCTGAGTAAATGAGTTAAAAAGATTTAGCTAATCTTTGGTGAGGCCTTTTTCAAATTTATGAATACCATGTTACGAAAAGAATTGTTTTTTTTTTTTTTGAGTGTTGGAAAAGGCAACAACTTTGAAAAGATTTTGCTACCACTTTTCACCTTGTGTGGTAAACATGGGTGCAATGCAAACTCTGTTCTAATGTCTGTTCGGACTTGTTGAAGAGGATGGATGGATTTGGCTGAAAGTATTGTAGTTTAGAATGAATAAATCTCTAATTACCTTTTCCCCCTCTAAAGCTGATGTTGCTAATAATGTGACTTCCCTTTGAATGTTATTCTCTTTAAGACTGTTACTGACTCTAAGGCTTTGACATTTTTTTGTCCCAGATATTTCTCCTGTTCTTAATCTCCACCTGTTATCATCTGCTAGGACCGCACTGTACCTTCAGGAGGAGGACAAAGGGGCAACTTCCTCTGTTCAGGATGTCATTGCTGCTTTTCCTTTGGAGTGGAAGTTTTATGTGCACTTTCCTATGTTCCCTCTCCCTGGGGACTAGCACATCACCTCCATGACACACACAACAATTGTGGCCTGGGGTTTGACAAGAATACCATAGGTTTACTTTCAGTTAGCACAAGTATTTAATGCTGCATCTTGCAATTCAAGTAGTATCAAGAAACCAACTTGCACACTATCTGTTATCTATCAGTATCTTCCAGTTTCTTCTCAGGACTCTCAAAGCCTTAGGTCTTTCACATCCCTTTGAGGATTTTTCTGAGGAACATTTCTCTCATAAAACACAAGACAACAGAAAACTTTAACATGAAAGGTGAAGTGCTGTTCTTTCAAAAATAGTATTTTGACTTGAGCAAAGTGAATGATAGAGACTAACACTAACAAGATTGTGAATCTCATTTCCAATGTTATGAGTTAGGAAAAAAATGCAAGGCTCATCTTCAATGTGCAGTGTTTTGTATGCTTAACATTGCTTTCATCAAAATATGTATTGTTGATTCATTCATTACGTATCTTGTATGTACTTAACAAAAAAAGCAAGAAAAAGAAAATCAAGTGCTTGTCTTTCCTTGAGGTAATTTCCCTTAACATGTATTCAAAGTAAGCATTCCAATGTAGTATAATATAAAATAGTTATGGAATTTGATGACGATAGGAAAGTTGGTGTGAGTGAGAAATGCACCACTCATTAGATTGCAAGTAGCAATGTATGATACAGAAAAGGCAAGGTACTTTAAACAGGAAGCTGTAAATAAGCATTTTTTCCTTACTGTAACTAGAATACAAATACTTGCATTATGTAGACATATTCATAAATTTTGATGATAACTTAGTGAAACAGGACCATAAATATGGAAACTAGGCATATTATTAAACGTATATGATTTAGCAATGAATGCTTATTATTTTTAAAAGTCTATGTTCCTGTAGCTTTTACTTAGAGAAATCAATCTCCCACTATAATGAACAACCTAATCATTTTTTTCCTCTAGCTAATAACGGTAACTTCCAAAATTGAAGACTAAACAGCGGTAGTCAAACTTAACAACCCTATGATCAAATTACAAAACTGATGACTAAAAAGAGCATGAAACCTGTGATACAATTTCACAAAATCTCTTTTGAAATCTTATTCAGATTAACGTGAGCACTGTCACATGTGCTGAACATTGATTGAAAGGACATAAATAAAATGAACTGTTGTCTGGCAGTCAGCTGACTTGTGTGGTGTGATTCAGTGGAGGTGCTGGTATAAGGTTTTTATTTAACCTTATTATTAATAATCCTATAATGGGCAAAGATCACGTTAATTACAGTCACAGATGTACTGAATGGAGAACTTGGTGAGACCAGAGAAATACAGAGAGGTCAGACACAGAGAAAATGAAGCGCTTCTCAGCTGAGAAAGATAAAAGCAAATATATCCACTACCTGTCTCAGCATAACAGGTTTGAAATACAGATTATGAGTGCAAGGGAAATATTTGTAAAACGCTAATGCTTGGAGCGAAGGCTAGATAAAAAATTTGGAAGAAATAGTCCACATAAAATTAGAGCAAAAAAAGAAAAATCATATATGCTTTTAAAGTTGCATGTCCAGGGACTTCTCACCATCACAAGAGAGGTGCTAATCTTTTCCTGAAGAAAGCTTTGAGGAGGCAGGGCCAGAATCCTGCATGCAGTCCTGAACCTCGCAGTGCCAGAGGGATGTTGACAGATTGGACAGATTTCAAAGAACCACAACAAAAATGATTAAGGGCTGGAGCAATTGACTTTGGAGAAAAGATTAAAAGAACCAATTATGTATTGCTTATCCAAACAAGACAAGCAGTAGACTGGGGAGGAGACACAAGAAAACCATGTATGATTATTTGAAGAGTATAAATATCAAGGTAGAAGATGAACTGTTTAGATTGGTCCAAGGTGGTGATAACTTTGAGATACGGGGAAGAAAATAAGTAAAGAGGGATTTAGAAAAATAATATGCATAGCGTTACTTGTAAAATAAAGGGACCAATTTTGAGGAATTAGTAAACTGTATTGCATTATTTTAATGCAAAAAGACCATTTATTCACTACTAGGGAAACTTTGAGATGAGAAGAAAAAAACAATAGTTTACTTCAATTTAGAATAGGAAGAATTTTAAATGTAGTTTAAATGAAATATGACACATTTGAATAAAGGTCAGAGTGAATCTTAAATGAAGCTATCCTAAAAATAGAATCTTTCTTACTTTCAGAGTTCTTCTGAGCAATAGCTGATCTACTCTTCTTATAATATTCTAGAGTAGGGTAATCTTACCTTGGTCAATGGAATAAGAGGATTTTAATGTTTTATTTTAACAAAATATTCCTTTCATGGAATTGTTTCCCCTTATAATGGAAGCGATGTTGATGGAAAACAGCGCACTAAACCCACAAATACATAAAAGAAGCAAGAAGTGCTCTCTTTTGTCTTTTATTAGTATTTTTTCTGGCATGTCCCTCTGAAATTTGGTGCAGCTTGGAAGGGAAGAGAACGAATGGAATGAAGTAGCCACTTTAAATTATAATAAGCAAGGAAGTGAGGGAGAGAATATTACAAAATATTCTGCTCTAGAAGCCAAGAAAGGAAAATATTTCTTCTAGCATCAATAAGAAGTAGAAATAGATCTAAAAACATTAATAGTTAAAAGAAAAGAAGAAGTAAGGGAACTAAAGACTCAAAAGGATCACCTGCTTTCCCTGCCATAGGAAGGGAGTGATTTTTCTGTGCTGGAAGATGCAGTCTGTGAAGTAGAGAGAGATGCAGAAAGAGAATCTCATTAACATGAGCTCTCCACTCCCCATGCACTTTGAAACTGCCTGCTGTCAGGCTGCTGAGAAGCCAACATATGCAGGCTTCCAGGGCGTGCCTGCTGCAGAAGGCTGCGTGTAATTATTTCTGGATAGGATCCTATATATGATTCCGTGATAATACTGACTTATAGTCTGTCTTTATTTGAACTGATGGTTCCTATATGCCTAAGCTTCTGACACTAAGGTATCATGTTGGGAGCATACAGGTATTTTCTCTTAAGCTGCGTAGTAAATGTTGATGTCTGAAATCTGGTGCATTTAGTGTGCTGATTGGAGAGGGAAAAAAAAAAAGCCAACATTTATTTTTACATTTTTGAAGATGTTATTTATATCCAGTACATGATAGTTTGTATCAATTATAGTGGGTTAGTTTTATCTGGAGTACCTTTACATTTCTAAAGTGTATCTTTTATACCAAAACTCACCACACAATTTTAGTTTCAAGATAGCATATAAAGTGTCTGTGTGGTACCTTCTTAGTCTGCTGCAGAGGATCCCAACTATTTTTCTTTATTATTATTATTTGTTTTAAAATGTTAGAAAAAACACATTACCCTAATAAAAGTCAATGAACTATATTTACTGGGCAATTTTATTAAGGGAAGAGGATGCTATAAGATTTCAGTATATTTTAAAATTCATTTTGTAAGTGGTCATAATTTCTGTTTTTATTTTAGCAAACATCTCAGCCCAGAGACTTAATTTAATCATTTTTGCCTTAAAAAGTGATAGAAAAGAGATTACACAGGTAGAGTATGCTGTAAACAAACATTTATAATCGCTAAACTGCTTTACTTTTGTTACTGTGCTAATGATTTAATGGAAAAAATGACCTTACTTTTGCACAAAAAATTAATTAAAGTAAATAAAGCTGCTATTATTGACTTTTCTTGTAAAATTAATGATAAACTTTTCTAACAAGGAACATTTCTGCTGTAACTGTGCATTTAAAAATACCACTGTGAAAAAAAAAAAATACCACTGTGGATAAAGGAGGGGTGGATTTTCATTTTCAGTGTTGTGATTCGCTTATTTCAAATACTCTTAATTCTTCTGATCATTTAAAGGAATGTTGAATTTTAGATTATTCTATTTAACCTAGGTTCTACAACTAATGCCAAAGTCTGTTTATTATTCTATTTTATTTAATAGCCAAGAATTTGTTCTAAGTGCTATGTTTTTTTTAATGAATTAATCATTTCTTTTTCCTTTTTAATCTTGTAATGGCTCTAAAGTGGAATCTCAGTCCTAACCTTCCATTTGCATGCTAAACCTTTCATTTAGTTTACTTTGTACATTATTTTGAGCTCAGGTTTTTGACCACAAAACGTCATGAATTTTTCTTTTTCTTCATGCATTTTCTTTTTTTAAAAGATTTTTCTGGATGTGGACCATTTTTAAAGTCTTTATTGAATTTGTTACAATGTTGCTTCTGTTTTATGTTTTGGTTTTTTGGCCATGAGGCATGTGGGATCTTAGCTCCCCAACTAGGGATCGAACCCTCACCTCCTGCATTGGAAGGCGAAGTCTTAACCACTGGGTGACCAGGGAAATCTCTGCATTTTTTTTTCTTCCTGTGCTGTTTGTGGTTCCTTTCTGTCTGTCGTTTAAAAGCAAAGGATAAGTCCAACCAGGGCAGAGGGGTCGTGTTAAGGAAGCTGAGGGGCAATGACACTGTATAAATGAGTTGTCTAGATCCTTGCAAATCCACTAGATCATTGCACAGCATGTAAATTTTCTTTGGGTACAAGAACATTATTATTAACCATGACATGGCATGCAATATTTATAATGTCTATTTTGTGAATTAGATTGATTTTTGAGATGGTTAACATTTGTTGTCTTCTTAGGAAGATAAATCCTTGTTTTTTTTATAGAATTATCAAATGAACTTAAAGTGGTCTCATAAGGTTATCTGAGGTCACCTTTCTCTGGGCCAATCTTGTCTTGTTTCCCTTGCATGTTAAAGACAATATTCTAGTTATATCCAAGTACACGTAGGGATTTGTCATGGAATGGGGATTTGAAAAAGAATTTTATGAGGACTGTAATATTAGATGCTAACTACTTTGAATATGCCATTAAAAGCAATGAAAGATTTATCTTTTGATAAATTTCTGGGACCTAGTGAAAATCCTTAGGCACTCAAGTATTTTACCCCATAGTGCATTAACACATTTATATTCCAGATAAACGTCTCAGAAATGACTGTTTTTAGGCCCACTTTAGGAAGGGCATATTTTGCATATAAAATATTATGATACAGTGACAGAATATTACAGCATTTAGTGAATGATTTTGTGAATACTCTCCCAAGTGTTTTTAGGATGCCAAGTGTATCTAAATTACATTATGTACATTTGGCTTACTTATACAAAATGTATTTATTTATAGAAAAAGTAGTTTTTTGAGATGATTCTTTAACATATGTGAATAACTTCCAGTGATTCTTTTTCCAAGGAATAAGATTTGAGTTGGTATGAACATGAGAGTTCCTGACAATGGTAAGCTTTGTTGCTTAACACTTTCTTTGTGGATTTATAAATAAGGACTTATGTTCTAAAGATGTGCACAGCGCAGAGGAAACGCTTGAGGCAGTAGACATATACTATTACATATACAGATACTCAATTGCTTTGACACTAATTAGGGCATAAATAATGGCATACCTAACCAAAGGCAAGCAAAACATTTGTGTAGTCATTAAAGTAAAATTTACTTCTTCACAGGTTCAAAGTTCATGTTTAAAGCAGTCTAGGTCAATTAGACAAAACATAAACTAGTAGACTTATGCACAGTGCCCAGCCGTTCGTTGTACTGAGTGCACTGAACTCCCATTGAGAGTCTAGGATCTGGAGCCTTCTGGAACTAGGGAGTGTTGACATATTTAATAGGACAATCCTTGTCTTAGAGCTTTTTATTTTCTGTCAGGGTATATAAGATTATCCGTACCTATCTTGCTCCCCTTGTTCATTTCTATTTAGAGTTTTTAAGGGAAGAATGAACCCATATTATGCTGATATCAGGAGCCCTTCAGGAATTAGATTAGTTGCTTAGTTTAAAGCTCTCTGTTTTAGAAAAATAAAGGGAGGAAGCATGCTCCCATGGAATGATAGCTTTAGGATCCTTTAGGAGTACCCTGGGGAATAGTTGTGAACAGTTGGATATAAATGTGAGAGTTGACTAAATGCAAGATGATTGTTATTTCATCACTCAATAATTTAATGCACTGTATCATGTACAAGATAGACTGAGATTCCTGGCACTTCCTGTGAGCATTGTAATAAAAGTAGCAATCATTGTAACTAACCAAACACTTAAGTTTGCTGAGAGTTGCAGACTACTAGCTGTTTTAACTTTTGAGCAAATTTACCTAGCCTATCTATGCCTCAGTTTCCTTTTCTATAATTGTGACAAAAAGTAGTCTGGCATATGATGAATTCCCAGTAAGGTATGGTTATTTCTATTGCCACCATGTCATTAGGTCCTGAGAATATAAGCAGTTTTAATTTCAATTTCATCTTCCACTCATTCTCTTTATAGTTGTACTTGGTAGTTTGTAATATTTTCAACCTGAAGGGCCATTTTTGTGTTTATTTAATTGACAAATCTTGACAGCAAATCCTCTATGTGCTACTCTAGGAACACAGAGAATACAAAGAAGAAAATCCATAGTCACTTCTGCCAAGTCTCTTAGAGTTTAATAAGAAGGACATGAATGAAAACAGGGCTTCTCAGGTGGCTCAGCAGTAAAGGATCTGCCTGCCTATGTAGGAGATGTGGGTTTGATCTCTGGGTCCGGGAGATCCCCTAGAGGAGGGCATGGCAACACACTTCAATATTCTTGCCTGGAGAATCCCATGGACAAAAGAGCCTGGTGAGCTCTGTCCACAGAGTGGCCAAGAGTGGCTCGGCTGAGCGCAGCACACAGCACAAGAAAACGCTCTCAGCACAGTATGTTAATGGCTCTAAATAGGGCCCTCCAAGCCCTGTGCTGGGATGGAGCACTCAAGTATTCCCAGGAGCATCTCTTGCAGAGAAAGTAAGAGTTTACTTCTAAGGCAAAAGGAAATGTAAGATTAAAGACCTAGAAATACGAAAAGTCCTAGGGTTTTCTAGGAAATGCTGGCATATAAAATCTGAAGGAGAATATATTGGCAGACTCAGTTAGATTTGATAATCAGAACCTGGGTTCTGCAAAGCCATACAAAGGAATTTATATTCTATACTTTGACTAATTGTCAATCCATGAAACTTCAACCGGAAGTGAAATCGTTGGATTAACTTTTCATAAAGATCACTCTGCCTAGACATGGAGGATGGATTGAGGGTGAGAAGTTGCTTTAAGAAATAGAGAATGTTGCAAATGTCTAGAGAAAAGATGGGTCTCTGAATTAAGGCAATACAGCAAAGGAGACTGGCATGCGGTCTGTCTTGGTCTCTGAGGTGCAGGGGTGATTCAGGCTCCCCTCCTCTATTCTAGAATTCTTTCAGCAGTGTCTTGTTCTTGAACAGATGTTAGCCATTCTTGTGAAGGGGGGAGCAAAATCAGGAAGCATCTATGTCACCATCTTGGTGGTGTCACTGTCCTTACTCTTTTGAAAGTGGTTACTTATGGGGAGGTGAATAGTATTGAGAGAGGGTGAAAAATTTTTTTCCATTTTATTATACAGATTTCTGCACTGGTAATTCCCCCCACCCCCCACATACCATGTACTCATTGGTGAGTTTTATAAATTTAAAAAATTGATAAAATTTTCTTACCATCAAATAAAATTAACCAAAAGGCACCTACTCCTCATTGTTTTCTTGTGGGTTTGGAATGTTTTCTGTCACTGAAATGTAAACCTTGAAATTTGTGACTATCTTAACTTGAGAAATAATTTTATAATCATGTAGTAAGCTGTATTTTATTTCTGATTGTTTTATATTTTATTATCGAAGACATATTTGTCACTTACTACTTAATAACATTTTTTGCTTTTCTTAAAGAATGTATAGTGTACCAAAAGAAATCATCTATCAAGATTGTCACAACAGCCTTTGGCTGTGAGAATATCAAGAAATGACTGATAATTAGTTTTCATTAGAGAGAAGAGAGAAGTAAAGAAGAATAAATCTGTTACCATATATGTGAGTCAATCTAGGATTGAGAGTCCTATTTTTTCTTCCATGTGAATGACTTTATTTTTTTAAATTATAATTCTATTGTAGAAGGATAAATACACATGAATACTTCAGATTTGTAACATCCTTGAAAACTTTATTAAGGATAAAATTTGTTCATTTAAAGAGGAGCAGTATTTAAATTAAAAATATATACTGCTGCAAAGAGTATAAGTTTGTTTTAATGGGTTATGGAAAAAATACTTGTTCTTCGTGACTTACATGTATCAAGGAGACAAGAATTTTAATGGATCTTGGTGTTTGTTGTTGTCTTAAACATTATGTTAGCTTCAGTTGTACAACATAATTATTTGATATGTGAATATTTTGCAGAATAAATATATACCTGTATTTTTTCCTCTCATTGCAAATTACTTGTGAATAACACTAGGTTCTTTGAAAATATACTCTGTTTCCTGGTTCCCTTAAGAAAAGACCTATTCGGGGTTCTCTGTATCACCTCTCAGCTTCAGACTCTTAAGTTCAGAGTCAGGTTTGTCATATATCTTGTTGCTGACAAATCTTATGCAAAGAGTAACCCCAGCATCACAAGTGATGATGTGTTCTGTTTTTAAAGGCAGCTTCTGGGTGTCTAGGTCACATTTCAAAGCATCAGATTGCATGGTCCACTCCAAGGCTATGAATTCTTCTATGGACAGATGTTTGTGGAATATGACTTCTTTTTTAAAATTTTTGCTGTGATTATTTCCTTGAAGTTTCTACAAAGGTAAGCAAAAAATCAGGGTTGTGGACTGTTTTGGGAGAAGAGTCATTGTTATTCCAACAATATTTTATTTATAAGTCAAGAAATGTCTCTTTTATACCATTCTTCTTTTTCAAGTTGTTGTTTAGTTGCTAAGTTGTGTCCAACTCTTTTTGCAACCCTGTGGACTGTAGCCTGGCAGGCTCTTCTGTCCGTAGGATTTCCCAGACAAGAATACTGGAGTTGGTTGCCATTTCCTTTTCCAGAGGATCTTCCCCATCCAGGGATTGAACCTATGTCTCTTGATTGGCAGGTGGATTCTTTACCAATGAGCCATCAGCAAAGCCCCCTTTTCAGGTAGAATGTAAATGCTCAATCTTTTTGAAAAAAGAGAAGAATACACGTGCTCTAAGACAAAAATTGTACATTTAAGTTATGATCTTTTATGCTAAGGGGAAGGTGTATAAATGTTGATGCGTATGAAAATACAACTCATTAAAATGAGCACTTGTTTTTACAAAGAATTAATACAATTGATTTGGCAAAAATAGGGATTTCATCCTTTAAAACAATAGGTCTGTATAAATCATAATTCCATGGAGAGGTGTAAAGCACCCATGTATTGCTAGAAAGATGCAACCATGTCTATGAAAAACATACTATCATATTTTATTTACATTTTGTGTATATTTTACTGAAAACTTAGGGTAAAAATCAAACGTATTACCTATTGTTAAAAAATCATGTTTGTAGCCTCCCGAATATCTATTTCAAGGTTATGAATACTTACTGAAAAAAGACTCAATCTGTAATCAAAATAAATTATAGTTCAAGGACAAGATAATATCATGTTTAGAACTTAACAATCAAAAATCAGACAGAAGAAGCATCACTGCAGATGCCCTTGAAGAGTGAACTGTATGCTTTTTTACTGATCCCAACCAAACAAAGAATTTTTACCTAAAATAATTTTTTTTTTCAATTGTAGGTTAACTAGGCATGGCAACCCACTCCAGTATTCTTGCCTGGTGAATTTCACGGACAGAGGAGGCTGGTGGGCTATAGTCCATAGGATCACAAAGAGTTGGACACAGGTGAGCAACTTTCACTTTGGGGCTTCCCAGGTAGTGCTAAGTGGTAAAGAACCCACCTGCCAGTACAGGAGACTTAAGAGACATGGGTTCCATTCCTGGGTCAGGAAGATCCCTGGAGGAGGGCAGGGCACCTCACTCCAGTATTCTTGCCTGGAGAATCCCATGGACAGAGGAGCCTGATGGGCTACATGTTGCAAAGAGTTGCAAAGAGTCAGACATGACTGAAGTGACTGAGCAGGCAGAGTCTTGAAGTTTTTGTTTTTTGTCTTTGTGAAGATTTCCTGGTTAGCCAGTTCATAAAATGCAGCTCACTTGGAGCTCAAGGGACATTATGAGGTAGAGAATGACAGGATTTGGGTCTAGAGACAAAAGCAAGAGCTGGATCACCCAGGATCTTTAAGTGGCATTATCCTTATCCTGAGGGCAGTGGGTCCCCAGCAAAACAAATCACCAATATATATTATCATTCTTATCAGAAGATGATGGTTTCTCTAAAGAAGGCTTTTCTCTGGGGTCAAAAGTGCCTAAAGAAGAAATTCACATTGAAGATAATGTATTCATTCATTAATTAAGCAAATACTTATTAGATTTCTATTAGTACCAGATAACATGAGGGATGTAAAAATGAAAAACACAGATGCTTAGTCTAATGGAGCAGTAACAAAAAGCAACAAATATGCTATGTAGTAAGCAATGCTGGAGTAGATGTATGCACGTTGTGTCATAGGAATGCAAGGACACATGTTTATTTCATGTTGTTGGGAAATGAAAAAAATCTATGACTATATATAGTTTTTCTATACACATAAAGCTTATAGAAATTATTTAAAAATACTTTTAGTGTTTGTGTATGTGTATGAAATCCTCAAAGGTGTGTAAGACTTTTCTTACAAAAAATATTACACAAGTGAACTTGATATGAGCCTGGCACATTCATTGTTCTGAGTTGACTTAAAACATTTTAGGCCTCAATATAATTTGATGTATAGAATGACTGTATTGCAAATCCCTCCACAGAAGAAATTGCTGAGACAAATATAGAATTATCTGCTCTGTTACTCAAGACTCTTAGTGTTAATTCATTGAAAAATGTATTGAGTACCTAGTATGTATCAGGCAATATGTTAGGACTGGGTATTAAAATGGAAAAGAAAGACATAGTCTTGGCTCCTCCAAAAAATACAATTTAGTGGGAAATATAGATAACTAGACAGTCAACCTCACATTGTTGTGTTTTTCTAGTTGGTGAACGTTTTCTTCTTTACTGGTAGTTGTCACTTCTCAGTATTGAGTTGTTTCAAAATCTGATTTGAGGTGATACTAATTAGTAGTTGTGAATGAGTAATACTGTCTTTTCCCATTCAGGAGCAACCTGCTTTGTTTATTATTCCTAAAACAATAACATCATAAATATGGAATTGGTTTACATATATAATGTCTTATTTATTCAGTTGGCTTGTTTAAACCTTTTGGGAACAAGCCAGTTACAAATGAATGAATAATTATTTACCCCTGTCATTGATGAAGTATTTTCTATGTATCCTTTACATTCAGTAACTCATTTAATCATCAGAACAACCCTGTGAAGAGGATCTTATATTCCCCATTTTATTGAAAAGGGAACAGAAGCACTGAGAGGTTAAGTAACTTGCCCAAACTCATACAGCCAACAAACTGGAACCAGAATTTTAGCCCTGGTATCCAGGCCTCAGAGCCTTTACTCTGAATCAACACACTATATTGACTCCAGAATGAATTAATGTATAAACATTCCATTGTATATAAGGGAAAATTTTAAGTATCAAGAGTTCTAAACTATAAAGCTTTGATTGTCATTGATCGTGACATAATCTGATTGTCACAAAAAGTTTAGGGGATCTTTAAAATTATTTCATTTGACTGTAAGTATAAGATAGAAAAAAAGGTAAGTCAGTGATAATGACATATTGTAAGAATTTAATAAATATTTATTGAGTGACAATCATGAGACATGTATCAGATTTACCTGGTAAGGTCTAAGCCAGCGAAAACTTAGTGCAGTTCAAGAATACTATGATTTCCCAACTTTAACTCTTATATTTAGAGTCAAAATTAGGCAAAACTGATAGAGAAGATACACTTCTTTGTATCTTCACAAGCTTTCTTCTCTTCCAGGAATTATAAACATATTTCAGAACTATTCTGGTACTATCCTAAAAGGATTTTCTTTCTAAACTGGACATCAGGTGTTTGGAAATCAGCCTAAAACCAGTAAATAACCCCATGCTTCATGATGGGGTTATTATAAAAAACAGCAGTAAGATATCTCATTTATCTTTTACTCAATTTGACCCTTTGATAACATCTTTCATAACCATGGTGTAATATCACACCTAGGAAATGGACATGAATATATAATCCATTGACCTTATTCAGATTTCATGGGTTTTACATAAATCCCTTTGTGCATGTGTGTGTGTATATTTTATTCTGTGCTGTGTTACCACATGTACAGATTTGTAGAACCACAGTCAAGATAAAGAACAGTTGCTTCAACACAAGAATCTGTTGTGCTATCTTTTAATAGAACCTTCCCTCTCCCCAACCTGTGTTCCTAACTCTTGGCAACCACTAATTTGTTCTTCATTTCTATAATGTTATCTTTTCAAAAATGTTATAAAATGGAATCTTGTATTATGTAACCCTTTGAGGTTAGCTTTTTTCACTCAGTAAACTTCCGAGACACTAGCTTTAAAAATTCAGAAAACTGACCATGTAATAATGATATGAAGAAATGCATATTTTTGAATAAGAATTCCTACGTGTTGCCTGTTTCTCCGACCACACCTCCTTTGCTGAATTACCTCCTTCCTCCACTATCTACGTCAATTCACATCATGTCAGCAATCTTTTAACTTCAGTAAAAAGATTTTACCTGAGAAGGTGGAAATCATGCAAAGGGAATTGAGCCTGACCTATCATCTACCAAATGTGTAGTTTCTGACAATGAGCTCAAATGAAGGAGTTACATTTTAAAACCACATTTTCACCTTGGAAATTTTATGATTAGACTTATAAAGATTCCATAAAAATGAATGTTTGTAACCATTTTGGCCTGTAGAGTTGAGAAGGCTGAGGGTAAATGCTTATTAAATAGTAGAGGATCAGAAACTGGAAAGGAACTAGTGCAGGTGGAAAAACTAATAAAATGTTGATGTCTTCACACAAAATAAAAATAGGTCTTATTATTATTATTTTACAAATGAGTAAAAGAGAGCTCAAAAACTTTGAGTAATTTGCTTAAAATTACGCAGTTGGAGGCAGGTTTAGAATCCAAGTCTATTTTCAAAGAAATCTCTCTCTTAAAAAAAGAAACCAAACCAGAGCTATAAGCAGAGACAATAAAGTGTAAGCATCAGGGGAAGGGAGAGTTTTGTATGGTAATGCAGTCTGAGTGGACTGTGTGTTGACTGAAATGCAGTGACCACTCTAGCCAGCTTGTAGGATTTGAGGATGCAGATTTATATTTTGGGCTTCCCTGGTGGCTCAGCTGGTAAAGAATCCACCTACAATGCAGGAGACCTGGGTTCAATCCCTGGCTTGGGAAGATCCCCTGGAGAAGGGAATGGCTATCCACTCCAGTGTTCTGGCCTGGAGAATTCCTTGGGCTCACAAAGAATTGGACATGCCTGAGCGACTTTCACTTTCATATTTCAGAGACAGCAAGATGAATGTGTTTACGTAGGGAACTGATTCTCAAAGTGGGATCCCCAGACCAGCTTCATTAGCCTCACTTAAGAACTTGTTAAAATATGCCTTTTCTGGCTCTGGAACTACTGAATTAGAAACTTTGGGGATGGAATCCTGAAATCTGTTTTAACAAACTTTATACATACTTCAGATGGGCAGTATGGTCTGAGAACCATTAGTAAAAAAGCTTACTTATGGAGAGCTTATATTGAGTAGTATATGGAAGTGAAGATTTGAAAATAAACTTTCAGTGGCCAAAAATGGTGATCCTATGTTTGAGGGAATTTCTTAGGAACTGTCCTTATTCCTCTGTTCCTTGATTCTGATCCACTTACAGTGATCTCTACTGACTTAAACTCTAAATTTTAGTATATTTGACCTTGATTCCTGCCCCTTTGAATCTACTATTTACTGAACTTGAGTATATTCTATTTTACTCTGACTTACCTCTGGTAGAGGTAGCTCATAAAGTCCTGGGAGGTTTGGGACAACAAGAGAAACTTATGTGGTATGAATTTTGGTGAAATGAAAGATTTCCAAGCTGGCAAGTTTAAACTATTGTTTTTACTATTGACTATCCATAAAAGACTTTCAACAGAGGGGTGACATGACAGAATTATATTTTTGGAAAATTAGTGTGGAAGCAATTTGTAGAATATATGGGGTGGAAGTTATTTATGGAGCTCATGTCATAAACTAGGCATGAAATAGCCAGAGCTATTTGGCTATTTGGAAGGGAATGATGTTGGAAGAGAATGATAGAGAAGGGAATAGAATATGAGAAATTTTTAGAGAGAAAATCCAATGTAACTTGGAAACTCATTGGGAATGAATAACAGGGAGGAAATAACAACTAACAAATTAAGAGACTTGATAAATGGGAAAATGATGCTGTTGACAGAAATGTGACACAACTTCAAGTATCTTGTTTTGGAGAGTTAAGCTTCTAATTTGAATGTATTCAGTGTGAGATAATGGTGAAATACTAAAGTGTTACTGCTCATTAGATAAATGAATAAAGAGACGTTTTTCTCAAGGATCAAACGAGAGAGTTGGATTGTCTTAGGGAAAATTGTGATTTTCTGCCTTAAATTTTATTTATCCCAACATGATTAAATATATCTGTGTGATTCTGAAGGCAAGTTATTCCAGACAGCTCATCCACAACTGCAGTAAATGAACAAGACAAAGCTAACTCTGAAAAAAGCATGGCCCTCTGCAGTAGTCTTCTGTGACAGAGATTGTAATGGTCCTGGTCACGATGGGGCTTTGATGGTACAAGGGAGTGGGTGTGGATATTGGAAAGGATGGTGGTGGCTTAGTAAATGAAGAATGGGTCTATCTGGTATATTTTCTTTATTTCAATAGTTTGCTGCTCAATCGATCTTGCTGACCTTGGATACCTAGAATAATGTACAGCAGAAACAGATATGAAAATCAGTGGCATATGACTGTGGTCTTGTAGAACAATCTGTTATTTAAGAGTATTTAAGAGTTATTTAAGAGTTGATGATAACTAAAAGATACTGCCTACTCTGAGAGGGGGAAAGGTTCTCAGGTTCCACTTTCTTCTCTTGCCAAATCATGATAGAATTTAGAGTTTGGAAAATAACATTATGGGCATTATTTAATTACATGGAAACTATATGAAAGGGAACATATTTTTTCTTCAGCAGATATTCTATATGCTACTACAGACTTTACCTGACAAGTCATATTTTCTTTTTTAATTCCTTGGAGTTTATTATAAGCTTGAGAATAATATATGAAATAGAGCCTGGGAACCCCAAAACACTGAAGACAAGGTTCATAAAGCATTTATAAGAAAAGGCTGATACAGCTCTTAAGGCCATCCCCATTAATCCCCTGTTACTATAGGTGTCTGACGAGCATATTAATATGCCTATTGGCAGTGTAAGTCTATTTCATTTTTGGGTCAAACAGCCAAAAGACTATTTCTTTTCTTTTCTTCTTCTGATTGCTCTACCTGAGCTGTAACTAGCTGAACATTTACAACTCTGAATGATATAATGCAATTAAGACTCTCTATAACACTCTAATTTGCATATCTCATTATATAGAGTGACACCATTAGAAGACATGTGTTGAAGCTTTCAAAATGATTATGATATGTGAATGCATTATGGGATGAATATGCTTTGCTGAACCACGATTGTATAGCATTCACAGGCATACTTAGGCTAGCAAGTGCTTCTTGAGGAAGCGATTTCTCTGAGCAAATGTCAAACACATTCTTTATTTTGCTTGTCTTCCTTATGAACACAAGCACAAAAGGCCAAAATAAGATATAAATACTGTAAAATAGAAGTTTTGGAAGACAGGAATTATTCAAACACAACTAGCTAGGCTTCTTATACTGTTTGTCCCTCCAGGTCTGCCCTTCCATTTAGCTTTGGCCCATTGGAGGCACCAGCAGTAGAGAGAGGTTGAGGTATTGGTTTTCCTGGGCTTCTTCCATGGTGGACCAAGATTTAGCAGTGACTGCATTTGGAGGAAGATTTCCATGAAATGAATGAAGCTTAAGCTTCAGAACCACTCACAAATTCAGGCTCTTTCCAAGGCCTAGGGAGTGGCTTCAGCAGTATTTCGTGGTTGTATGTTTTTGTTAAAAGGAAAAAAATGTTCTGACATTAAAAAGTATATTCAAAAATAAATTTTAGACTATTTCCATAACACATCACAAATTTTCAAAATCCAAGCAAGAAATAGATTCCTGATTAGGAGATAAATGAAGGATACTTTCTTTTATCATCTCTAAACATATTATTTAAAAAACTGGGAGATAAGCAATGAAATATGAAACAAAAATGATAAATTGAATAATTAAATCAGCAGAAGCTATTCTGATAATGAGAAATAAAAATAAAATTTATTTTTAGATTTTACTAAAAGCTGTAATTCATTAAGAGGAAGAGATAAATTATGAATGGAAAGAATGAAACAGCTCTTGAATTGTTTGATAATCTAATTAACAAAGAGGAATGAATCATACAGACACATTGGAGAAAGATATAAAGTTGCTGATGCTTTGACATGAATTACTGACATCGATAAAGATAATAGAAAACTCACAGTAAGATCCTATAATGAGGACAGTTAGGACAAACTAGTCAATGACTATTGTCAACTCAAATAGTATTTAATATGAGTTGCTACACAAGAAAACTTGAAATCTTATAGCTTAGATATGTCAGATACTTAATAGATGGTTTCCAAAATTTGAATACAAAACAAAAAATTCACATGACATTAATAATAGGAACTGTGAAGCTACATATTGTACTAGCTGATTCTAAATTCACCATGATGAAAAATTTCAATCCATAATGTTAGAGAAAATACTGACTTATTTTCTCCTTATAAAAATCAAACTTTATATGAAGAAGAAATCAGAATGTGCAACAAAAGAAGTCAAATAAAAGATGTCTCAAAACTGTTTCTGGTAGTTAATAAGATGATTATTTTCTAGATTTTGCTATGTTTGTGATATTTATTTGATTTTTAAAATTTGAGGTTTTTTTAAATTTTAAAATATTCACATTCATTCCTAATCTTATACTTGTAATTTTACTTAAGTTTGTCCTAAAGGGAGTACTTTAAATTATGTAAACTGGAGCCCTGTAAAACCTGAAGCATGGCACCTCTCCATACCACATTTCTAACCGAGATCTGGTAGTAGCTCTCTCACCTTGACCCTTTGGGCCTAACGGGAATAAGTGTTAGACATTCAGTTGTATTGACTCTTTGTGACCCCATGGATTGCAGCCAGCCAGGCTCCTCTGGTCCATGGGATTCTCCAGGCAACAACACTAGAGTGGGTTGCCATGCCCTTCTCCAGAGGATCTTCCCAGGGATCGAACCCTGATCTGCTGCCTTGCATGCAATTTCTTTACTGTCTGAGCCACCAGGAAAGTCCAAGGGTAGGAATGATATATATATATCATTATCATATATATATATAACCCCTTCTTGATTTTATGATTCCCTGAGGAATTCATCATCTTTTGTTGGCTTCTCAACCTTGGCACATTGACATTTTGGCTGGATAATTCTTTGTCACGGGGACTGTCCTGTGTGGTGTAAAATGCTTACTACCACCCTTTGCCTTTACACATTAGATTCCAGTAGCACTTCTCATGTTCTGAAAACCAAAAGTGTCTCCAGACATTACCAAATATCTCCTGAGAGGAAAAAAAAAATCATCATCCTCAGTTGATGACCTCTGTCTTAAAAGCTTATCAGTGGTCCCTTTATTAAAATCCCTTTGATTACCCCTTTCAGCTTGCCATATTTTTTTCTAAAACAATTATCAAAATTAGAGGAACATATTTAAAATTCTGAGAGGTTAAAAGTATGTACTGTACCATGTCTTCCATTAAAAAACTATGCATTACATTTCTGTAAATATAATGCATAGATTTTTAAAAAATATAATGCATAGTTTTTAAATGAAAGAAATGATATAGTACACATTTTTAACTTCTCAAAATTTTAAATCTGTTCCTATCATTTTGATAATTGTTTTAGAAGAAAGTGGCAAGCTGAAAGGGATAATGAAAGGGATTTAATAAAGGGGCTTCCCAGGTGGCACGATAGGAAAGAATCAGCCCGCCAGTGCAAGAGACACAGGAGAGGCAAGAGACAAGGGTTTGATCCCTGGGTCAGGAGGATCCCCTGGAGTAGGAAATGGCTACCCACTCCAGTATACTTGCCTGGAAAATTCCTTGGACAAAGGAGCCTGGTGGGTCAGAAAGAGTCTGACGCAACTGAGTACGTGTAAAGTAATAGTCTGAAGCAAAATTATTTCTAAATGCTAAGTCGTTTTTAAAAAGAGAAATATGCAAACATATATAACAAATATAAAAATGAGAAAAGGAAAATGCATTCTAGAGAGAAAAAAAGCATAATGTTATTAGCTAAGTACGGTGAAGAAAAAAACAAAACCTTGAAATTAATTGAAACTACTCAGAAGATGTAAGAAAAAAGCAAAAACAACAACAGGGAGTATCATAGAAGAAACAGAAGAGAGGTAGGTTTAGATGGCACTTTGGGTGAAGGCAAAGTGAAGGATGTTGGCAAATCCTCTTTTTTCAAATCCAATTGAATTCTTTTTGCTATTGAGTTGAAGGAGTTCCTTATATACAGTTGACCTTTGAACAATGTGGGTGCTGGGGACTCCAACCCTCTGCACAGTCAAAAATCAATGCATAACCTATTGATGGCCCTCCTTATCTTCATTTCCCCATCAATGCAATCAACAAACCGTGGATTGTGTAGTACTGTAGTATTTACTATCGAAAAAAATCCGTGTGTAACTGGACCATCACAATTGAAACCTGTGTTGTTCAAGGGTCAACTGTAATTCAGAAATTATGATCAGATATGTGATTTGTAAATATTTTTTTCCCTTTCTGTAGGTTGCCTTTTCACTCTTGACAGTTTGCTACACAGAAGTTTTTTCGGATTGATGTAGTTCTACTTGTCGTATGTATTTGTGTATTTGCTTTTACTATCTGTGCTTTTGATGTATGCATGAAATCATTGTTAAGACCAATGCCATTAAACTTTCCCTATGTTTTCTTCTAGGAATTTTACAGTTTCAGGTCTTACCTTTAAGTCTTTCATCTATTTTGAGTTGATTTTTTTGTATGGTGTAGGATAAAGGCCCAGTTTCATTCTTTTGCACTTGGATGTCCAGTTTTCCCAGCACCACTTAAAAAGACTATCCATTTCCTATTGTGAATTCTTGCTGTCCTTGTTGAAGATCAGCTGACCTCATATGTGTATATTTATTTCTGGACTCCTCAATTCCGTTATTCTATATATCTCTTTTTATGCCAATATCATACTGTTATAATTACTGTAGCTTTGTAATAATATATTTTGAAATCATGAAGTGTAATGCTTCCAGCTTTTTCTTCTCAAGACTGTTTTGATTATTTCAGATTTGTTATGATTTTATATGAATTTTAGAGATTTTTGCTATTTTTATAAAAAATACCATTGGAATCTTGAAAGAGATTGCATTGAGTATGTTGATCACTTTACTTTTTTAAATTAATTAATTTATTTTTAAATGAAGCAAAGATGAATATTTGTAATGGTAAAAGGTGCAATTCACAAAGAAAGTAGATGTCATAAACCAACAGACACATAACACCAAAGAAACAAGGATACATAAAGCAAAATCAGAAGAAATATAAGAGAAAAGAAAAATATATAATCATAGTGAGACATATTAACATTTCTCTGAGAATAGTTTACCAAGTGCAGAAAAAATAAGAATAGAAGCATTAATAAGTTAAATATATTTCTATTTATATTAACATATTAATCTTATATCCTACACAAATATATTTAAAATTTTGTATCTCATATGTTGTTATTAGATGTCCATATGACATTTAGAAAAACTGGCAAAAAGATAAGCATTACTAACTTTTAAAAAGAAGAACTTATTTTTTTTGTAATTCATTTATACATATATACATTTATTGTTTTTGAAAATTTCCATTATAGGTTATTAGATGATATTGACTATCATCCCCTGTGCTATATAGTAAAACTTTGTTGCATATCTATTTTTTAAAATTAGAAATCAAGCATTCTATTCAAGCTAAGTCAAACAAGAGGAATCAAAATGTCATAAACTTTTTAGTCAAGCAAAAATTCATGTTTTCTAAAATATATACTATACATATTATTTACGTATATGTATATGAGAGCTTTTCTACTATGCTTGATAAAGACTTGAGAAATAACACACACAAAAAAGAAGAGATGGAAAAATTGGAAAACATAGGCCATATGGACATTTTATCAATAGCAAGTCTTTTAATTCATTAACATGCATGTTTTTTCCACTTATTGTGTCTGTTTTAATTTCTATCATCAATGTTTTGTACTTTTCAGTATGCAAGCCTTTTACTTCCTTGATTAAATTCATTCCTAAATATTTCATTCTTTTTGATGCAATTGTTAATGAGGCTGTTTTACTAATTTCCTTTTCAGATAATTCATGTTAGTGTATAGAAATGTAACTGATTTTTGTATATTGATCACATATGCTACAACTTGATTAAATTTGTTTACTAGTCCCAACAGTTCTTTTAATGGAGTCTTTAGGGTTTTTTACACATATGATCAAAACCTCAATGAGATATCACCTTACACATGTCAGGATGGCTACTAAAAAAAAAAAAAAAAAAAGACAGCAAGTGTCAATAAGGATGTTGAGAAGTTGGAACCTTTGTACACTTTTTTTTTCCCATTTATTTTTATTAGTTGGGGGCTAATTACTTTACAAATTTGTACACTTTTGATGGGAATACAAAATGATGTAGTCTCTGGAAAAAGGTATCAAGTTCATCAGAAAATTAAAAATAGAACTACCACATGATTTAGCTATTTCACTTCTGGGTATTTACCCAAAAGGATTGAAATCAGGATATTGAAGAGATATTAGCACTTCCATGTTCATTGCCAGCATTGTTCGAAATATCCATGATGTGGAAACAATCTAAATGTTCATCACTCGATAAGTAAACATAGCAAATGTGGTTTATTCTTATAGTGAAATATTATTCAGCTCAAAAATAAGGAAATTATGCCACATGTGACAACATGCATAAACTTTGAGGACATTATCCCAAGTGAAAATACCAGTTACAGAAAGACAAGTACAGCTTGATTCCACTTATACATCTAAAAATAGTAAAATTTATAGATGTAGGGTTGCCAGGGACTGGTAGCGTAGGGGAGGAGGGGATGAGGAACTGCTAATCAAAGTTTCAGTTATGCAGGAGAATGAGTTCTAGAGATCTGATATACAGCACTGTGCCCATAGTTAACAATACTGTATTGTACACTTACAAATCATGTTGTGTTCTTCCCACAATTAAAGAAATACTTTAAAACTGGATAAAATTCTCAAAAACAGTCTCCTGAAATTAATGAAAGGCAAGTGATGAATTGAGAAATATTTGTTTATAAAAAACTGCTGAACGTTAGGTAAACCATGGGAGTTTATAATGTTCTTGCCTGGTGCTGTTCTCTTCTCTGCCATCTTTCCACACTATTCCTCTGCCTGGTTAATACAGTAATAAAATCAGTGCAGGGCTAGCTGTGACAAACATCAGTTTCACTGCCAGAGAGGACTGGCTTAACTTAGAGGGGAGAGTAGAGAGAGAGAGAGAGAGAGAGAAACAAGCTCGTTGGTGTTGTCAATAAAAAATAGAAAACTTGGAAGAAACTGAATGGAGAAAACTTAAAGTTCCCCTAGGCGAAGATGATAGCCCTGTTTAGGGCAAGAAACAGACCAGCTGACAGGTACAGTATTTAATAGGGAGATCCCAGAAATGAGATAGTAACTCTTGGACTAGATAAACTCTATACCTTGCTGGCTGAGTGAAAGGCTGTGCACATAAGCAGGAAATACCAAAGAGAGATTTGTATAAAGCAAAAGCTTAGGAAGACTTGAAAGAAGCTCTCAATTCACACACAGCCCCATCAACAGAGGGGGGAAGCCATATTAGCTCAAGATGTTTGGATATATTTTCTGATCAAGCATTGGTCAGCTGCTATGCAATCAGGATGTCTCCTGGGAAACTAGGCTAAAAAGTGAAAAAAAATATTGAGCAGAGACATCAGTTCCCACACTGCAAGGCAAAGAAAGTTTCCACAGATTAACTCCAGGCAAGTCATTAAAAAGAAAAACAAATAAAACAAAACAAATACACAAAAAACAGCAACAGTAACCCTCAGGAGTGGAACAGAATTCAGAGTTGCTAAACTTTGATAGCCAGTTTTCAACAAAAATTGATGGAAAATTCAGAGCAACAGAGAAGTAGTTTCTTGAGTATTTTTCCTTTACTCAGGAAAAAATAAACAGCCAATACAAATTGGCACAGATGTTGGATTTAGCAAAAAAGATTCAAAGCAACTATTATGAATAGAATTAAAACAACTGTGTAATTATGTTTAAAGGATTCAAGGAAAATATGGTGATGATGACTCAATAAATATAAAATATCAATAAAGAATAGAAGTTATAAAGTAGAACCAAGTAGAAATTCTATATTTGCAAAGTATGATGATCGAAATGAAAAATTCACTGGTTAGGCTAAGCGGATTTGAGATGGCAGAAAAATTAGTGATTTTGAAGATATGGCAAAAAAATGAACCAGTCTGTAGAACAGAAAGAAAAAAAAAACTAAGAAAAATAAGCAGAACATCAGAGACTCATGGGACAATATTTAAATGCACTAACACACATATAATGAAATTCTAGGAAAGGAGAATAGAGGAAAACATTTAGAAAATATACTTGAGGAAATAATAGCTGAACAATTTTCAAATTTAGTAGAAAACAATCTACAGACCCAAGGATCTCAATGAAACTCAAGTAGGATACACAAATATAGGCACATCTGGATACATTGTTGTCAACCTGATGAAAGTGGCAAGAGAAAAATGCTCATTGTATACAGAGGACCTACAGCATGTTTAATAAGTGAGTTCTTTTCAGAAACAATGGAGGCCAGAAGGACAAGGAATGACATATTCAAAGTGAGAAAGATATAAAAGACCTTGTCAGCCAAGAAAGTTATATTCAACAAAACTATTCTTCATACATGAAGAAGAAATAAAGATTCTTCTAAGTGAAGAGTAAGAGAATTTGTTGCTAGACCTGCCTTAGTATTTAGAAGTGTAGTCCATGGGGTCACTAAGAGTCGGACACGACTGAGTGACTTCACCTTCACTTCTCACTTTCATGCATTGGAGAAGCAAATGGCAACCCACTCCAGTGTTCTTGCCTGGAGAATCCCAGGGACGGGGGAGCCTGGTGGGCTGCCGTCTATGGGGTTGCACAGAGTCGGACACGACTGAAGCGACTTAGCAGTAGCAGCAGTAGCAGTATTTACAAGAAATCCTAAAGGAAGTACTTATTTAGGATGAAAGGAAATGATACTAAAGGGTAACTTGAACTTATAGAAAGAAATGAAAAGAACCATGAATAGTAAATACATTGGCAAATATAAAAGTCTGTATATTTTTCTTTTCTTAATTTCTTTGAAAGATAAAAATTTTAAAAAATACTTATAACACTATTGTTTATTTGATAATATACATAGGTAGAATATATACATTTAATAACAAAGGAAGATGGAATAAATGGGGTAATATTGCAGCAAAATTTCTCTATTTTACTGGAATTTGGAGATATTAACACAAATCAAATTGTGAACAGTTCAGATGCCTATTGTGGTCTGCAGAGCAACCAGTAAGCAAATAATTAAAATATGTAGTTAAAAATAAACATAAAAATTAAAAACACACTAAGTACATTGATTAGTTACAAAAGAAAGCAGTACCAAAAAAAAAAAAAGAAAGAAAAAGACCAGAGAAACGAAAATGGCATAATAGAAAACATAGCAAATGGCAGCTATAAATTTAACCATATCAATAATAACCTTAAATACAGTGGTAAAGAATCTGCCTGCCAGTGCAGGAGACGTGCGTGACTTCGACCCATGGATTGGCCAGATCCCCTGGCATAGGAAATGACCGATAACACACTCCAGTGTTCTTGTCTGGGAAATCCTGTGGACAAAGGAGCCTGGCAGGCTACAGTCTCTGGGGTTGCAAAAGACTTAGCGACTAAGCAACAACAAGTTGGGTTAAGATAAAAAGGAGCAAACCACTGACATATACTAGTGTGAATGTACCTCAAACACATGGTCAGTGAAAGAAGTCTGACACAAAAGACTATGATTTGTTTGGTTCTATTTAAGTATTCTTTTCAGAAA
This sequence comes from Cervus canadensis, assembly GCF_019320065.1. Classification (NCBI taxonomy): domain Eukaryota; kingdom Metazoa; phylum Chordata; class Mammalia; order Artiodactyla; family Cervidae; genus Cervus; species Cervus canadensis. The sequence goes on along the minus strand of NC_057400.1, from coordinate 36,789,441 downwards.
AGGCAAAACTATCGAGACAGAAAGATTAGTGGTTGCCTGGGTTTGTGTGTGGGAGCAGGTTTGACAATAAGCAGGCATGAGGGATCTTTTTAGGGTCATAGAAATGACCTAAACTCAAGTGTGATGATAATTGCACAATTGTACATGTCCACTAAAAATAATTCAATTTTATCATTATAATAGCCTATAAATAAAATTTCAGTGAAAGTGAAAGTCTCTCAGTCATGTCTGACTCTTTGCGACCCCGTGGACTATACAGTTCATGGAATTCTCCAGGCTAGAATACTGGAGTGGGTAGCCTTTCTCTTCTCCAGGGTATCTTCCCAATCCAGGGATTGAACCCAGGTCTCTTGCATTGCAGGTGGATTCTTTACCAGCTGAGCTACCAGGGAAGCCCAAAATTTCAGTAAAGCTCTTTAAAGCAAAGGTAAGTCATCATGTTGGTAGACAATTGATGTTTTCTTATACAAACAAAATGGAAATGATGTTTGAATTTAGCCACAGAACTCCAACTATCTTATGAAATCATCAATATATTTTAATTTGTTGTCTTGTTTGAATTTTCCTGTTCATATTATCAAAATGCCTTGTAGGCAAAAGAATTTGTGGTAAACAGTTATCCTTCAAAGCTCTGAGTAGGTGTGACCCTGCAAATGTTAGAGACAATCTCTGTTTAGATTGGAAAGCGATACAGACATTCTCCTTGTCATTTCACTATTTTGTGCTTTAAGGTTAGTTTTGCCTAATTTTATTATGTCCATTTCATTTTTGATTTTGTAAGTTCAGTGACCCAGTTCAACTTTCCTTTGGTTCAATTCTTCCAATATATATAAAATGTATATATATAACTATATATATATATAGTTAACAGTGTATACATGTATATATACATATCACACTGGTCTGCATTTATCACACTGGGTTCTGTGTATCTGTTCTAGTGAACATTACTGCGACTTAGACATTAGCTTGACTTAGTTTGGTTCAGTTTGGATTTGCCCAAACATGTTCTGTGTTCATACATCAAGTGCCTAACATTCACTTGCAGTTGTCATCTATGCCCCTTCTAATCAGGTTAGATAATGTGACTTGGGAAGCAGATTTCTTATTAGCATACTGCTTGATCGATCTAATAAACTTTAATTCAGTTCAGTTTAGCTTATTCCCCCACTGCCCCCCAGGGTGCAGCATGAGTTTCACCAACTTGTTGAGGTAAGGTTCTGATTCCACAGCATTTAATGCATCCCAGAGGAACTTACTCAACAGTTCTCCTACTGTTAAGTTACATTAGGGGCTGCCAATATGTAGCCTTGTTAGTCTCCTACCTTACCTAATTATTCGTTTACTGAATAATCAGGTGCACTTTTCCAGAAAAGTTAACCACGAGGTTAACGCAGAAGCTATTGAAATTAATTATAACCACTGAGATGAATACTCAAAGTCATCTGAAAATTCTAATAGGAAAAACATACCAGAGTTGCCTAGTGAAGGTTTTCGGGTTGGTGTGATCACTAATATGTGTGAACTCAATGAGCTGTTAAATATATTGTAACTAGAATGATATAATTGTATTTTAACAAAAAAATTTTTTTAGAAAGTTAAAAACAATGAAATTTGGACATGAATTTTCATTTCTGTGTTTCTGAAGCACTTTTCTAGACTCATGTCAACTTTTAAAACAGAAGTGTTTATGTTCATTTTTGACAAAATTGTTTTCTGTTGCCCTTATTCTTCCATCCCACTTCTGCCTTTGGGCTTGTCAAAATTTTTTTCCCCTATTTTTCAAATCTGAAGAGACATAAGATGTAAAAAGAATGTGGATTTTCACATCAAACCATCCCAAGTTTGCTGGTGGTTTAGTTGCTAAGTCATTTTGACTCTTTTTCGGCTTCATGGATTGTAGTCCACCAGACTCCTCTGTCCATGGGATTTGCCAGACACAAATATTGAAGTGGGTTGCCATTTCCTTCTCCAGGGGATCTTCCCCACCCAGGGATCAGGTCCTGCTTGGCAGGGAGGATTCTTTACCATTGAGCCACCTGGGAAGCCCCCCTTGTGTCAAAATGGAAGTTGTAAAATCTATCTCAGAGGACTCTATGAGAAGTGAAAGTAACGTCCTTAAAATCTCTGGCACAAGTAGTACACAACAAATATTGGCAGACGCCCTTTATTTTCCTTTCCTTTTCTCTTCACTATTGCAACCTTTGTATGTCTACTGAAGACAAGCTTGTTGGTAGCCATAATGTCCTTAAAAAGTCTCTCTCTGTTTTGTAGAGAAATATGGTGATAATCATTCATTTATTTATTCAATGATCTTTATGGCCCCCATTATGTGTTGGGGGCTTCCCAGATGATTCAGTGGTAAAGAATCCTCCTGACAAGCGGAAGATTCAGGTTTATCTCTGGGTGGGGAAGGTCCCTGGAGAAGGAAATGGCAACCCACTCCAGTATCCTTGCCTGGGAAATCCCATAGACAGAGTTTGGCAGGCTACAGTCCATGGGGTCTCAAGAGTATGGGACCTGACTTAGCAACTAAATAGCAATGACAATAATGGATTGGACAGTGCTCCACACATTGGATATAGATATGAACAAAATTGAAATCCCTGCCCTCGTGGAGCATACATATTAGTAGTTATGAGTAATCACATAGGTTTAGCTCTTTTAAAAAAAAAGCCTGAATTAATATAAAATCAAGTAGAATTTCCACAGTTTTGAAAGTGCTACTGTAAACTGCCAATGATATGGTGGTCGAATGACCTGACATTAGAAACAATGGCTGTCCTCACGTGAAGTCTGGTATCAGATGTTTTAGACAGTTTGAAGATACTTAAAAAAAAAAAAAAAGGATAAATTAATCCTTGTCACAAATCTTACCTCTTTTTCTCTTTAAAACAACCATTAAAGGCAGGTCTTATTTTTCTTCTATTTATAATTAGGAACCAAAGATGAAGAGATAAAAAATCTTGCCTATATTATATAGCCAGAATGTAGTGGTTCTGTTTGTCTTCAAAATCCATCTTCTTGATACTCTGTCAAGATAATGTGGCAGCATTTGCTAAGTAGATCAGCACCAGTTCCTAACAATGGTGATTAAGATGGCCTTTGTCTTTGATACCCTTCTCTATCTGTATCCTGTTCTTCCTTCCTGCATTTTAAAATGGCCTAACCAGGGTTATCATCAGACACAGATTCTATGGAGCAGAGGTGGGAATACACGATTTCAAGAGTTGCTTCAGTCTTGTGATTTATGATCTTTATGGGTTGGTAGCTTAACATTTTATTCCATTTATTTTCATTTTTAAAATCAGAGAATAATGTTTAACCCAAATGAATGAATCTATAAAGGGAGAATTTCAAGCTTGATGGCACATGGGGACAAGGGAAATATTTTATGGATGGGGCAGATGACTTTCTGGGCCTTGGTTTACTACTAGAGTAGACAAATCAGATGGTAAAGAATATGCCTGCAGCGTGGAAGACCTGGATTTGATCCCTGGGTTGGGAAGATCCCCTGGAGGAGGGCCTGGCAACACACTCCAGTATTCTGGTTTGGAGAATCCCCATAGACAGAGAAGCCTGGCCGGCTACAGTACATGGGTTGTAAGAGTGGAGCATGACTGGGTGACTAAGCATAGCACTGCACAGACAGTCACCTACTCCATGGACTCTGGTCCCGGATGTGCATTACCTTGGACTTCAGAGAGCAATGATTTAGAGACACCGTGAAGTTCTTGTTTATAGGAAAGATAAAAGATATTGTTGTCTTTTTTGTCAAGTGTGTTGTCTGAATTACATACTACTCCACTGTGGCAGTCTGAAAACACCCCTTAGGTGACAAGAATCAGTAATTCATAGAGTATGCTCACTGAAAATATTTTCCTGGACTGGGTGAGTTTTACCATTAATAAATTAAATGGAACTTCTAAAATCATCTCCCAAATGAAGTATTTTTCCTATACAGATTCAATTTTTGAGAAAGTATATCAAAGGACAAAGTCACCAGTACCATATCTCTATTTTGTTACAATTACATAAACTTTTGAATGAAAGCAATGATGATTTCAGTGGTAAAAACAGATTTCAAAAGGGTACATTGAATACAACCACAGGTATATTCTAATACCTGTTTAGCCTAGAAAAACTAATTATAAAAATACACAGAAAATGTCATTTATATCTTAAATTCTCCAAATAAAAGATCTTTGCACCAAAATTTGTCTCTTTCCTATTATTTGGGCAGCACAGAGGAGAAATCGACTTCCATAAAGAGCCAATATCTTCAGCTTTCTCTCTTTCCTAATTATATGGAAAGTTACTCTGAAGTCAGACTAATTTTATGCATTAATTAACCTGATTCGCCCATGCAAATATTTAACAAACATCCAAGAAACAAATATTCAGACATTGATTGGATTAAACAAATATTCAGCCATTGATTACTTTAAACTGAACCCATAATCCAGATTCCATATGCTGTTTGTTTTTTCCTCACCTGAAGTAGATGGATGAGTGTAGGTTTGACTTTTCTTACACCCCCGGGGTTTTGAGCATCATTTGATATAATTGATTTCCCTACAAACTGACAGGCCGATAGACAAGGAGCATATTTATTTCTTTGTCAGAGAAATGGGCTATAATTTGGAACACCAGCGCCAATCTTTCACAAGTAAAATCTATTTCTTTCATTTAAATTATGTTTAATTTAATTTATAAATTATAATGAGATGAGTTATAGAGAAAATTCAAGATGTATATAATATCTAAACAGTTTTGCTTGTGTTAATAAAAATATTTGAATATCAACAGTGTCATATCTCAACCAATAAATAATAATCACTGTTGCCTTGTAAAAACATGTAGATGGCTTGCCCTAACTTGACAATAAATATTTAAAGGAAAAAGAGCAAAGGGCAATAACTTTGTAAAAATTCTGTGATAAACCTTAAAAAATAAACCTCCAAAGATTTTATTTTAATTTTACTATTACCCTTCTTCTCCCTTAGCTCTCTCCTATCCATTATTCAGAACTTACTGAGACTGTACTATATTGCAGGCTATGTACTAGATACTAGATAAGCTAGTCTTTACATTTTAAAAATAGTTATATTAAAGAGATACCTGGAGTAACAGGCAAGTTTGGCCTTGGAGTACAAAATGAAGCAGAGCAAGGGCTGACAGAGTTTTGCCAAGAGAATACACTGGTCATAGCAAATGCCCTCTTCCAGCAACACAAGAGATGACTCTACACACGGACATCACCAGACGGTCAATACCCAAATCAGACTGATTATATTCTTTGCAGTGGAAGATGGAGAAGCTCTATACAGTCAGCAAAAACAAGACCGGGAACTGACTGTGGCTCAGATCATGAACTCCTTATTGCAAAATTCAGACTTAAATTGAAGAAAGTAGGGAAAACCAGTAGGTCATTAAGGTATCAGTTCAGTTCAGTTGCTCAGTTGTGTCCAACTCTTTGTGACCTCATGGACTGCAGCACACCAGGCTTCCCTGTCCACCACCAACTCCCTGAGCTTGCTCAAACTCATGTCAGTTGAGTTGCTGATGCCATCCAACCATCTCATCCTCTGTCATCCCCTTCTCTTCTTGCCTTCAATCTTTCCCAGCATCAGAGTCAGTTATTCGCATCAGGTGGCCAAAGTGTTGGAGTTTCAGCTTCATCATCATTCCTTCCAATGAATATTCAGGACTGACTTTCTTTAGGATTGACTGGTTTGATCTCCTGGCAGTCCAAGGGACTCTATCAAATCCCTTACAATTGTACAGTGGATGTAACAAATAGATTCAATGGATTAGATCTGATAGAGGGAGTGCCTGAAGAACTGTGGACAGAGGTTTGTGACACTGTACAGGAGGTGGTGATCAAAACCATTCCCAAGAAAAAGAAATGCAAAAAGGCAAAATAGCTGTCTGAGGAGGCCTTACAAATAGCTGAGAAAAGAAGATACACGAAAAGAGAAAAGGAAAGATACTCGCATCTGAATGCAGAGTTCCAAAGAATAGCAAGGAGAGATAAGAAAGCCTTCCTAGGTGAACAACACAAAGAAATAGAAGAAAACAATAGAATGGGAAAGACTAGAGATCTCTTCAAGAAAATTGGAGATACCAAGGGAACATCTCATGCAAAGATGGGCACAATAAAGGACAAAAGTAGTATGGACCTAACAGAAGCAAAAGATATTAACAAAAGGTGGCAAAAATACACAGAAGAGCTATACAAAAAGCAAAAAACATCTTAATGATCCAGATAACAGCGATGGTGTGATCATTCACCTAGAGCTGGACATCATCGAGTGCAAAGTCAAGTGGGCCTTAGGAAGCATCACTAAGCTAGCAGAGGTGATGGAATTCCAGCTGAACTATTTCAAACCCTAAAAGATGATTCTGTGAAAGGGCTGCCCTCAAAAAGTCAGTAAATATGGAAAAAATCAGTTTTCATTCCAATCCCAAAGGAGGGCAATGCCAAAGAATGTTCAAACTATTGCACAATTGCACTCATTTCACATGCTAGCAAAGTATTGCTCAAAATTCTCCAAGCCAGGCTTCAACAGTATGTGAACTGAGAACTTCCTCATGTTCAAGCTGGATTTAGAAAAGGTAGAGAAACCAGAGACCAAATTGCCAACATGCATTGAATCATAGTAAAAGCAAGATAATTCCAGAAAAACATCTACTTCAGCTTCATTGACTAGGCTAAAGCCTTACTATGTGGATCACAACAAACTGTGGAAAATTCTTAAAGAGATGGGAATACCAGACCCTTTACCTGCCTCCTGAGAAACCTGTATGTAGGTCAAGAAGCATCAGTTAGAACCAAACATGGAACAATGGACCGATTCCAAACTGGGAAAGGAGTATGTCAAGACTCTATATTGTCGCCTTACTTATTTAACTTTTATGCAGAATACATCATGTGAAATGCCAGGCTGGATGAAGAACAAGCTGGAATCAAGACTGCCGAGAGAAATATCAATAACCAATAACCTCAGATATGCTGATGATATTACACTCATGGCAGAAAGCAAAGAGGAACTAAAGAGCCTCTTGATGAAGGTAAAGGAGGAGAGTGAAAAAGCTGGCTTAAAACTCAGCATTCAAAAAATGAAGATCATGGCATCTGGTCCCATTGCTTCGTGGCAAATAGATGGGCAGACAATGGAAACAGTGACAGACTTTATTTTCTTGGGCTCCAAAATCTCTGCAGATGGTGACTGCAGCCATGAAATTAAAAGACGCTTGCTCCTTGGAAGAAAAGCTATGACCAACCTAGACAGCATATTAAACAGCAGAGACATTACTTTGCTGACAAAGGTTCATCTAGTCAAAGCTATGGTTTTTCGAGTGATCATGTATAGGTGTGAGTGTTGTACCATAAAGAAGGCTGAACACTGAAGAATTTATGCTTTTGAACTGTGGTGTTGGAGAAGACTCTTAAGAGTCTTTTGGACTGCAAGGTCAATTGGTCTCTTGGACAAAGAGGTCAATCCTAAAGAAAATCAGTCCTGAATATTCATTGGAAGGACTGATGCTGAAGCTGAAGCTCCAGTACTTTGGTCACCTGATTCTAAGAGCTGACTCATTAGACAAGACCCTGATTCTGGGAAAGATTGAAGGCAGGAGGAGAAGGGGATGACAGAGGATGAGATGGTTGGATGGTATCACTGACTCAATGGACATGAGTTTGAGTAAGCCTTGGGAGATGGCAAAGAACAGGGAAGCCTGGCATGCTGCAGTCCGTGGGGTTGGAAAGAGTCAGTCACAACTGAGTGACTGAACAATAACATATTAGGTAGCATTTTGAGAGGTAGAAGAAGGGAGGAGGGGCAAGAAAAGGGTAAGAGCAATGAGTAAGATGGAAAGAAAGGATGTCGATGAAGGCAAAGACAAAAGTAAATTGTTAATGTTGAATCCCATTATATTCACCTTTATTTCCCCTTGAGTTTGTTGTTTTACTGACTTACCAAGTGTTTATTGAGTGAATACTGTTTCAGGCACTGGTCTAAGCCCTGAGGACACAAAGTCAAGAAAGACTTGCCTATTCTCATCCTGCTAGAAGGTACAACCTAGTGGGGAAGATCAGGGTCCATAAAGCACACTGGCCTTGGAGAACATGTGATGCAGAGCCATGCACAGAGAACTGTGCTCGCCTAGGGAGAAAGCTTCCAAGTCAGATGAGAAAATGGTACTGAATTTACAATGAGGAGACCCTGAATATAACAAAACAGAGAACATTTATTTGTCAAGTTGGCTAGATCAAAAGGGAAGGATTTAACAAGCAAAAGGGAAAGACATGACTATACCTCTGAAGGCTTATCAGCCTGAAAATCCCATGGTTAACTTAAAATATAAATGAGTAGATTTACCACTTGCTATATCATGGTTTAATGCTTATAGACTACCAACTCACTTCACAGATATACTCCCACAAGATGATATTGTGTGGTAAGTTTAATTTATAGGCTTATACATATTGTTTGATTTCTTTGATAAGTCCCAAGTTATTTTATCGTAATAGCAAATGACCAATAGTTCAATGACTATTTTAACCATATTGAACAAACTGCCCGATATGTTAAGTCTATTTGCCAGAGTTATTATTTTACTCTAGAGAAATGGTTTTTTGTTTAACTGGCAGTTCCTAAAAAGTAGTCAGCTCTGCCAGTCATACCATGACGTGGTGGTAGCTGCTGCGAAGTTGAAGTTGGAATGTCTTTCCCCACTTTGTACAGAGGAGAAGGGCAAACAGTGCACTTGACGTACTTCTCCTTTGTGGCTGAGGCAACAAGCGAAGAGCTGTGTCTTACTGTGTTAGCTGTGCATAGACAGGAGTATATTTAATGGCTGTCAAAATAAAATACTTCAGTTTCAATGATGCTTTAGACAAACCATCAAAGTAGCACTGACATGAATAAATTAAGCAATTATTTTGAAGTCATTTTTAACCAAGAAAGCCAATAATAGAAAAATAGAATTTTTATACATTATATTGTAGAAAAGATGTATACAAAATTATCAAAATATGTTAATAGTAAAACAAATTAAAATAAATTAGATAGTAGACCTAGTCGATGATGGTACATAATAAGATGTAAAATAGTATAGATTCTTTTTATAATTGTGATTTTGCAAATTCATATTTACTTAACAAACCATTCAATTTAAGGTAGTATTCATCCTGCTAGGAGAGAGGCACCTTAAGTAAGATATTAATTCTTGAGCAGACCTCCACGGCAAAGATTGTTGACTAGATAACCTAATGAAAATCCTGGAACTACTTCTGGCTTTGCCATTTTAGCTTCATCATTATAAGAGGAGTGGTACTGATTCTTTCTAGCAAATTTAATAGTAATTAGGTAATTGAATTTCCAACTTAGAGCAGTTCTTCCTTCTTTAGTATCAGATATTTAAAGCTTCTCTGAAGCCTCAGTATGAGGAATTTCCTAGGAATGAGTTTCATCACAATTTAGCCCTTTAGAGTAAACCCGTTTTCATTAGCTAGTGAGAACTATCAGAATATTGGCTTTACCACTCTCTACATGCTCATTCTTTAATATGAGACATGTCTATTCTTATTTAATAACGAATTCAAATTTAGACTCTTCTATTACAAAATTTTATTATAGATTTTTATTTCCTATATATTTATTTTTTGTCATCTAATTATAGCCATCTAATCACCCTACAGTTTTTGTCTGGTGTCCACTTTGTAACACACCACAAATCCTTTTTCTTCAAGACTCATAGGTGATTTTGTCATAAATCTATGTGTACTTTCCTAATTTTGAGGCTACTGAAGATAGTAACATTTGATGTTAATTCATTCAAAGTGACATGACAAGAAAAACTTCAGTTAATAAATTCCCAATTTATTAAATACCATATATAGCATCTTAACCAACAATACAGTTGTCATACCAGATCTATAAAAAAAATCACATTTAATGGAGGAATGGGAAACACAGAAAAGTTGATATGTAAATGTTTTAAAAATATGAATTATTGATAAGTGATCATTACTGTGGCACTTTTGTTGTTTTCTGGATAAGCTGTCATCAAATAGATTCAGCAATGTCTGTTATTTTCTTTTAAATCAATATACTACATTCAAATAACATGGTAAAGAAAGATCTATGGTAATTACTTACAGCCTGTAAGAAGCTCATTTTATTTTGAGTTTTTTCACTTCCATTTAAATGTAATCAAGCTTGAGTCTGATCACTGTTTTAGTTTGTGAAGTGTTATTATGTTAGAAGCCATTATACTCTACTTTTGGCAAGATGAAGGCTCACCTGGTTTTTGACCAAATTGGTGAGCTAGTTCTTGTTTAACATGGTCTTTACACATTTTCGTCTCTGCTAAGCCTGTTCTCTCTCACCTTGTCCTACTGGCCAACTCAAGATTTGTTGTTAGAAAATTATTAAGTCTCAGGGAAGGTTTCCCTCCTTCTCTCAATTTCTGCTTCCCCATAGGGTTGGTTGTTGTTTTTTTCCTAGTTTCATTGAAATAGAATTGATATATAACATTGTATCAGTTTAAAGTATACAGCATGATGATTTGACAGATGTGTGTATTGTAAACTGATCACCAGAGTAACTTCAGTGTAATTTCATCACCTCATGTAGTTATAAATTTTTAATCTTCTTGTGAAGAGAACTTTTAAGACCTGGCTTCCAGCCCAGGTGGGATGCATGAGACAAGTGCTCGGGCCTGGTGCACTGGGAAGACCCAGAGGAATTGGGTGTAGAGGGAGGTGGGAGGGGGGATCGGGATGGGGAATACGTGTAAATCTATGGCTGATTCATATCAATGTATGACAAAACCCACTGAAATGTTGTGAAGTAATTAGCCTCCAACTAATAAAAAAAAAAAAGAAAAAAAAATAAAAAAAAAAAGAGAAATATATATTAATTACAAACAAACAAACAAACAAAAAAAAGACCTGGCTTCCCAGGTGGCACAGTGATAAAGAATCTGCCTGCCAATGCAGGAGCCGCAGGAGACTCGGGTTCTACCCCTTAGTCAGGAAGATTCCCCTGGAGGAGGAAATGGCAACCCACCCCAGTCTTCCTGCTTCCCACGGACAGAGGAGCTTGGCAGGCTACAGTCCATGGGGTTGCAAAGAATTGGACATGACTGAGCAACTGAGCACATGGATGCACAAGACTGATCAGTCCTTGTGTAAGACTTGTGAATAGTTGTATTTGCCTCCCTGTATTCTGGTCTGGGCATCTTCCTTACTAGAGAGTCTCCCCTACTAGACTGAACACTTTGAGGACAAGAACTCTATCTTAGACATCTGTTTTTTCGCCAATGCCTAGAATGATTTTTGGCATTGTACAAGGTAGATGTTGATACATATTTACTGCATCAAAAGCATGTAAATTGCTATCTTTATTTTTAAAAGATTGTTATAATACCTAGAAGTGATAAGGAAATGTAGATCAACATACGTGATATGATTAGACATCTTGAAGGATTCAAAACAACAAATGCATTAGACAGATGTGGCTTTACAACCCTCTGTTTAAATCTTTAAGATAAAAAAGGATTATTTTATTTTTAATAAATTCTTACTGGTTTAGAACAAGTGCGACTTTTCTTCAAGTCTTTCCGTTTTTTGTTTTTTTGTTATTTGTGAATAAGAAGGAAACATCCTACCTACATGCATAGATAAGTGATGAAATCAATACAGCAGAAAGTTAACAACTGTAGAATTGTAGTAGATAGTTCGGTGTTCTGTGAACAATCTGACTTTTTGGTATGTTTGAAACCTTTCATAATAAAATATTGGGAATATCAAATGAAGAAAGAAAACAGGTTATCAATCCATAAGGGGTGTGGGATACATGTCTCATGTATTCTTTAATAAAATCAACTTTACTTAAAAAAAAGGGATGGAGCATTCTGTAGGAATGCTCTGAAAACTTCAGCAAGCTTCCAAACTTGAAGAGTATTGCCAAGTTGTGCACATCTTAAGATTTTTCTCTTATAAAGCCAAGAAATGTGAAACTTATTAGCAGTTCTCATGTGTGGTTTTATGAGGAAAAGGAAAATGTGGCAGTTAGTGTTCCTATGGCAATGAGGCTTCAGTTCTGACTTCTTTCCCAGCTTTGCAACCAGCGAGCCGCGGCTATGGATTCCTCACTCCATCAGACAGCTGGCGGAGCCTCCCAGGACTGAACAGTCGCTTTGACAAAAATCTTTGTTGGATCTGCGTTACTTTTTCCTTCTCTGCTAATTCTCACTTGTGTTCAAGAAAAACCCATGCTTATGTACTGCTAACTGGGCTGATTTTTCATAGAGCTTGCTTTCCTTTCATATCCATATAACCCATCTCTTTGATTTATGAATCAGCCTGCATTTTGCAGATTCTTATATTCAGAAAAAAGTCTGAAAACCGGTACATCATCTCTGGAGCAGGAGCTTAAACTCTCTGATTGATGGCATGCCACAGGGACACAAACCTGGGCACGACGCACCAAAAGCTCTATCTATGGTGTCAGTGGATTAACAGTATTGTACCTTAGAATTCAGTTTTGAATCATTAGAGGCTGTGTTCATTAGAGACTGAATTTAGGCCTCAGCAAAAATTCTGACACAAGAATGCTTCCCACTCATAAGATGTATTACTTGGGATTAAATTAGGATCTGATTCCCAGATTTGTAGAGAGAGGTCCACCAGAGTCCATTATCCATTTTTTTTTTTTTTTTTGAGAAAGAGTTGTAAGAAGCAGGGATAAGAAACAGCAGTTTTAATTCTAGTTAAATAAGATTTAATTCAGGCTAATTGTCCTCTCTCTCTCATTCTCTCTCAAAGTTTTTAGGAGTTCAGGATAAGGTTTGTTTCTTTCTTTTGAAAAAAAACATATTAAAGTTAATGTAAAGTAAAATAGGCTTTTTTTTTTTTTTGGTGTACAGCTCATGAGGTCTAACACATGTACCTTTACCTGTTACCATCACCATATTTAGGATGAAAAATAATTCCCTTCCTCCAAACATTCTCTCTTACTCTCCCTTTATAGATCCTGGTTTCCCAGATGGCACTAGTGGTAAAGAACCTGTCTGCCAATGCAGGAGACATAAGAGACGTGGGTTCAATCCTTCAGTGAGGAAGATCCCCTGGAGAAGGAAATGGCAACCCATTCCAGTACTCTTGCCTGAAAAGTCGCTTGGACAGAGGAGCCTGGCAGGCTACAGTCCATGGGGTTGCAAAGAGTTGGACACGACTGAACAACTTAGCATACCTGTCCCCACCTCTAACCTTTGGCAAGCACTGACCTGTGTTGTTGGCACCATAGCTTCATGTTTTTGAGAATACACTAGTCCACTAGCAAATTATAATATGATGTAAGTCTTGTGCATGTGTGCTGAGTTGTTTCAGTCATGTCTGACTTTTTGCGATCCTATGAACTGTAGCCCACCAGGCTCCTCTGTCTGAAGGATTCTCCAGGCAAGAATACTGGAGTGGGTTGTTATGCCCTCCTCCAGGGGATCTTCCAGACACAGGGATGGAGCGTGGACCAGTCTGACTAGCATATTTTAGGAATGGGGAGCTAATAAGGGAGGTGGTTCAAGAGAGAGGAGTTGGAATAATTACTTTCTCATCAGTTGATATGCCTTTCTGGGTACCTCTCTTCAACCTCATTTTCTCTCCATATTAACACAGAATAGTTGTGTTAATAAAGAACACGTCCTTATTATGTAATGAACATCTCCTCTCCCTTGTTCTCCAGCAAAGATTCTGGTAAGGAAGTATTAAGTTTATGTAATGGAGGGGAGAATAGAATTCTTTTTTCTTAAATGTTTAGTAGACATAGTCCATTGATAAATGTAACCTGGTATTTTGATAATCTTAGATGGTATTAAGTCAGGTACCTAGAAATCTCTTGCAGCTCTCAAGTGTGGTAAGGGTGTCTTCTTACCTATAGAGAGAAATCTTTGTGACTTGACTTCTCAAGACTTTCCTTGTTCTGGACATGCATCATGCCAAGAACTGAAGAGCTATGCTGACTGGGCTATGATCCCCTGTATCCATCATGTGTAGTCTAATTTATGTAGCACAATCTAATGGCCTCAGTAACTGCAACCAGCAACTGCCCAATTAACCAAAATAACTGGAGTTCTTCGGTTTCATTCATAGAAGTAGAGCATCCAGAAAAGGGGAGGGAAACAAACTTGCTCCATTTGTGCAGCCAAATACCTAGAGCATTGTGCCTGGTTTCGGGGCCGTATTTTGTGTGTGGGTGCTTAGTCTCTCAGTTGTGTCTGACTCTTTGTGATCTCATGGACTGTAGCCTGCCAGGCTCCTTTGTCCATGGGGATTCTCCAGGCAAGAGTACTGGAATGGGTTGCCATGTCCTCCTCCAGGGGATCTTCCCAATCCAGGGATTGTACCCAGGTCTTCCGCATTGCAGGCAGATTCTTTACTGTCTAAGCCACCAAGGAAGCTGTGTTTTACAGGTGATATTTAATATACTGAAGAAATGAGTGAGCTGAATAAGCTGCTGAAATGTGAAATAGGTTAAGGAATTACATATGGTTGGTGTGAAAGTGGAAGACTCACAGCTGTATGATTTTTGTCTTCAAATATCATACATGCAGAATGGGGTTGTGGTTTATTCTGTGTTACCCACAGAACAGTGATTCTTAAATTTTATGAGTCATAGACACTTTTGTAAATCTGATGAATACTTTGGGCATTTGATGCAGAAAAATGCACACGTACATTATATATAGGTATGTATTTATATATTATATATATGTGTATATTTTAGGAAATTTTGGGAACAGTGTGCATACAAATTTAGGAAACCCTAGGTATGCTTTCTTCCTAGAGGATGGATGTAGAGGGACCAGAGTAGCAGCTCTTAATTTAGTAGGAGTACAACTTTCCAGTGATTTGAGCTCTCTGGAGCCAAAATTGATTGTTTCATAAGTGCATAAGCTCTCTATCACTGGGCAAATTTAAACATAAGCCCCTGATGGTTGTGTTGAAGAAGGATCTTATAAATATGGTGGAGTTTTGGCTAGATGAACTCTAATTCCTTTAAAACCTTGAGAATCAATTAGATTCTATGAGTCTTATACTAAAAGCCTCATATAATGTGAATGGTCTATAAGGCATATGGTAATCTTGTTCACAGACACTGGCATTCATGTATGGTTTTATAGTGTATTTGATTTATTTTAGGACTTCTGCTTGATTTCCTCTTCGTCTGCCCCATAATTTTCATTAGCTCCACTTGGGGTTCCTTTTGGGTTTGGCTCTATGGACCAGTACCCATATTCATTGCAGTAATAAAGCTTTAAAACTGAGATATAAAATCATGTGTTAGTTATCAAATTTCCTTAGCTCATTAGCTCCTAGAGAATAGAAACTGAAATGTTTTTAGGTCTATCTTGTAGAGAGACCTGCTCCATAGGGTTACCAAGGTCACTCTGTGACTCACTGCCATACTTTGCAGTCATAGTTCAAGGAACCTTTAAGGCAATAGCTCTAATGGCCTTACGTGTTTTGCTGAAGGAAGGGCAGAAGAGAAGGAGGAAAGGAGAGAGAGAGAGAGACAGAAGGAGAGAGAGAAATAGCGAGAGAGTGAAATGGAGAGAAATTTGGCTCACTTAGAGAGAACCTCTTAATATCAACCTCCTATATTGTTGAACTAAAAGAACAGATTCAGTTTCTATTTTTCTATCCTTGCATTTTTTTCTGACCCCAGAAGCAAAAGTGTTGCTTAATGATAATTATGTTGCTTGGGGCTTCCAGATCAATTTGGGATAGAACCGTATCTTTCTTGTCCAGACAAAGCACAGAAAAACAATGAATAAGATCATCTCCCCAAAGGTAGAAACCTTCTAAAAAATAGAAACCAAGAGGTATATTACTGTAGAAGCATTTGTTATTACATCATTAACAAGGCCTCAGATGTATGACAAGTAGGTTTAATTTATATTTTAAAAATACTAAAAAAGAGAATCACAGCAGCAACAAAAGATCCTGATAAAATATATTGCTAATCTTTTCATTCCCAAGAACTGGGAATTACTTGAGAGATTTCAAATAGTAGATGCTCCCACAGGAAAACGACATGTTTTTCAAAATGCTGGCTATTTCTGGGAATTATCAGAAAGGATATTAGAGTCAGATGATCAATGTGTGGAATTTTGGATGTTGCAACTAGTGGAAAAGCTAGAGAATGTCCAGAAAAAAGGCACCTGAACTGAATCAAGAGAGTGTGAGCACTGCCATCTGAGGACAATCTAAAAATATTTGCTCTCATCTGTCTGGCAATATGCAGGCTAAAATGAAAGATGATTGATGTCTGTCAAATTATGAGAGTTATGTATAATTGGAACCAGACTTAAATGCAAATGAACGAACATATGTGAATGGGATTTAAATAGTTCCTGGCACATAGTAGGTGTTCAATAAATGTTAATGCCCTCCTTCTGAAAGCTTACTTGGAAATTTAAAAGAGGAAATTTTTAACACAAATAAAAAGAAATATAATTGAGATAGGTAGTAAACATATGAAATTTTGTATTGAAAGGGGTGGTTTTGGTGTCAATGTTAGAATTAGCTTCAAAACAGACTTGGATAAATCATGAGATGATAGATATATACTGTTTAGTTAAGGGAAATGAGTCTTTGTAAGCTGAAGGGACAATTTCTAACTTCAGAAAATAAGTTTTTTGTTTGTCTCATTATGAAAGACAATATTTGTTAAATAATTTTCAGAAAATAGACGGGGAAAACTCCTGAACCACTTATGATCTCACCATTTAGTAATATCACTCAAAATTTTACATGTATAGTAATAATATTTTTTGTGTCTGTGAAGATTCTTCATCACCTGTACATAAATGTTTGATAACTTTGATCTCCCTTAATGAAGTGAACATCTTTCATATTAAAATGTGCAAACACAATTTTATGTGATTAATATTTCAAAGTAAAAGCAATATCATATAAGTTATGTAATCAATTGCTTATAGCTGGACTTTGATAATTTCTTCAAGTTTTTGCTATTAGAACCAATATCTGTGTATCTGTCTTTGTGTATTTCGGAAAATATGTTATGAGGTTGAATTCCTAGAAGTGAAATTACTTGGTCAAAGAACATGAAAATTCCTGAAGCTTTTAATAGATATTGCCAAATGCTCTAGAAATAATGTAATAACAATATGTCCTCTCATCTTGGTTTATAAAGTACTCATTTCCTCAAACCTTCTCCAAATCTGGATATATTAAAAATAATTTACCAAATTTATTTAAAAAATATATTATACTTTTAATATAATTTGCTCACTAGTGAGGTTAAATACTAAATATTTTAAAATTTTTTTTTTTTGGAGGGACATTTTAAATACTTTCTCCAATGTTGTATTGATGTGTTTGTCTTTTTCATATTAATTTGAGAGACTTTTCAGTGTTGCAGTGTAGTTGGTCTTTTTTCTTTGTTTTGTTTTGGGAATTCTCCTTCGTTTGTGTTCTGGCTGGCTTTCTACTCCAGAAGCCTACAGAATAGGATATTCTTTCCCAAGGTCCTTTGCAACTATGGTGGTCATGTGCTCTATTGCAGCAAGTCAGCTGTATCCATGTGGGACTTTAAATTGGGAGCTGGTAATGTGAAAAAGCAGGGAAAGATGAGGATTTATTCTGGTAATGTGGCAGCTCAAGTAGTGTCTCAAGCAGCACATAATGTCCTACACTGAGCTTCACCAGCGGCGGTGTCTTCAGCAGCTAGAATCTGTGAAATGAGTTTGCTTGTGATTTTCGGCTGCCTAGCTCCCATCTATTCATTTTTAAATATCATTATTATAAATTTCAGGTTTATTATGGTGCTTACATATAGTAAATATCAAATATATTGTTTGATGACTTTTGACAAGTGTATATAGTGCTATAACTACCACCATAATCAAATGAGTACATGCCTGCTAAGTCACTTCAGTCAGTATCTGACTCTGTGACCCTATGGGTCATAGTCACCAGGCTCCTCTGTCCTTGGGGATTCTCCAGGCAAGAATACTGGAGTCAGCTGGCCTGCCCTCCTTGGGAGGATCTTTCTGACCTAGAGATCGAATTCCCCTTGTCACATCTCCTGCATTGGTGAGTGGGTTCTTTACCACTAGTGTCACCTGGGAAACCTATAATCAAGATACAGACTATTTATTGGCTGCTTAACAAGTGCCAAGTGTGACATGTTTTATTTATGTTCTTTTATTTAAGTCACACTAAAACTTTATGTTGCCAGTTTTATTATCATTCCCATTTCACCAGTGAGAAAAGAGCCACTCACTAACTTGCCCAAAACAACAAATCTCGTTGGCGGCTGAGTCAGGGTGTAGGCCAGGCAGTCGTTCCTCCTGCCCTGCACTGTTTCCACACATCAAGGGATTGTTCACTTGTACTCATTGCCTGGATTTCCATTTGGAGATATGATCTCTGTACATTATTCCTATTTCAAATTCCTAATATTCAGAAACATAACCTAATATCAAAACAAAATCTAACCATACATAACCTTATTTACTGGGTTCTCTAGAAATAATAATCTGGCATCCAAAGTAATTATATGTTTTGTAATTATGTTCATATCAGAAGTCAATAAATAAGTCTACATAAATTTATTGAATTCATCTATGCTTCCCTGGTGGCTCAGATGGTAAAATGTCTGCCTGCAATGCGGGAGACCCGGGTTTGGTTCCTGGGTTGGGAAGATCCCCTGGAGAAGGAAATGGCAACCCACTCCAGTACCCTTGCCTGGAAAATTCCATGGACAGAGGAGCCTGGTAAGCTACAGTCCATGGGGTCGCAAAGAGTCGGACACGACTGAGTGACTTCACTTTCACTTTTGGTAGATTACTGAGTGAAGAAGAAGGTATAAGAGGAGGAAAATATATGGCCTTAGTCCTCAACTTTGTTGATGAGAAAAAAATGTATAGAAATTAATGAGTTGGAGTGCAATAAAAAATTCTTTATGACTAAGGATTAACTATGTGAGAGAACAAAAGATGATAAATGGAAGAGTTATCAAGAAAAGTTCTGCGAGGAAAGAATGGGTTTGAATAGGTGTATTGAACACGGTGTAGATTTGGGATAGTAGAGAGGAGGAGGAAGTAATTTCTATGAAAACATCAGGGGAATGAGAATGAAGTAGACACACCGTAGAAAAGGTGATTTGGAAGGTATGATGAAATAAGATTGCATAAACATACATTATAAAAGAATTAGTATATCAGTAAGAGAAGTCTGGGCTTGATTCAGCAGGCAGTGAGGCATCAGTGTACACTCTTGGCTCAGAATGATAATTTAGGAATCATGATCTTTGTTCTCATAAAATTAAATAAGATGTTGAACTCAGGAGGCTCCTTAAACACCAGTTTCCCCATGAATTTATCCAAGAACTTCTTTTCCCTTTTGAAAGCCTCTTTGTAGCCTTTGTCACCTCCCTGTGTAATCCTTCCTTTTTAAGAAGAAAGAAAAACTTGTAATAAATTTTAATGGAGTATAATCTGTAAAAATACTAAATCACTATGCTGTGCATATTATAAATCAATTATACTTCCATAAAAAAGAACACAAATAATGTAACATAATTCTATTTATTGAAAAATTTGGCCAATATATTAAATTTTTATTGTCATCATGATGCAGTGAAGGAAGTATGGTCCTATAGTTATCTCCCTGGTCTGAAAAAATGAGAACACTGCCTGCTTACATATCCTATCATGTTGTTTTAAAGTTGAAATGAAGTACTGAATATAAAGTTGAGTGCATTCACCATGGAGGAACTCAGTGAATGTTGAGTCACTTTCCCCCTTCTTATGTCTACCAGTGATTGATAGTGGAAAACAAAACCAATGAGGAAACAGCAAGTAAAGATCAATGAGAAACATTAGAAACAGTTGATAATTTGTATATTTATTGTGTGTATCACATGTTTTCTGAACATGTTTGTATATGTGCTTGCCTCATTTTATTTTTTATCATATACCATTTCATGGATTTCTTGAAGTTCTTAAAATGCACATTTCTTGTAAGTTGAAGAAGGAAAGATGAGTTGGTATCAGAATGGGTATGTGGACTTTCCTACAGATGGAAGGTAACTTCTT
This sequence comes from Cervus canadensis, assembly GCF_019320065.1. Classification (NCBI taxonomy): domain Eukaryota; kingdom Metazoa; phylum Chordata; class Mammalia; order Artiodactyla; family Cervidae; genus Cervus; species Cervus canadensis. The sequence continues at coordinate 36,769,305 of NC_057400.1, read as the reverse complement.
CCTACCACCTTGAGAAAGAAGAAATGTATGTTTTTTTTTACTGAATACTCTTTTAAAATACACTGTTTGGAGTGTATTAATGCAAAATAACACTGTATTGGGCGATGAAACTTGATCATAATAATATTTCAATTGTTAAGTGTTTACTAAGCTTTTTTTAGGGGCTTCCTTGGTGGCTCAGATGGTAAAGCGTCTGTCTGCAATGCTGGACCTGGGTTCGATCCCTGGGTTGGGAAGATTCCCGGGAAAGGCTACCCACTCCAGTATTCTGGCCTAGAGAATTCCATGGACTATCCATGGGGTGGCAAAGAGTCGGAAATGACTGAGCAACTTTCACTTGGGCTTCCCTGGTGGCTTAGAGGGTAAAGCGTCTGCCTGCAATGCGGGAGACCCAGGTTTGATCCCTGGGTTGGGAAGATCCCCTGGAGAAGGAAATGGCAACCCACTCCAGTACTCTTGCCTGGAAAATCCCATGAACAGAGGAGCCTGGTAGGCTACAGTCCATGGAGTCGCAGAGTTGGACATGACTGAGAGACTTTACTTACTAAGCTTTTTTAGAAGCTAAACTAGTCAGGTCAGTAGGGATAAGTTTCTCTACTTTCCTGAGTGAGTGTTAAGGAGAAGCAAGCTAACGATATCATAGGCTCTACTTCTAATGCTACAGCCTTGGGGTAGATATGTGAGAGAAGACTGGATCCTACTAGGCTGGATGAGTGGGTTTCCAGGATGGAGGCATTATATGAGGATAAAGCCCTTGTGAGGAGTAGGGGCATATATTTGTCTGTTAAAATGATGCTCACAGATGGCAATCTAACCAAACCTTGACCTCCATCAGCAGTCACGCATTTCCAAGAGTGAAAAGACCTGACTCTACAGTGCCCTGCCCTGGCACCTGTTGGTAGAATAAGTTGCCACATGACGCCTTGTCCACTAGCTCTATTCCTTTTATTTTTAAAGAGTATTGTGCTAAGTGCTTAGTTTTGGTACTTTTGGGGGATATAAAGAGGAAATTTAATAAGCCCTCTTCCTTGCCCAAATTCCTCTTTCTAACTTGAAGCCTTCCACACACTACAATATAGTAAATTTAATTTCTTCTAGTAAATTGTTCTTCACTTGAATAAACATAGCGGTATCATGTAATCACAAACCTCATCATATACTCCACTACATGAACAGGTTTTGTAGCTGTCTTAGCTGAAGGAGAACGTGGCATGGGAGATGCGGATACCTAGTAGAGGGTTATATCAAGGAGAAGGAGGTGGGAGGGGGGATCGGGATGGGGAATACGTGTAAATCTATGGCTGATTCATATCAATGTATGACAAAACCCACTGAAATGTTGTGAAGTAATTAGCCTCCAACTAATAAAAAATAAAATAAAATAAAATAAAAAAAGGAAAAAAAAAAAAAAAACAAAACCACTTTTTAAAATTGCACAGGACTTCCCAGGAGGCTCGGACAGTAAAGCATCTGCCTACAATGTGGGAGACCCGGGTTCAATCCCTGGGTAGGGAAGATCTCCTGGAAAAGGAAATGGCAACCCACTGCAGTATTCTTGCCTGGAAAATCCCATGGACAGAGAAGCCTGGTGGGCTACAGTCCATGAGGTTGCAAAGCGTTGGACACGACTGAGCACCTTCACAGCTTAAGAACTAAGAAGCACAGAACACCCTTTCTAGTAAAAGAGCAACTTCAACCCTCGAGGAACATGTAAATGAATACAAATATTAATTAGGCAAGATTTTAAAGTGTTTGTTTTGAAGACCATGTTAATGTAGTGATGAAGAAACAAAAATATGGGAGTTTCCAAAATGAAGAAATATAAAATGGATCGAGAATAGCATGGAGATGAAGTCCTGAGAGCCGATGCCTGGCACACTGTGTCAGCTATTCACTAGCTAGCACAGCTGTGGGATCTCTGATATAGTTATCAGCTTTCCTTTGTTTTGGCTTCATCACCTATAAAATGGTGATACTAATAATTGTAACATGACTAATAGGATTGTATGGATTAAATGTTACCATAAATGTTAGTTGTATCTATTATCTTTCATAGCTATTATTTCATTTGCTGGGGAATGTTATTGGTATAGTTCATCTTTTCTTCTCTGGAATAATAGCTCTCAGAAACTTTTAAAATAAACATTCACTAAATCATATTAGAAATCATATATTTTAATAAAAAATGCAAATCTAAAGTAGAAGCAATAAGATAAAGAGTATAAATGATTTGTTATTTTGAAACAATCAGTTGGTTAAATTTACCCTAAGGGAGGGGCGTTCTGGCTTCTGTATTTAAATGAAAGCAGGTTAAAATGCATAGGCTGATAAAAGGCATTTACAGCTCTGGGATTTTTCTCCCAAAAAATAATTACCTGGAGATGGGGATGGGACATTGTGCAAGTATATCTTTACTGAAGTTTGCTTTTCTCAAGAATTATGCACCACGAGCGTATAAGGCTGAGAGGCATCTAGCTATGTACCAGGTTTAAATGTTGATTAATCATAAAAATGCATATTTTATAAGGGGGAAAATGCATTCAACATTTTTCCCTGAGTAAAGTATGCAGAAAACTTGCTTAAATGGGGCATATAATTTTTAATGACTCAGGCCTTTAGTCCTTGGAAATGAACCAAGTATGATAAATAAGATGAAAGCTGGTGAATATTGAGTGTCTCATCATCACATCATCAAATTTGAACTCACCTGAGGATGTGTCTGAAGGATAATATCTTGAAAGGGTTAGTCTTTATCTGACTTTGAAGAGTGTGGAATAAATTGAAGAAAGTGTAATCAATTAATCCGAAAAACTCTTCCTGAAACTTGAGAGATACTGACATGATAATCAAAAGTAGAGTAAAAGTTTCATATCAATAAATAACTATCAGGGTTCAGTTTCTCATGTTAATTATTTTGGGGTCATTTTCCTTTGATTCATACAGTATTTACAATAAAATTTGTTTCCACCTTGAATCTTTCTTTTGCTAACTTTTGACCTTTATTTTCCGGACACCTTATAGGCCACCTTATAGACTGCTCTTACTTCTGATCTTATTTCATGGGCTATCCTTAGGAAGAAATGTTCACTAGTTAGCCCAGAAGAAAAGCAAGATTTATGCATCATTAAAAAATAAATGAATGCATTCATTCTTTTAAGTAATCAGATGTAATAATTTGAAACTGTATTAAGCCTGTCCCTGAAGGTCACAAAAATGGAGAATGTGGAAAATTAAAGAATCAGGTAAATTAGAAAGGCTTAAGATGAACAGATAGAGAAGAAAAAATTAAACATACTATATACCCAATTGATTTTAATATAACACCAATGGATCATCAATGCAGAAAAGCCTATATTCATGCAGTTCAGTCTATTTTTGCTTTGAAAGGCACTCAGTATGTTAGAACTCTCTCAAATTAAGTAACATAGGTAGGTCAACAAGCAAAAGAAATTTAAATATACATAAAAAAATGGAAAATGGTGATTGACCAAGCTGATTTTATGAACTATTTCTGACTGATAATTTTCAATTTTGGTGTTGAGACAGCATCATTAGTGAATGAAAGATTCACTGACCAATACAACATTGTAAAGCAATTATCCTCCAGTTAAAAAAAAATCACTTAAACTCTCAACATACTATAAAGTTATTAAAATTGTGAAAAATTAGACATAATATTAATAACAAAACAAAAAATAAGGGATTAAAACCATGAAAAGAATCACAGAGCTAGGGACTAAAGATATTATAGTAACACTCAAATATAGAACCATAAAGGTCAAGAAAATGGACATTTGACAAATCTAAATTAGATCTGTGGAGATGAGAGATGAGAATTGAGAGTTATATATCAAAGACTAAAGAAAATTTTCATATTTATGAAAAAGCTTAGAATTCATAATGTAGAAGAAACATCAGTTCATCTTGATAAAAATAAAGTTGAAGGATGGGAATGTATGTTGATTAAATGAATTTCACAAAAATTCCTTCATCCTAAAAACATCCTCAAGAATATGTCAGTATTTTTAATAAAGAAAAGCAAGGGAAGGGGAATCTTTATTGCAAACCAATTATGTGCTAAAATTCTAGGAGAAACATTGACCACATTCGTAAAATACAAAATTAGTCCATGTAGATTTTATAATTTACATAAGAACACAGTTACAATCACACACATAAATAAAATGCAGATATACATACATATGTATATTCATGTGTGTGCATGCTAACATTATTTTTTCTAGCAATAAAACCAACATTCTGGGCCTTAAAACAATAAATTAAAAACATAAGAAAATGTATCAACTCTGCATAATATTGCCTCTCATTGAAAGCTTATTGTTCTACCTTAAGAGCTGACTTCATAGATGCAATTTCATTATTCATGAAATTTAACTTTACCATTTTGTACAGGTAACTGTTTTGTAAAGGTAAATTTACCTTATACTGTTTTGTATGGACTAAGCAGGGAAATATATGTAAAGCAGTTAGCACAATACCAGGCATATAGCAAATCTTTCATAAATGTAAATATTATTAAAAGAAATTACTAAGAGAATTGGGGAATTGAATGCTTATAGTTCTACCAGAGGTCTTACCTGGAGGCTCAGTGTTAAAGAATCTGCCTGCCAATGCAGGAGACACGAGTTTGATTCCTGGGTTGGGAATATCCCTTGGAGAAGAAAATGGCAACTCACTCCAGTATTTTTGCCTGGGAAATCCCATGAACAGAGGAGTCTGGTAGGCTACAGTCCATGGGACTGCAAAGAGTCAGACACAACTTAGTGACTAAACAACAATAAGTACTACTAGAGGTGATTTTATTAGTGGTACTGAATGATAAGTATTCTAGAGTCCCTACAAAGGTAGACCTAAATATGAAAATTTTTTGCTTTTAATTTGATAAATTGGCCTTACCCAAATAAATGTAACTGTTAGTTGACGTTTTCTTTTCTTTTTTTTTTTTGACGTTTTCATTTTTTTATGGCTAATTTCTTGGGTTAGTTGACAGATGCTTGTTTGGTCATTCTCCATAGTACTTACTACTCTACTGAAAGGAATTAGGAAGTCTATTGTATACTTTTCCATTGCACAATGTTCAACATATCCTTTTCTCAAAGTATATGAACTGATTTCAAAGATCAATTATTAAATGTCCTAATATTTGTGGCAGATTAAGTGTGGATTCAGGATTATGGGAATTTCTATGTACATCCAGGGTAGATAAAGACATGATGAAGTTAAAACTTTTGTTTTCTAGAAATCCACATTCTTTAGATCTATCTAGGAAATCAGCTGAATATGCATGAAACTGTGTTATCATCTGGTGTACATTTTCCCATCTGGTCCAAAGAACAGTGTCTGTCCAATCTCTTGCTACAGCAAATACACTATCATTTGTTATTCTCCATATCTAAGGGCTTAGTAATTCTATTAAAATGGAAATTTGGCTTGTTGGATATTTTTTTCATTTGACTGTAATTTCTAAACATAGACAATAATGTATTATTAGTGAATCCATGTTGATATTTAATGACCATCATTTTCTAAGTGCTTGCAAGGTATCAGTTCTGTAAGCATTCCATAATTTTGCTAGTCTGCTTCCCTTGTGGCTCAGCTGGTAAAAAATCTACCTGCAATGCAGGAGACCTGGGTTCAATCCCTGGGTTGGGAAGATTCCCGGGAAAGGCTACCCACTCCAGTATTCTGGCCTAGAGAATTCCATGGACTATCCATGGGGTGGCAAAGAGTCGGAAATGACTGAGCAACTTTCACTTGGGCTTCCCTGGTGGCTTAGAGGGTAAAGCGTCTGCCTGCAATGCGGGAGACCCAGGTTTGATCCCTGGGTTGGGAAGATCCCCTGGAGAAGGAAATGGCAACCCACTCCAGTACTCTTGCCTGGAAAATCCCATGGATGGAGGAGCCTGGTCGGCTACAGTCCATGGGGTCACAAAGAGTTGGACACGACTGAGCGACGACAGTTTTGAGACTTCAGTGTTCAGCACTGAAATTCTAATCATGTTTTCTTTATGTTGTTTTTAATTGTATGAACAGAATATTCTTTCCCACGAATAAGCAACTGTGAAGACTAAGCACAAAATTGTGGCCAGAATCTGGCATAAATTTTAAGATATTCAACAAACAAGAATTAACTTTTTTAATTAATAAAATCCCAGTGTTTGGCATTTTCTCTTCTAAATTCTCCAGAATCTAGGGTATATTTTTTGATTTGGGTTTGAATCTCAATTTCAGAATAACTTCTCTGAATTTCACTTACTTCCTCTGTGAGTATGGATAGCATATTATTTATGTTCTAAGATTGTTGTGAACAGAAGATTCACAACAAAATAAGGCAGTAATGAAGCATCTAATATAAGATGTGGAACACTGTAGAGATTCAATAAACCAGAGAAGGAATTGTTGTTATTCTATTAGTCTAATTTCAAGTACTTACAAGAGTGTCCTTCAGCTGCCTGTTCAGCTTCTCTACACGCTTTGCCTCTAGTGGTGGTGCAGCCTCAGGGTCAGGAGAAATTCTGGGCTAAGAGACTGTAATTGTCTAGGGAAAGCGGGGGACATGGTGAGGACTTAGAGTAGGATACCAACTGACGGGTTTGTCACCATTGGGCTGGCCAGGACATGGGGTAGAGACTCTTGCCAAGAGTGTAGAAGATGAGGGAGGCAGATAAAGATCTGAGAATCTTGGAGCCCACATATAAAAGAAGAGGTGATATTTTTGAGGGGCTTCCCACTGTATTCTCAGTTGGTGCAGGGGCAAAGAACCCACCTGCCAATGCAGGGAACACATGAGATGCAGGTTTGATCCCTTGTCTGGAAGATTCCCAGGAGGAGGAAATGGCAATCCACTCCAGTATTCTCGTGTGGGAAATCCCATGGACAAGGAGCCCAGTGGGCTACAGTCCATGGGGTTGAAAGAGTTGGACATAACTGAGAGCACAGTTATTACTGAAACAGGAAAGGGTAGGTTGGTGTCTTTGCTCAAAGTCCAGATATACCATTTGCAAGTGAATGAGGACAGTGACATCAGCAGAGCACTTGTAACATCCAACAGTTTGCAGTTCTTTGGTCTTGAGCAGATCCAGGCTTAATTTATCTCCCACGACAAGAGGAGGTTAGACTTCAGGGAAGGAAACTAACTCTACAACTTCCTCAACTTACAGTGGCATTATGTCCTTATAAACCCATTGGAAGCGGAGAATACCATTAAATAAAAAAATGTATTTACTACACCTAATCTACTGAACATCATAGCTTAGCCTAGCCTGGCTTAGCCTGGTCAGAACACTTACGTTAGCATACAGCTGAGTAACATCATCTAACATAAAACCTATTTTTAATGAAGTTGAATGCCTCATATAACTTACTGAGTACTGTACTGAAATTGAAAGGAATAGCCATATGGGTGCAGAATGCTTGTAAATATATCCATTGCTTACCCTTGTGACTGTGTGGCTGGCTGGGAGCCAGTCAGCATCATGAGTGTCATACTATGTATCAGTAGCCCAAGCAAAGATCAAAATTCACAATTCAAAGCACAGTTTCAATGTGTATTGCTTTGGCACCATTATAAAGTCAACATCGTAAGACAAACCATCATAAATTGGGACTGTCTTGATATAAAGATTAGAAAAGATGTATTTTCTAATTCTAAACTGAAACCCTTTGCCCCAAGCAGCTCCCACTCAGGGACACTGATATTTCTCAAACACTGGCTTAGGGAGGCTTGAATGTCTCTGCATTGGAAGCAAACTGTTAGTGATAAAGGCTTTAAATCAAATAATTGAAATAACAAATTTGTTTCTATTATAATGGATAGGATGTGTACATAAAGAAGGTTGAGTATCGAAGAACTGATGCTTTTGAACCATGGTATTGAGGAAGACTGTTGAGAGTCCCTTGGACTGCAAGGAGATCAAACCAGTCAATCCTAAGGGAAATCAACACTGAATATTCATTGGAAGGACTGATGCTGAAGCTGAAGCACCAATACTTTGGCCACTTGATGCGAAGAGCCGACTTGTTGGAAAAGACACTGATTCTGGGAAGACTGAAGGCAGGGTGAAAAGAATGAGGAGGAGATGGTTGTATGGCATCACTGACTTAATGGACTTGAGTCGAGCGAACTCTGAGAGGTGGTGAAGGACAGGGAAGACTGGCATGCTGCAGTCCATGGGGTCACAAAGACTCAGACATGACTGAGTGACTGAACAACAGTGAAGTATGATGTCGTGGCTGCTGCTGCTGCTGCTAAGTCGCTTCAGTCGTGTCCGACTCTTTGCGACCCCATAGACGGCAGCCCAACAGGCTCTGCCGTCCCTGGGATTCTCCAGGCAAGAGTACTGGAGTGGGAGTTGTCGTGGCTAAGAGCACAAAAAGGTACTCTTGGTACCTGTTCCAAGTGTGATTTCTTTTTCCACTATGGACAGAATTCCTAAAAATGCCAGATATAATGAGGTAAAATTTACATATAATAAAACTTTCCATAGGTTTAATTTTGATGAGGCACACACAGCACTTCTTCAGTCACCTCAGTAGACACTTATGCAAACGCCATTCAGGCTGCATCACAAATTGTTGGTGAAATTCTGCTTCACATGCCGCAGTGATCTATGTTGGAATGGAAACAGCATCTTGTCAATGATCCAGGTGGATTCCTGAGACCAGCTAATTCCATTATATGCCTGTCGTTTTTGACACTGTCAGAAAATGTAGACTCTCCTGCTTCCCAATCCTGGTACTATTCGCTTTGGGCCTCCTAACCCCTCTTTCCCCAAACCTTGCTTCCAACTGCAGCTTGCATTCCACTTTAAATGTCTCCCTTGCCTTTAATGCTGATGTTAGTCATTAACTGAGCTGTAATGTGCACATTTTGCCTACTGATGGGCTTGGAGAGTCACTTACAGACATATCCACTATTATAAGCACACATTTACCCTTCCACACACTCTAGAATATTCTTCCCTGATAGCGTGTAAGCTCCCTGAGGGCACAGGTTTTTATTTTACTCACTAATGTGGACCAAGTAACCAGAACAGTGCCTCTCTTAGAATATATTCCATAACTACAGTTGAATGAATGAGGTCTTTGGGTATTCTTCAATAATTATATGGTTATATGGTAATATAACAATTAATGATTAAAAACCTCTTTTCCTCGTGGAATTTACATTCTAGTGTGTATGTGAGTGCTGGAAAAGGCAAAACACCAGACACTGGGAATGTGAGCAAATATAATTTCGGACTGCCACTGTTCTATGGGAAAAATAAATCAAGCTAAGGAAATAGAAGGTAAGTGATAGGAGGTGTTTTGGTTGTTTTTGAGTGAGCTGGACAGTCCTCTTTGGGGATATATTTTTGTGTAGAATATTGAATGAGTGAAAATTTTGGACATGAAGAGATTTGGGAGTAGGCAAGAGTAACACTAACAGGCAAGAGTAACAGGTTTCCCAGGGGGTGCAGTGCAGAATCCACCTGCTAATGAAGAATCCATCTGCTAATGCAGGAGACTCAAGAGACATGGGTGGGTTTGATCCTTGGGTTGGGAAAATCCCCTGGAGGAGGAAATGGCCACCCACTGAAGTATTCGTGCCTGGGAAATCTCATGAACAGAGGAGCCTGGTGGTCTACAGTCTTTGGGGTCACAAAGAGTTGGACATGATTGAATGATTGAGCACCCAGCACAAGAGTAACAGAAAGTATAAAGATTTTGAGATGGAGCATGTTTTGTGCATTTGAGGGAGAAAGAGGGTAGGAGATGCTATCAGGGAGATGAGCAAGGGCTGTATCATGGCGGTCTTATAGATTATGCAAAGGATTTTGAATTTTACCTAAATGTGATAGAAGCCAAGGGAAAGTTTGGAACAGGAAAATCATATAATTTCATTTATAGGATTAAAAGGTCACTGAACAAAATCTTGGTGAAGAGACCAGCAAGGAGGCTACTGTAGCAAGTGAGGGATGATGGTGGCTTGAGCTGGGATGGTGGCAGTGGAGGGGAACTCTGGTTCTGGATATATCCTGAATGTATAGTTTTAAAAATTTTTTTGTCATACCCTGCAGCATATGGGATCTTAGTTCCCTAACCGAGGAGTGAAGCCACACCCCCTGCAAGGAAGCTTCAAGTCTTAACCACTGGACTGCCAGGGAAGTCCCATGAAAGTAGAGGTTTGAGGGTGGGTGGATTTCATGTGGGTAAGGGAAAGAGAGGAATTAAGGATGGGCCCTAGGTATTTCAGTTGAGCTGGGAAATCCCTTTCACTGTAAGTATGTCCTCAGGAAAGAGATAGAGTTGATGCATTTGAGAAAATATTTTCCTCTGATGCATTTGAAAGTATGTTGCAGCCATAATGATACTGAATCCCTAATATTTCAACATGTATTTACTGAGAACAAGGAAATTTTCCTACACGAGCACAAAACCAGAAACATTTAACATTGATACAATGCTATTAATCTAATAGGCAGCCCGTATTGAAATTTTCTAGTTGTCCAAGTAATGTTTTACCTTTTATCCTTGAGTCAATCAAAGATCATTCATTGCCTGAAGTTATGTTGCTTCCATTTCCTTTAATCTGGAGAAGTGGCTGGCAAATTTTTTCTGTGCAAGCTCAGCAATTATTTTAGGCTCTCTGGGCCACATGTCGTCTCTGTTGCCACTACTTAGTTCTGCTATTACAGTGCAAAAAGAGCCATAGACAACCTGATGACTGTGGCTGTGTGCCAATAAAACTTTATTTATGGACTATGAAATTTGAATTTCTTATACATTTCATGGTTCATGAAATATTATTCTTCTTCTGATTTTCTCCCCAACAATTAAAAAGTATAACCAAATGGTCTGCCTGTGGGATGTACAAAAACAAATTGCATTTATCCAGTGGCCTATAGTTTGCCAACCACTGATCTGGAACAACCTTCTCACCTTTTTATTGTCTTTAATGGCACTGACATTTTTGAAGAGTCCAAAAATGTCGTGTTGAATGTCAAACTCAGATTAGTCTGATTGTTTCTTCATTATTAAATACATGTTAGTCATTTTTCCAGGCACGTATACAGGTGGTGTTGTCTTTTGCAGTGCATCACACATCAAGAGGTATACATGATATCAGTTTATCCTGTTATTTGTGATGCTCCTTTCTTTTCTCCAATCCAGTTTTGTGAGTATAAAATGTGATATTCTTATTGATCTGATCATACCCATATACAGAGTGCCTATAAACACTGGAATTCATGATGAAAAACCAAACGATACCCAACAGAAAAACAATTATATGGAGAGATGATCAACCACTACAAACCTTGCACATTGTTGATGACATAATGTTAGTAAGAAATAAACACTTGCAAATGAATGAAGAGTCTTTTTAATGATATTCTTACTTTTACTTTATCTTATTAAAAAGTTTTTAAAATCATGTACAGAAAATTGGGCCAGTCATATTCCTCTGTTCATGGTATGCCATTATCTTCTATCCCTGAGTGATCCCTCTCATTCTGTTTCTCCTTTTTACTTTCATTCTTCCTCTCCCACCCCCCAAATAGAAGCCCACTCTATTGCATTTGGATATGTTTGTATTTGAAAAACTACAGAATGTTTCCTTATATTTGTAAGTTTTAAATTTATATGTGACAGTGTATTACAGTCTCTTTCTTTTTCTGATTTTCCTTTTCTGCACTATGCTTTTAAGATTGATGCAAATAGTTCTGTTAAACAACAAAGCTCTGAGCATAGTATTCTATAGGACACATCCACTATGCTTTATTTGTTTATTTCCCTAGCCAAGTGCAGCCAAGTTGCTTTCAACTTCCTTTTACCACACAAAATGCTGTGATAAACACAATCACACCTCACACCTACTTTATCTCTGTCCCTATTTCTCTGGGACATGTACTTAGGAAGACTGTGGGCCACAGGGTGTATACATCTTGCAGTATCCTGAGCACGGCCAGGCAGAAGGGCCCCACCACGCCTCATGCCTGTCAGTGATTCATAATGTTCCTTTTTCTCCATATTCTCACTAACATTTCTCAATTTTTTTGCCAAATAGGTTGGTATAAAGGGATGCTTCATGTTTTAATTTACATCTTTTAGAAAACTAGTGTAGTTGTTCTTCTCTTCACATAATTAGTTTTCTGTTGGGTACTCTTGGGTTTCTCATCTTGTCCTTATTGATGCAAGAGTCCCTTCTATAGTCTAAATATAAATTGATGGTCTTTTTTGATTTGCTTATCTCATAAAATCAAGTGGGAATTGAAGAGAGAGAAGGAGCATGGGAGAGAACAAATATGACAGAATGTTAACAGTTAATGAATCCATTAGAAGTTTATATGGATTTCATGCTATTCTTTCTGCTATTTGTTTGAAAAATACTATGCTAAAAATTAGGGGCTTTTTTTTTTTGCATCAATAGAGCTCTCAAGTGCTATGATGATTACCTGTGAAACTGAAATATAGAAAGTATTTATACATTAATTCAGCTATTGAAGAAAGAAATATTGACAGACAACGATGAGACAGATGCTCTTCTGAGTAGCAGTGATACAGTGGTGAATGAGACAGACTCCCTAATTATCAGAGAGTGACTCTTAAGTGAAGGAAGACAGACCATAAATAAGAAAACTGGTAAAGGAAAAAGATAACTTCATGTAGAAACACATACTCTGAAAAAAATAAAACAGGTTGTTTGGTAGTGACTGGAGAGATCTGAGGTACTTTGAATGTGAAATCAATGGATGGGGTCCAAAAATAATTTTTAGACTAAAGATAGAGTGGGGTGATGTGAAATGGTAGTCTTTGGAATCAGACAAATCTGGGACCCAGACTCTGATCTTTTCTCTAGATAAGGACTCAGAAACATATGGATTTAGATTCTGTTTCATTCTGTGGCAAATAATAGATTCTTAATAAATACTCTCTTACTCATGCTTTATTAATCACTGGATAAAACAGACGACCACAAGTAGGTGGGTGTAAGATCAAGAAAGGGAAGAAAGAAAAGTGGGTAGTGAACAATAAATAACAGAAGAAAAAAGAAAAGGAGGAAGTGAGGAATCAGGGAGAAACAGAATGATGGAGGAACAGGGAGGGAAGACAGACATGCAGCGGCTGAAGTTTAGTGAGGTGATCAGTGGAGTGTATTACATAAAATAGAAAGAAAGGGAAAGTGCAGTCGCTCAGTCGTGTCCGACTTTTGGCGATCCCATGGACTGTACCTGCCAGGCTCCTCCATCCATGAGATTTTCCAGGCAAGGTTACTAGAGTGGGTTGCCATTTCATTCTCTAAGGGCTCGTCCCAACTCAGGGATCGAACCCGGGTCTCCTGCATTACCGTTTGAGCCACAAGGGGGCTTCACATAAAATGCTGCTGCTGCTAAGTCGCTTCAGTCGTGTCCGACTCTGTGCAACCCCATAGATGGCAGCCCACCAGGCTCCTCTCTCCCTGGGATTCTCCAGGCAAGAACACTGGAGTGGGTTGCCATTTCCTTCTCCAATGCATGCATGCATGCTAAGTTGCTTCAGTCGTGTCCGACTCTGTGCGACCCCATGGACAGCAGCCCACCAGGCTCCTCTGTCCACGGAATTCTCCAGGCAAGAATACTGGAGTAGGTTGCTATTTCCTTCTGCGTCACATAAAACAGAGTTCCCTTAAATGAAGGATGATTCAGAATTGGTGCTATAGTTAAAAACAGACTGAGCAGACAGATCCTTTCTTTTGGGGCTGTTTGAGTTCATGAGACAATATTAACATTAGCTCTTTTCCCTATCTGGCTTTTGAAGGAATGCAACTGACTTTACATGATTCCAGATTAACGTTAAGGTAAAACCTCAGAGGTGTGCAGGGGTAGATCTGAAGGACATTGGGCCAATCAGGGGAGAATAGAACATGGTTATTAGAAGAGTTTGAGAAAAGGGCCAGAGTTACTATTCAGAGAAGTGTCTGGCAATCTTCCCATTCTATACCTTGATTTTAAGAGGTTTTCAAATTTAGTTCTTATAATTCACAACAGGTTGGAAATTGGCAGCTGTTTCTTAGACCAGATGCAGTTTTCATTAAAAGACATTTTGATTGAAAATGGTTCTTAAGAATAGCAAAAAATAAAAAAAAGGCAGGGGGGAGGAGGAAAAGAATTATCTTGGCATTATACTGTAGATTTTTTTTTAATTAAGAAAATATTCTAATTCATAGTGATATGAATTATAAAATTAATATCCTATAGCTCCACAGCTATATTATAAGAACTCAGGCATGGCAAGAAAGTCAAGAGGGGCTTAGGAGGATACAGAAGTAGTTCATATTGATAGAGGTGTATACAGATATAGAAAATCAGAAACAGAGAGGGTAAATCAAAATTAGGTAATGAATATCAGAGCGAAGGGATTTCTAATGTACTTTTTAACTCTTGTCATAGTTGGTTAAAATTTTAATGAGGAGTTAGAGAAACCAGATGTTCCTCAGAGTTCATTCAACACAACAGGGCCCTTGGCACATAGTAGTATGTGTTGAATAAATTCATGAATAGATCAGAGGCACCAGAATTAACAGAGTTGAGTTGCAAATGTTATTTTGGTCCATTTAGAATCCATTTCTGCTTGTCCTGGAGACAGAATCCCAGTTTTCTTGGGTGAACCACTCCCCACATTCCTTACTCATGTGTTTTTTGCTGATTTACTTCCTGCTACTACGCAACACCTGGCTCAGACTAGAGCGGTGAGTGCAATTTACAATCCAGACTTCAGTGGTTGGTTCAGAGGAAGGCACATGGCCCAAAGCTTCCAATCAGGTCTAACCTAGGGATTTCTGCTGGAGTGACTGGGAAAGAGTTACATCCTATCCTCTGGGGTTGGTGGGAGAATAGCATGTGAGCTTGAAGCTGCCAGCAGTCCTGTGGATGCCTGGAAGGAAGAAACTGCCTGAGCACTGAACCAACACAGATAGAGCAGAGGAAACAAACTTGAACCCATTCTAATATCACCTTGTATTCTATTGTTCAGTCACTAAGTCGTGTCCAATTCTTTGCGACCCCATGGACTGCAGCACGCCAGGCTTCCCTGTCCATCATCAGCTTTTGCCCCTATCTCCTGAAGTTTGCTCAAATTCATGTCCATTGAGTCGGTGATGATATCTAATGATCTCATCTTCTGCTGCCTCCTTTTCCTTTTGCCTTCAATCTTTTCTAGCATCAGGATCTTTTCCAATGAGTTGGCTCTTAGCATCAGGTGACCAAAGTTTTGGAACTTTAGCTTTAGCAACAGTCCTTCCAATGAATATTCAGAGTTGATTTCCTTTACGATTGACTGGTTTGATCTCTTTGCAGTTCAAGGGACTCAAGAATCTTCTCCAGCACCATAATTTGAAGGCATCAGTTCTTTGGTGGTCAGCCTTCTTTTATGCCTATTTTATAGAGCCAATCAATTCCTGGTTTATTTAAAGCAATGTGAATTTTCCAACGTTTTAAACAAAATCAGTTAAGTAATTTCTATACAATTACTATTGGAGAAAACTACATCTCTTAGCTCTGAGTGATCAGAAGCAGAAGGAATTTCAACAAATATCCAGAATGCTGTTTCATTCTATGCTTGATAGTAGTTAAAACATAATGAGATAATTCATATTTTAGAAGATGGATAATCTGAGCTTATGTGCGTGTGTGCTAAGTCAACTTCAATCATGTCTGACTCCTTGTGACCCTATGGACTGTAGCCTTTCAGGTCCTTCTGTCCGTGGGATTTCCCAGGCAAAAGTACTAGAGCAGGTTGCCATGCCCTCCTCCAGGGGATCTTCCTGATCCAGGAATTGAACCCACATCTCTTACATCTCCTGCATTGGCAGGCGGGTTCTTTACCACTAGTGACACCTGGGAAGCCAATTCTGAGCTTATACATGACTTAAATCTATAAGGGTTTATTATTTTATGTTTCTAATGTGCTACAATACTGCGTGAAGTATAGAGATATGAAAGTCTTTTCATGACCTTTTCTTTTTTTTTTTAATTAATTTATTTTTCTTATTAGTTGGAGGCTAATTACATCACAACATTTCAGTGGGTTTTGTCGTACATTGACATGAATCGGTCATGGAGTTACATGTATTCCCCATCCCGATCCCCCCTCCCACCTCCCTCTCCACCCGATTCCTCTGGGTCTTCCCAGTGCACCAGGCCCAAGCACTTGTCTCATGCATCCCACCTGGGCTGGTGATCTGTTTCACTATAGATAATATACATGCTGTTCTTTTGAAACATCCCACCCTCACCTTCTCCCACAGAGTTCAAAAGTCTGTTCTGTACATCTGTGTCTCTTTTTCTGTTTTGCATATAGGGTTATCATTACCATTTTTCTAAATTCCATATATATGTGTTAGTATGCTGTAATGTTCTTTATCTTTCTGGCTTACTTCACTCTGTATAATGGGCTCCAGTTTCATCCATCTCATTAGAACTGATTCAAATGAATTCTTTTTAACGGCTGAGTAATATTCCATGGTGTAAGCAACCTAGATGCCCATCAGCAGACGAATGGATAAGGAAGCTGTGGTACCTATACATCATGACCTTTTCATGTACAGGGAAAATAAAAATTTCAGCTGATGAATGGTATATTCGTGGAGTATATGCTGTGCTAATTAATGATTCCACTTTAGTTTTGGGAATACATGGTAGAATAAGTATGAATTTTAAATAGTGATATGTATCTACATACAATAATTGTGTAATTTATACTCTACAATGTCTATATAATTGTTAAGTACCCATATATTTAAAGCTAATTTGTTAAGATGCTTGAAGGTAGGATAGTGCTTTATCAAGTACCAACTTGTTGATCAGCCATTTAATAATATGGTACAATAATTTTAAAATTTAGTAGTATCCTACCTCTCTCCATGGGATTTCCCTGGTGGCTCAGATGGAAAAGTGTCTGCCTACAATGCGGGAGACCCAAGTTTGATCCCTGGGTTGGGAAGATCCTCTGGAGAAGGAAATGGCAACCCACTCCAGTACTCTTGCCTGGAAAATCCTACGGATGAAGGAGCCTGGTGGGCTACAGTTCATGGGGTCGAAAAAAGTCAGACACAACTGAGCGTCTTCACTTCATCTCTCTCCATGTTCTTAGTTTCATTCTCCAGAGGCATATCCCTCAAATCCTCTGACTCCTTTCCCCTACATTTACCATGTCTTTAAATAGTAAGTTTATATGGATATCATATCATTTACCCATTATAGATATTGGTTCATGTCAGACTGCCTGCATAACAGGATAAGTACATTAGATTTACTAAAGAAGTAGATTACATCAAAGTGTGTTAGTACATTAGATTTACTAAAGAAGTAGATTACATCAAAGTATGTTTTAATGGCAATGGAAATTGAGGAGGTAATAGAATCTGGAAAAATCTTAGAAGTCATTGAGTCCAGTGGTTCTCAAACTTGGCCGTAAACAACTTGGGGAGCGTTTTAAAAATAAAGATTCCTTGTTTTCATCTCTAGTTTATTAAAATCAGATTTTTAATGGTGTTTTCAGTATTCTATATTTTAAAAAGAGCTTCTCAGGTGAATGACATGTATTTTGGTTTCACTGATTAAGTCTAACCTTCTACTCAAAGCATTAATTCACCTTACAATACTATATCAAATAATTCAGCAAACATTTGTGGATATGAAGGTAAATAAGTTAGAATTTATTATCCTGCCAATTTACAAGCCTAGTGATTTTAGAGTATAGAAAGAATTCAGAATCCAGTGAAGGAGACAGATTGCAATGCAGTACAAAGTGTTAACTTAGAAGTAAGTAAGGTGTTAGAACTGGGAGAAATAGCATATAATGCTGCCTAATACATAGACTAATAGAGAGAATTAATAAGTTCTCTTTTTAAACGTTTCTAATCACAAGAGACATATCCCTCTTATGGCATCCATTCTGTTCTTGGACAACTACAAATTTGAAAATATTTCTTTTACATTAGCCTAAAATATCTCCATATAACTCTTAATCAAGGATTTTCATCCTATTCATTATAGCCATATGAAGTGAGATGAAATGAAATGCCATAAGCGGCCCAGTGCCAGGCTCAGACATAATATCTGGGAAGTCTCAGGGCCACCCAGTGCTAGCTTAGGCATGTCTCCTATGTACTCTCATGGCACTAAATCAATCTTATTGCAGTCACTTCTTGTGTTCCTTCTGACGGACTGTAAATAACTTAAGGGTGGAGACTGTATCTGTTCTTTCAGAATCCTTGAAAAGTTTTAGTTGTTTAGTAGAGTCTGACTCTTTGTGACCCCCATGGACTACAGCCTGTCAGGCTTCTCTGTCCATGGGATTTTCCAGGCAAGAATACTGGAGTGGGTTGCCATGCCCTCCTCCAGGCGATCTTCCTGACCCAGGGATCCTTAGCGACTAGTATAAGAACTGGCACATAGTGGGACCTCAACAAGTATTTTCTAAATGAATGGACCAGTTGGTGTGTTTTACCAAATCTTAGATTTCATCCTCTTTCTTTCCTTCTCGACGCTTCTCTTCCTCTTCACATCTAGCCAGTATTTAAAACAGTTAAAATATTTTTCTCTTACCTAG
This sequence comes from Cervus canadensis, assembly GCF_019320065.1. Lineage (NCBI taxonomy): Eukaryota > Metazoa > Chordata > Mammalia > Artiodactyla > Cervidae > Cervus > Cervus canadensis. The sequence continues at coordinate 36,750,714 of NC_057400.1, read as the reverse complement.
AATTAACAACTTTGGTTCATTTGGGTGTTTCTCACACTTAATATTTTTCAGATTGTTCCCCACCCTTGCCTCTTCTCTGAGTATCTTTTGATGGCTGATTTCTCTATGAGAGTGTGACACCAGGAACTGATTGAAGTATAAGCAGCAAAGAGTATAATAGGGCTCATCACCCACCTGGTTTTAGTGGCTGCACTTTTGTCAGGACAGCCTAAAGAAGTGTTGACTACTTACCCACCTTATCACCAAGTTGCCTCAAATTGAACAGGCAGCCAACAAAAATAGGTAAGCTTTCTTCATATTAATTTTTTAAAAGCCGTTTTCTTCCCCAAACCATTTTGTGCCATTTTTTTTTTTCTAAAGCTGTAACTTCATAGAATTTAAATCTGGAATTTAAAAGACTTTAACTCAAATTTCTCTTTGATTTAGTCTGTGGATATGTGTTTGTAAATATCTTCATCGAGCCTTCTAGTTCCAGCACATTTCCATATTGGTTGAATACACCAACTTATCTATATGAAGTTTAATAATAAAATGTTGGGTAGAACAGAGACAAGATTAGAAATGCTGTCAAATGCTACTATAAACTGCCATTTAGAGGTACTGGAATCTATTAATGTTTAAGTAACTGATGAAGTAATTAATGAGTCAATTTTCATTCTTCAGTGTATTAGCTAAAAAAGATATAAATCTGTTTAACTATATCATTTTCCATTTTGCATGTCTACTTTATTCATGAGAATATAATGGGAGACTTTGTAAAACAGCTTTTTACAACTTTGTCTATTTGTTGAAACAGGATAGAAAACCCAGAAATAAGCCCATGTACCTATGGTCAATTATCTATGACAAAGGAGGCAAGACTACTCAATGTTAGAAAGACAGTCTCTTCAACAAATGGTGCTGGGAAAACTGGACAGCCACATGTGAAAAAAAAAAAAAAAGAAAATAGATCATTCTTTAATCCCATGCACAAAAATAAGCTCAAAATAAATTGAAGACCTAAATGTGAGACTGGACACCATAAAACTCCTAGAGGAAAACATAGGCAGAACTATAAATAGTTCCATTTATAATGGAAATAAAATGAAAATAAACAAGTGGAACCTACTCAAACTCAAAAGCTTTTGCACAACAAAGGAAACAATAAACAAAATGAAAAGACAATCCACAGATTGGGAGAAAATATTTGCAAATGATGTGATGCATAAGGGATTAGTTTCCAAAATTTACAAACAGCTCATGATGCTTAATAGACTCAAAACAAACAATCCACTCAAAAAATGGGCAGAAAACCTAAACAGACATTTCTCCAAAGAAGACATACGGATGTCCAGTATGCACACAAAAAGATGTTCAACATTGCTAGTTATTTGAGAAATGCAAATTAAAACTACAATGAGGTAGCACCTCACACCAGCCAGAAAGGCAGTCATCAAAAAATCGACAAACAATACATGGTGGAGAGGATGTGGAGAGAAGGGAACCCTTCTACCCTGTTGGTGGGAAAGTAAATTGGTACAATCACCATGTAGAACAGTGTGGATGTTCCTTAAAAAACTAAAAATAGAGCTACCATGTAATCCTGCAATCCCACTCCTGAGCATATATCTGGAGAAAAACATGATCCGAAAGGATATATGGAGCCCAATGTTCATTGAAACACTGTTTACAATAGCCAAGACGTGGAAGCAACCTGAATGCCCATCGACAGAGGAATGAATTGAAGATGATTTGGTATGTATTTACAATAGAATATTACTCAGCCATTAAAAAGAATGAAATGCCATTTGCAGCAACATGGATGGACCTAGAGATTGTCATACTGAGTGAAGTAAGCCAGACAGAGAAGGAGAAATATCGTAGGACATCCCTTATTTGTGGAATCTAAAAAGAAATGACACAAATTAACTTACTTACAAAACAGAAAGAGACTCACAGACTTAGAAAATGAATTTATGGTTGTCAGTGGGGGCAGGGTGGGAAGGGATAGTTAGGGAGTTTGGGATGGTCATGTACATGCTGCTATGTTTAAAACAGATAACCAATAAGGACTCATTGTATTGCACATGAAATTCTGCTTAATGTTATGTGCCAGCCTGGATGGGAGGGGAGTTTGGGGAGAATGGATACATGTATGTGTATAGCTAAGTCCTTTCATTGTTCACTTGAAACGATCACAACATTGTAAATTAGCTGTACCCAAATGCAAAATAAAAAGTTCAAAAAAAACCACCTTTGGCTCTTTGTGACATTCCTCTAAGATATTAATAAAATATTAGAGCAAGAATATGGTCTGAATCAAAAAAAGTTGCTGAAGAGTGGAGGCATTTAACAGAAGCATCGAGGCTATTGGAAGATAATGGTGGGGGTTGAGTTGCATAATTTTAACACTAGGACCTTGGAGGTGATATAATCCAGTCCCAATAAGAGATAATCAGATAGTTTGGAGCAGTGGGTGACTTTGTAAAGTCTTGTACTTAGAGGCAGATGGGATTTCCAACACGTTTTTCTAAACATCTTGTCCAGTGCTATGTCTATCATATCACACCATCACCCCATTGCTCTGTATTTCTTAGCTAAATGGCTGACTAATTTTCTCTTTCTTTCTCATTTATGAATATTTCAATGTCCTAATGCTAAAACTGTGAGAACCAGGTGAACTTCTTCCTTGCTAGGTCATCACTTTCCCTTTAAGCTATGCTTAATCATGGCAAAAACTAAATGGTTGAAAAGTGTCTTTTCTTTTTCCAGTTTACTTTATACTGAGTTCTCTAGAGATGAAGAAATAAGATTAGATGTCTCATTTTCTAGAATTATTCTTATAAATTGCATACCTGTTTGAATATAGGAAAACATGGCTATAAAATTAAACAACTTTCATGTCCCAGCTTTTGTTTGGCATGTAATAATTAGTTGGATTTAAGACTGTTGAAAGTTAAGGGTAAATTTTGAATTCCAGGAGGTTACTAGTCATGGCTATTTCCTGCCTTTAAGTTTTGCATGTAATCTAAGTGGCTAAAGACTGTTCAATCATCACATTATCAAGTGATTGAGCAATGTAATAGAATAAAAATAATAAAATAATAATAGTGACAGGGGCTTCCCTGGTTGCTCAGATGGTAAAGAATTCGTCTGTAATACAGGAGACCTGGGTTTGATTCCTAGGTTGGGAAGATCCCCTAGAGAAGGAACAGCTAACCACTCCAGTATTCTTGCCTAGAGGATTCCTTGGACAGAGGAGCCTGGTGGGCTACAGTTCATGGGGTTGAAAAGAGTCAGAGTCGACTGAGCAACTTTCACTTTCACTATTATCTCTGTTTTATAGCAAGGAAAGATCGTATAACTAGTAAGTACATATGGCTCTACAATCTGTGTGCTATCAAAATATCCTGATACTCCTGGTTTAAAGAACTGAGCAGTCTTGCTAATGGATATCTGTCTACGGACATAGAAGGAGAGATGCTGGAGGCGGAGTTCTAGACATGAATGCTTATTTAGTCATTGATGCCTATTCCAGGGTCTTTTATATTTTATTTGACATCCTCAACCTCTATGTCCCTTTGGGAAATGTGTTTTTTAACTGCATCACAGCTTTCAGGTTCCTAACATGGGTTTCTTTTCTTAATCTTCAGATTTCCTACTTTTTTCTTACCATCTTCTTATTTCTACTATAGAATTATACTTTTTAAATTTAGTTCCATAATAATGGAAGCTGGTCAATCATTTCACTAACTTTGAAAATATGTTATCAGAATTGTATGATAACAAGAGAATTTCAGTTACATTGATCCAGCCCAGATCTTTCCTTGGTTTTCTTTCCCAGGTTTGATTGATATTTCCTCTTGTTACCCACCAATTCTTTTGTCAAAGAATTTATATGCTAAGTAGATGAACATTTGCTTACTAATTCAGAGGAGAGTTAATGAACTGTCATTAATAAGTACTGAAAACCCTTCTTCTGAGAAGTTATTTTAATCACTGTAATCTAGAAACATTTTATTCATTTTCTCTTTAAGTTTTTATTATAAAAATATTAAACATACACAAAAGTAGAGGCTACTTTAATGAATCCCATGTGTCCATCATCCAATTAAAATAATTGTCAACATCTTACTAATCTGTTTCTCAAAAACTTACTGAATATTTGGAATCAAGGAGAAAATAATGATTAATTATCTAGCATGCAAATTATTTTCTTACCATTCTTACAATGTTGTCACTCTTATTTTGCATATGCTCACTTTTTCAAAGGTATTTAGCTGGACTCTGAACTTAAAAACATATATTGTCATTTATATAAAATTTGCAATGTATTGTGATTTCCATAAAATTGGATGAAACTGTTTAATGAGCTTTCTGAGACCATAGAAAAATTTCTTATAACCTCAGAAACTGAAAATTCCAACTTTTTGTAGAAAGCAAAGAATGCTCACCTTTGTTTACTCTTTCTGGCTCTGTGGTCTTCATTTAGGCTTAAGTCCAAGGGAGATGGCTTTGTAGATTTATCTGTTATGAATTCCCAAGTACTTGTTGTAAAAGAAGAATTTAACCAATTAATGAATTATGGAGAATATTATTTAAACTTTCACTCAAAAATACACTAAAGAAAAGAAATGGAATCCAAACATTTACATGACAATAAATGGAGGGCTCTAGTGTAAAGCAAGAAACCTAGCAATTCAGAATTAACTCATTTGCTGTTGGTTAATAAGAGGATTTAAGTGTCCTAGCTAATGTGTTGTACAACATTATATTTTTCTAAGGATCCTTACAATAAGAACAAATGGAATGCTTTTGGTATGCTTCTAAGGTCTCTGTTCAATGGTTTTGCAAGAATGGGACTACAATTTTGTAATTACAGCTGGCCTTGAGTATACAGCTCATTGCATGATGATGTGACAAAGTCCTGCTTGCCTCCACTACTGGTCTGACCCAATATCTGAAAAATTCACAATTAATAACATATTGGGGTTATGACATTGAATCCTTACATAGTATCATAGTATAATTGCATTCTATGTGAAAGCTCACCTAGTAAACCATAACCGCTATTATTACACTGGCACTACTTAAGTTATCAGATCAGCTAGCCACCTGGCTTAAAGACAGGCAGAAACAGGAGAGCTATAATGGAGGAAAGGGAGAGAAACAGGTACAGAGAAGATAAGGAAGCTTTGAAAAACCCAAAGGGCTCATTGCTTGAAGACAGGAAACTTTGGGATTGGGAGAGCATTCTTTTTTGTTTGTTTGTTTTAATTTACTTATTTGGCAGCTCTGGGGCTTAATTGTATCATGTGGAATCTTAGTTCCCTGACCAGGGTTCAAACACGAACCCCTAGCATTAGGAGCATTGGCTTAGCTACTGGACCACCACCAGGGGAGTCAAGGAGAGAACATTCTTAAGGGAAGTAATAAATTGCCAAGTAGTAGCTCTATTTTAACACAGACCTTGTCCAGATTACCATAGTGACAGTAGGAGATGGTGAAAATATTCCCCCATAGTAAAAATTTACTTTATCTACTTTTAGTTTTCTTTAGAAAACTTAGTTTTTGTTTTATGGGCTTCCCTCATAGGTCAGTTGGTAAAGAATCTGCCTGCATTGCGGGAGACCCTGATTCAATTCCTGGGTTGGGAAGACCTGCTGGAGACGGGATAGCCTACCCACTCCAGTATTCTTGGGCTTCCCTTGTGCCTCAGCTGGTAAAGGATCGGCCTGCAATGTGGGAGACCTGGATTTGATCCCTGGCTTGGGAAGATCCCCTGGAGAAGGGAAAGACTATCCTTTCCAGTATTCTGGCCTGGAGAATTCCATGGACTGTATAGTCCATGGGGTGGCAAAAAGTTGTACACGACTAAGTGACTTTCACTAGTTTTCCTTCTATACTATGCTAAGATATCAATAATCATGGTTTCATGGTTTAGCCTGTTCTGAGGAAATTCATGAATAACAGAACATATTGAGATTTAGCCTCAAAAATCTAAATCATGAGGGTAGAAGTACAAAATTTATTCTACATACTAATCAGAATTGTGATTTCATTATTGCTTGGATCATAGAACTCAGGTTCATGATTGAATGAGGGAGGCATCACAAAGTTTGGTTAAGAAAACATCTTTGAGTTGCAAACTCTTGTTTATAAACCACATGCCACACTGTATTCCTCAGACAGCCTGAGATTATAATATGGGAGGACTAAAGATGTAATATGATAAGAATTAGGTAATTAAAAACTCAAGTGTATTATATTTAAAAATTTTGTATTTATTATTGGTAGATTTTAAGATCCCTTTTGGGGAGACCCTGGTGGCTCAGAGGGTCAAGAGTCTGCCTGCAATGTGGGAGACCCAGGTTTGATCCCTGGGTCTGGAAGACCTCCTGGAGAAGGAAATGGCAACTCACTCCAGTATTCTTCCCTGGAGAATTCCCATGGACAGAGGAGTCTGGTGGTCTACAGTCTGTGGGGTTACAAAGAGTCGGACACGACTGAGCGACTTCACTTCAAGATCCTTTGAAGTGATTCCTTTTAAGATCCCTTTTGGCCTGAATTAGATCGGAATAGAAATTAAAAATCATGAAGTTCACAGTCAAGATTTTGTGAACTTTCACCTGTGTTTTGCATTAGAGGTTTTGTAAGACCTGGTATCTTATTTTAAAAATACTTAATATTTGAATGTTTATATTTATTTATACTTAAAATATCTATATGTATTTAAATATTTATCCTTATGCTAAATATTTAAATAAACTTGCTAATAATTCTTTTCTATACATTCCTTTATACATGAGACATGCCATGAAATTTATGCAAATATTTGGGCATAAAAAAGTTGTAAAGATTTAAAGCTCTTCCAAACAAGGAGATAAAGAAATGTTAAACTTAATTTTATTTATTTAAAAATATTTCTTCATTCACTTAATAAACTTTTTTTGAGCGCCTAATCTATGCAAATCTCTGTATATTAGCTGTTAAGAGGGTTGAGTAAGACTTGGTATTTGTAAGAAAGATGTAGTATTTCCTGTAGTGTAGTTATTTTGAGAATAGTTATTTTTTGGTCAAAGGTAGTGATAAAACAGGTTGAGCTACAGAAGACCAAAACTGGATAGACCAGCTCATAGAGGCGTTGGGCAACAGCTCAGGCATTAGGATGGAGACGGAGATTGTAGGAAAGTACATGTCTTCTGGGGCACTGAGTCATCAAGAGAGAACGGCCAACAACAGGATTAATTTTTTATCTGATCTGGAGAATTGTTGAAGGTATTTTTTTTTTCATTTATTTTTATTAGTTGGAGGCTAATTACTTTACAATATTGTAGTGGTTTTTGCCATACATTGACATGAATCAGCCATGGATTTACATGTATTCCCCATCCCGATCCCCCCTCCCACCTCCCTCTCTACCCAATCCCTCTGAGTCTTCCCAGTGCACCAGGCCTGAGCACTTGTCTCATGCCTCCAACCTGGGCTGGTGATCTGTTTGTTGAAGGTATTTTTATACTGTGTCTGGCTAGAACCAAATTTAGAGTTTCAAGTGGTCCTCTGTGTGAAGATAAGTTTAAATGCTGTGAAGTACTGTGGCTAGACAAGTGTGAGGAGAAAGAGAGAGGAAACTCTAGCCAGGTTGTTAGAGGCAGGGAATAACAAATGCTGAGAAATGATTGTAGGTTGAATATTCCCAAAGATGTCCAAGCTGTAATCCCTGCAATCTGGGAATGTGTTACTTGACATGGCAAAGAGGAATGAAAGTTGCTGATAGGGTGTTAATCAGATGATTTTGAGATGGGGAGATTGTCCTGATTTATCTGGGTGGATGCAGTGTATCACAAGTGTCCTTAGAACTGAAAGAGGAAATAAGGTGAGATAGTCAGAGGAATGGCACGTTTGAAGGACTTCAACTGTTGTTGCTGGCTTTGAAGATGAAGACAGGGGGTTATAATTCTGGTGTAATGGGTACTTATAGAAGCTGAAAAAGGCTTCTGAAGGAACGAGGCTCTTAGAAGAGACCCCAGTAAGAAGGTAGTCTTGCCAACACCCTAATTTTAGCTTGGTGTGATCCATTTCACATTTCAGACCTAGAGCACTCTAAGATAATAAATTTGGGTTATTTTTAAGTGAATAAGAGTTGGACCATAAAGGAAGTTGAGTGCTGAAGAATTGATGCTTTTGAATTGTGGTGCTGGAGGAGACTCTTGTGAGTCCCTTGAACAGCAAGGAGATCAAACCAGTCAATCCTAAAGGAAATCAACCCTGAATATTCACTGGAAGAACTGATGCTGAAGCTTTACTACTTTGGCCACTTGATGAAAAGAAGCAACTCATTGGAAAAGACCCTGATGCTGGGAAAGATTGAGGGCAGAAGGAAAAGGGGATGACAGAGGATGAGATGGTCGGATGGCATCATCAACTCAGTGGACATGAGTTTGAGTAAACTCCAAGAGGTAGTGAAGGACAGGGAAGCCTGGTGTACTGCAGTCCACGGGGTTGCAGAGTCAGACACAACTTAGCGACTGAACAACAAAGTGAATAAGTTAGTGGCAATTTGATACAGCAGTAATGGGATACCCAAATCATAAAAGTCAAAATCTCTGAGCTTTATTTTCCTTCAGTCTAAAAAGAGGTTGGTAATACCTGCCTCCAAAACAATAACTTCAATATTTTATTTCAAAACTTAGATGATACAATCTCTTTGAAGTATATAGCACATGTGAAATGCTTAATTAGCACAGTTATTTTAAAGTAGCTTTTTATATAGTTTGGAAAGAGGCTCAGTATCACTTTTTTAAATGTCTGTCTGAGATTCTTGGAGATAATTTTTACCTACGCACTGCTGATGTGTCCTGCTGGACTGGACAATCAAGCCACAGTTTACAAATCATTTCAGATAGCATTTAACGGAGTTCCGCATCACAAGCAAATGTCTAAGGTGCAGAGTCGTGAAACAGAACAGAAGTTGACAGCTTAGACTGAAAACTGGCTAAGGGCAGAAGTTAAGGGTAGAAGTAAATGGAAAAATTTCAAGCAGGACAGGGAATACCTTGGGGAAGAAGACTGAAAAAAATCACTGAGACACATAGTGTTTATTTCATGTCTAGCACTGTTTTTAAAAACTTATATCCACTAATTCATTTGATGCTCAAGATAATTTTTTGAGGTAGGTATTTAACTATTTTCATTTTATACATGAGGTCACCGAGGCAGTTAACTTGCCTATGTCACACACCTAGTAAGAGTTCAAGTTGAAATTTGAGCCCAAGTAATCTGTTGCTAGAGTCCATGCGTTTTATTTTTGGACTCAGACAAAATTGTAATATTTGAATCATATTACTCTGTTTTATACCCTGTAGGGCTCTTAACCTAGATACAGTTTTAATAATTTAAAAACAAAGATGACAATTTGGAAGAAATATTGGATTGTTTTGCTAAAATTAACTTGTAGCCATTTGTTCCATATGTGATTTCCCTCCCATTGCATATTTGGGGGAAACTTTTCAGTATGAGTCCTTTCCCTGATGTGAAAATCAGAACTCAGACTCTCAGGTGCTCTCATAGCTGGAGACCTAGCCTCACGCAGGCACACAAGACTTGAGTTGGAGAAAACAGACATTGCATGGAGCTTCTGTTTTTCTGGTGTCTGGCGCTGGTGGCGAGATAAGTTTCCTGATACAGAAGTGGCATCAGTGCTAGAAGCAATAATGATGGCTGTAAATCAGACTCTAGGCTGGTACCTGGTGGTGTGGTGGCAGAAGTGGTATTGGTGACAGTTTTTCACCAGTTCTCTGGCATGATTTCATCCCTTATTATCCCTGCAAATTTAGACTCAAAGTTCAGCAATTCTGTGAACTATCTTTTTTTTTTTTTCAAAATTAAAGAAGATATTTTTATTTATTTATTTTTTCATTTATTTTTATTAGTTGGAGGCTAATCACTTTACAATATTGTAGTGGGTTTTGTCATACATTGACATGAATCAGCCATGGATTTACATGTATTCCCCATCCCGATCCCTCCTCCCACCTCCCTCTCTACCCAATCCCTCTGAGTCTTCCCAGTGCACCAGGCCCGAGCACTTGTCTCATGCATCCAACCTGGGCTGGTGATCTGTTTCACTATAGATAATATACATGTTTCGATGCTGTTCTCTCAAAACATCCCACCCTCGCCTTTTCCCACAGAGTCCAGAAGTCTGTTCTGTACATCTGTGTCTCTTTTTCTGTTTTGCATATAGGGTTATCATTATCTTATATTCAATAAATTCTTTTTCTGTTTTAGTTAGCCTGAAGATTCTGTTTCTTGTGGCTAAAGAATCCTAACCAACAGAAGAGTCAAATAAGAAAATAATACAAAATTTTCTTTTAAAAAAGGAATAAAATAAATTTTAGGAGAACTAAAGGATTAATATAAAAGATTAAATGATAAAAAGACTTGAAAGTTTGTTAATGTAACTATCAGATCACCAATTGTGAGATGATTATCTAAGTGTTATTTAGATGAATCTGATTAAAAAATGATAGTTATGCTACATATAAATATATTATCTATGAAAATAAGGTAAAAAAGAAACAGCCAATGGAGGAAATTTTCATAGCAATTGAAATAGCTTATATGCAATTTCATAGAAATACGATATAGTTTCTACTGCCTTACCTAGTTTCTCGGAACAATAAGAGTGAAAGGAATTAGTTGATATTATTTGGGTACATATTATTTGCCTACCAAATATAGAAGTCATTTATCTTCATGTCAACTGCATCAAAATGAATGTTTGGTACAAGGTGCACATAAACATAATATAAAGCATTTTTTTTTAGAGTTTTTGGTACTATTTAAAGGCATAAAACACTTGGGATACTCTTACCATAATGTTTGAGATTATTTTAAAATAATTAATGGGAGTATTTTTCTTGAATCTTCAAAAGAGGAGCATCAGACTATTCATTTGTGAGTAGCAAAAGCCTAAGGGAAGCTGAACCTTTCTACAGTTGACTTCTAACGTCAATTCTTTGGGGCTTTCGTGGTGACTCAGTGGTAAAGAATCTGCCTGCCAATGCAGGAGACGTGGGTTTGATCCCTGATCAGGGAAGATCTCACATGCTATGGGGCAACTAAGCCTGTGTATCACCACTATAGAGCCTGTGCTCTAGAGCCCAGGAGCTACAGCTACTGAGCCCATGTGCTGTAACTACTGAAACCCACGCGCCTTGGAGTCCCTGCTCTGCAATAAGAGAGGCTACCACAATGAGAAGTCCGTGCACTGCACCTGGAGAGTAGCCCCTGCTTGCCACACCTAGAGAAACACACGGCAATGAAGACCCAGTGCAGCTCAAAATAAATACATAAATAAAAAGATTAAAATTACAACTCCCTGTAATCACAAATGGGACTTCCATGGTGGTTCAGCTGGTAAAGAATCCACCTGAAATGTGGGAGACCTGGGTTCGATCTCTGGGTTGGGAAGATCCCCTGGAGAAGAATGGCTACCCTCTCTAGTATTCTGGCCTAGAGAATTCCATGGACTCTATAATCCATGGGGTAGCAAGGAGTTGGACACATTGAATATACATTAAGAAAAAAGTGTACCATTAAATAAGAAGTGTTAACTTCTGAATTAGGCTTAGTCCATGTAAGCAAAGTAAAGCAGAATTAAATAATTAGAAATACTATTGAATAGTGAATTTTGATGACTAATTTGAATCATTTGGAGCAATAACTCCTTTTCATTTGAATTAGTATATTTCAAGCTACTCAATTATCTGGTTAATTATTATCATCCTTGATTTCACTTCACATTCTAAAATAAAAAGGTTTTATTTCTATATCCAACAATTATTATTTATATGTTTGAGGTGGAATGTCTTACACGGGACAATTAAAAAGTGTTGGAGTCAATTTTAACTTCCTGGCTTGGCCAGTTTATAGCTGTGCTATTAACTGTGATTAATAGCATTTAACAAGAAGATGTTCACTTAACTCTTTTGAACTTGAATTTCTAGTCTGTAAAATGGCTATAATAATACCTCATAGTATTAGTATGAGGACTAAACAAGATGCAATTTGTAAATATTTGCTATTTTGGATGCAATTAATGGATGTTTTCTTGTTAGAAGAAATAATAAAAGTATTATGAAAGATATAATATTTATTAACTTAATAAGTCAAGCATACCAAAATGTGTCTAGTATCTAAATTGATGTTTTAGAATGTTTAAAACACACCATGAAACATATATTTGTGGTTCTTTTGGAGGATGATATTATTGTACCTTGATGTTCAATTCTGCTCACAAGTGGAAAGATCAATAGCGTGGTAAATTCTGAGCAGCATGCAAACCAGTTTTCACATTTACTGAGATTTAGAATTATTTTTGCTCACAACAGTATTGTCTTTCTCATTATGTCTGATCTGAACTAATATTAAAATAAGTCTCCTTTTTATTCATACATATGACTAGACGGCAAGACACAAACCCTAGAAAACAAGCTGAATATCTCAGACAAGCACACTGAAAACAAACACTGTGAATAATCCATATAATGAAAATTGATTATGTAGGCAAACACAATCAAAATACTTTCTCCTAGATCTACATCCACAACGTTTTATTGGTCAGAGTTTACTCATGGGCAGACATCCCTCAAAGAACATTAATGAACAAATTTCCATAAATAGTGAGAGAAAATGTTATAAAATAGTTTGGCATATGAGAAAAAATGAGTGTTATGTTCTATAAATGTCTATTTAGATCCTGTTGGTTTGCAGTGTTGTCCAAGTCTTCCATTTTGTTCACTTTCTGCCTATTTGTTCTGACAATTATTGTAGATAGGGCATTAAATTCTCCAGTTCTTATTGTTGAATTATCTATTTCAATTGGAATTGTTCAATTCTTTCAGATTTTATACTGAAGAGTGTCACAGCTCATGAAGTTGACATTCTGAGAAGAGTTATCATGGATTTGAAAAAGGAAATGTTCCAAGTCCCAATTTGTTCCTCATCTCTCATATGAAATTTCGTACAACACAGGTCTTATCACTTTATGACATTCTTACTGATTTCAACCTTTCCTTTAGTCATTGTTATTATATTAATTTTCTGAACACACTACCTTTATCACTTTCAACTCTGCTTCCCAATACCTCCATTTTATAACATCTGAATTCCACAATAAGGCATGAAAACCCTTGGATGTTGTGGTTCTATACTAACTGTACTGGCTTAGTTATTTCAGGCTGCCACAAGAGAATACCATAGACCGGATGTCTTTTACAACAGAGTTTTATGTGCTCACAGTTCTGAGGGCTGGGAAGTCCAAGATTACAATGCTTCCAGAGCTGGTTTCTAGTGATCCCTCTCTTCCTGGCTTGCGGACAGTTGCCTTCACACTATGTTGGCACATGACCTGTTTCCCAAGAGACAGAAAGAGTGAGAGAGGTATCTCTAGTGACTTTTTGTCTTCTTTTAAGGACATCAGTCCTATTGGACTGTGATTCTACCCTTATGACTCCATTTAACCTTATTTTTCTCCAGTAGGACCTAATTCCAAATTTTGGGAATTAGGGTTTCAACATATGATTTTTTGAGGGACAAAATGCAGTCCATAACATGTACTATTTAGGCTCAGGCTCAGTTGAAAGTGACAGAAAACTCTAAATAACAATGGCTTAAAAAGAGATTTATTTCTCTTTCATGTAAACGTAGGCAGTTCTGAGATGATGTGGCTTTCCACAGTGTCAGGGAACCAGGCTACTGGTATTTTGTTGCACCTCTGTTCTGTAGAAGTCTGCTTACTCCCTTTAAGGACACTTCTGGAAGCTGTTCACATTACTTCCAGCAATGAGTCATTGGCCAGAATTTAGACACATGGCCACACGTAAATGTAAGGAAGTCTGAGATATTCAGTCTTTACTTGAGGTGGATGTTCTGTTTCTGAGGAAAATGTGAACAGTTCATGTTGTAGGAAAATGACCAGTCTTTGCTACAGAATTTTCTAGTTTTTGTTTTCCTGTTAATTTATACAAGTTCCTCACGCTTTCACTAACCTGGTTACCTTTTGTTTCCTACTTCTTTGTGTTTTACTACCTCAATTTTTTATTGTGGTACTCTTTATTTCTGGAATGCAGTCCTGGTTTAAGGTGGATTGACAGAACTTGGCCATAACCCCTCCAAGACAGAGGGATAACATTTTGTCTCTCTGCGGAAACTGGACCAAATTCACTGAAAGAACTTTTTTTCTGAATAATTATGGTCTACTCTGAGCTGTGGTCACTGACAAAGTTATTTCTTAGAACTTAAAAATGCCTGATTTATTATTGTTCTGGTGAGTGATTTGTATGCAGTAGAGCACTGTTGATCATGGTAATTTTAATGTAAAAAGAACTTGCTTTCAGAAGAATGTTTTATGTTTCATTTATAATTCTCCAAAGCAATTTATATCATTTCTTAGTTTGTTTTGGTGTGTGTATTGCCTAGATTGCACTAGAGAAAGATTCTTAACACTGTTTTTAGTAAATGACTGTTTTTCATTGTCAGGATCATTATTTGCTATAGTGATTGGCAATCCTTAATTTTAACTTGCAAAGTAAATATTAGTTGCTTTATTTATTATTATTATCATCTCATTATCACTCTGTGGTATAGTGTGGTTTATTCACTAAGTCATGTCTGACTCTTTCAACCTCATGGACTGCATCATCACTCTAAAGAAAGCTATTTCTAAAGTTTCAAAAAACTTCATCAACTTTGTTAAAAACACTTTCTGGATAAAGTGACAATCACATATATCTTCTAAATTTTTCACTTCATGTATAATTTTACTTTAAAAATATTCCCTCCACTGACTTGTAGAATATTTGTTGTTAAGAAGGTAGTCATTATTAAGGAGACTGAAAGCTACAGTGCCTTTATCAGTGATGGTCGAGATCAATTTCTTTCTGTTCCTTACTGAACTGTAGACTCTCTTGTATTTGACTATCTCCTTTACAAAACCTGATATTTTACAGAGCATAGTTTTATGTCAGGCCAGATTTTTTTTTTTTTTTGCCTTGTGAGTTCCATCAGTCAGGATGGGTGAGGTTATGCTGTGGAAACAAGCAATTTATAATATTAGTATATTACAACAACAGAGTTTACTTCTTAGTCATGCTCCACATTCAGCTCAGTAGTCACTCAGGGACCCAGACTGATGGAAGCGCCAACCTGACACACACTTCTACCACCTCAGGGGTGAGGGAAAGAGGATGTGCTCTTACACTTTCATCCCAGAAGCAATACATGACACTTCACATTTTATTTGCCAAAGCAAGTTGTGAGCTCACATCTGAGTTCAATGGGGCAGGGATGTATAATTCTCCCACAGGAAGAGAAATTAAGTAAATGTGAACAGTAACATAGCTTTCCACAGCCTTGGCATAGACATGTCTTGCCCTTGAGGATTGTTTGGTGGTATGGAAATGACACAAATTCATTGATAAAAATTTGCAAAGTAGGATTTTAAGAGGAAGACAAATTGCTGAATAGGACAACTACCTGTTACCAAATGTGGTGAGAGTTTGTGGAGAAGTGGGACTCATGCTGGTCTGAGGCTTGAGAGAGATGGAGTTTGTTAATGTCCTCAGAAACGCCCTGGTGACTCAATGGAAAAGAATCTGCCTGCAAGACAGGAGATGCCGGCCAATCCCTGGGTCAGGAAGATCCTCTGGAGAAAAAAATGCCAACGCAATCCAATATTCTTGTCTGGGAAATCCCACGGACAGAGGAGTCTGGCAGACTACAGTCTGAGGGGTTGCAAGAGTCAGACAGGACTTAGTGACTAAACCACTACCATTAGAAAGTAGACCTCTGAAATCTAAGTAATTAAGTTCAAGCTTAGTTTAAAAGACAGTAGTCAAGGAAAGTATATTTAATTAATCTAATTAAATGATTGTTCTTTGGAGTGATCAGAATGAATATTCTCTAGTTGTACCAGAATTTTCTGGTTAATTTAATCAATTAATTGTTTCTACCTATACAACAAGTGTTCCTCAGTTCAAAAATGGTAAAATGTTTGGTAACTAGTTAAAACTTTATAAACTTACCCTATAGGGAAATGTTCCCCAATAATAAAATAGCTAATCCATATCTATACACATTTTATTGTTCATTTAAATAGTTTTTTATATGATCACAGTCATAGTCCATCAAAAGGCTGTAACTTTCTTTTGAAAAATGTTGTATGACTTTGTTACCATTATTGGGCCTCCAATATGTGTCAGGAACTATCAGCTAATTATTTTGAATTCTCATATAATGATAAGATATTAATCCCATTTAGGATAAAAAAAATGAGGTTAAGGAAGTTAAATATTTTTTCCTAGATTTTCTAACTAGTAAGTGATTTTTTTGAGATTTAAATTCAAGTCTGCCTGAAGTCAAAATCATCCTTCTCTCCCCTGTTACATACCACATCGTTCTACTAAACTGTACATAAACTGTGTTGCTATATTTTCTTTGTATTTTTTTGCTTTTGAAATTGATGTTGCTGACAGTGTGATTAATCAAATATTCACCAGACATAATTTGTTCCTGAAAGAATGTGAAGGTTGGTTGACATGCTCAGATTATTCACTGAATTCTTTCCCTTTTGTCTATATACTGTCATCATATATTGAGGATAATTGTTTCCCCCAGTGGATTTTAACACAGTTTCTACTACTGTAGCACTTTACAAAGATTAGTTCTATAGAAAGACATATCAAGGTGCATCTGCTTAAAAGACCAACTCTAGTGTATTTTGACAAGTAAAACTACTTTACTTCACAAATTAACATTTATTACTCTCCCCCATTTCCTTTTTTTTGTAAATTAATTTATTTTAATTGGAGGCTAATTACTTAACAATATTGTAGTGGTTTTTGCCATATATTCACATGAATCAGCCATGGGTATACATGTGGCCCCCATCCCCACCCCATCCCTCAGGGTTGTCCCAGTGCACTGGCCTTGAGCGCCCTCTAGGCATTGAACCTAGACTGGTGATCTATTTCACATATAGTAATATACATGTTTCAAGGCTATTGTCTCAAATCATTCCACCCTTGCCTTCTCCCATAGAGTCCAAAAGTCTGATCTGTGTTTCTTTTGCTGTCTCACATATAGGGTCATCATTACCATCTTTCTAAATTCCATATATATGCGTTAGTATACTGTATTGATGTTTTTTTTTCTGACTTACTTCACTCTGTATAATAGGCTCCACTTTCACCTACCTCATTAGAACTGATTAAAATGCATTCTTTTTAATGGCTGAGTAATATTCCATTGTGTATATGTACCACAGCTTTCTTATCCATTTGTCTGCTGATGGACATCTAGGTTGCTTCCATGTCCTAGCTATTGTAAACAGTGCTGTGATGAACATTGGGGTACACGTGACTCTTTCATTTCTGGTTTCCTCAGTGTGAATGCCCAGCAGTGGGATTGCTGAGTCATATGGCAGTTCTATTTCCAGTTTTTTAAGGAAACTTCACACTATTCTCCATAGTGGCTGTACTAGTTTGCATTCCCACCAACAGTTTAAGAGGGTTCCCTTTTCTCTGCACCCTCTCCAGCATTTATTGTTTGTAGGCTTTTGGATAGCAGCCATTCTGACCGGTGTGAAATGGTGCCTCATTGTGCTTTTGATTTGCATTTCTCTGATAATGAGTGATGTTGAGCATCTTTTCATGTGTTTGTTAGCCATCTGCATGTTTTCTTTGGAGAAATGTCTGTTTAGTTCTTTGGCCCATTTTTTGATTGGGTCGTTTATTTTTCTGGAATTGAGCTGCATGAGCTGCTTGTATATTTTTGAGATTAATTCTTTGTTAGTTGCTTCATTTGCTATTATTTTCTCCCATTCTGAGGGCTGTCTTTTCACCTTGCTTATAGTTTCCTTCGTTGTGCAGAAGCTTTTATGTTTGATTAGGCCCCATTTATGTATTTTTGCTTTTATTTCCATTACTCTGGGAGGTGGGTCATAGAGGATCCTGCTATGATTTATGTCAGAGAGTGTTTTGCCTATGTTTTCCTCTAGGAGTTTTAGTTTCTGGTCTTACATTTAGATCTTTAATCCATTTTGAGTTTATTTTTGTGTATGGTGTTAGAAAGTATTCTAGTTTCATTCTTTTACAAGTGGTTGACCAGTTTTCCTAGCACCACTTGTTAAAGAGATTGTCTTTTCTCCACTTTATATTCTTGCCTCTTTTGTCAAAGATAAGGTGTCCATAGGTGTGTGGATTTATCTCTGGGCTTTCTATTTTGTTCCATTGATCTATATTTCTGTCTTTGTGCAAGTACCACACTGTCTTGATGACTGTAGCTCTGTAGTATAGTCTGAAGTCAGGCAGGTTGATTCCTCCAGTTCCATTCTTCTTTCTGAAGATTGCTTTGTCTATTCGAGGTTTTTTGTATTTCCATACAAATTGTGAAATTATTTGTTCTAGTTTTTTGAAAAATACTGTTGGTAGCTTGATAGGGATTGCATTGAATCCATAGATTGCATTGAATCTCTAGTATACTCATTTTCACTATATTGATTCTTCCGATCCATGAACATGGTATATTTCTCCATCTATTTGTGTCATCTTTGATTTCTTTCATCAGTGTGTTTTAGTTTTCTATATATAGGTCTTTTGTTTCTTTCAGTTCAGTTCAGTTCAGTTCAGTCACTCAGTTGTGTCTGACTCTTTGCAACCCCATGAACCCCAGCATGCCAGGCTTCCCTGTCCATCACCAACTCCTGGAGTTCATGCAAATCCATGTCCATTGAGTCAGTGTTGCCATCCAATCATCTCATCCTCTGTCATCCCGTTCTCCTCCTGCCCTCAATCTTTCCCAGAATCAGGGTCTTTTCAAATGAGTCAGCTCTTCGCATCAGGTGGCCAAAGTATTGGAGTTCCTGCTTCAACATCAGTCCTTCCAATGCACACCCAGGACTGATCTCCTTTAGGATGGACTGGTTGGATTTTCTTGCAGTCTAAGGGACTCTCAAGAGTCTTCTCCAATACCACAGTTCAAAAGCATCAATTCTTCAGTGCTCAGCTTTCTTTATAGTCCAGCTCTCACATCCATACATGACCACTGGAGATACTGTAGCCTTGACTAGACAGACCTTTGTTGACAAAGTAATGTCTCTGTTTTTTAATATGCTGTCTAGGTTGGTCATAACTTTCCTTCCAAGGAGTAAGCGTCTTTTAATTTCATGGCAGCAATCACCATCTGCAGTGATTTTGGAGCCCCCCCAAAATAAAGTCAGGCACTGTTCCCACTGTTTCCCCATCTATTTGGCATGAAGTAATAGGTCTGGATGCCATGATCTTAGTTTTCTGAACGTTGAGCTTTCAGCCAACTTTTTCATTGTCCTCTTTCACTTTCTTCAAGAGGCTCTTTAGTTCTTCTTCACTTTCTGCAATAAGGGTGGTGTCCATCTGCATATCTGAGGTTATTGATAGTTCTCCTGGCAATCTTGATTCCAGCTTGTGCTTCTTTCAGCCCAGCGTTTCTCATGATGTACTCTGCATATAAGTTAAATAAGCAGGGTGACAATATACAGCCTTAATGTACTCCTTTTCCTGTTTGGAACCAGTCTGTTGTTCCATGTCCAGTTCTAACTATTGCTTCCTGACCTGCATACTGATTTCTCAAGAGGCAGATCAGGTGGTCTGGTCTTGAAGAATTTTCCACAGTTTATTGCAATCCACACAGTCAAAGGCTTTGGCATAGTCAATAAAGCATAAGTAGATGTTTTTCTGGAACTCTCTTGCTTTTTCAATGATCCAGCAGATGTTGGCAATTTGATCTCTGGTTCCTCTACCTTTTCTAGAACTAGCTTGAACATCTGGAAGTTCATGGTTCATGTATTGCTGAAGTCTGGCTTGGAGAATTTTGAGCATTTCCTTACTAGTGTGTGAGATGAGTGCAATTGTGCAGTAGTTTGAGCATTCTTTGGCTTTGCCTTTCTTGGGGATTGGAATGAAAACTGACATTTTCCGGTCCTGTGGCCACTGCTGAGTCTTCCAAATTTGCTGACATAGTGCATGCAGCACTTTCACAGCATCATCTTTTAGGATTTGAAAAAGCTCAGCTGGAGTTCTATCACCTCCACTAGCTTTGTTCATAGTGATGCTTCCTAAGGCCCACTTGACTTAGCATTCCAGGATGTCTGGCTCTAGGTGAGTGATCACCCATTGTGATTATCTGGGTTGTGAAGATCTTTTTTTGTATAGTTCTTCCATGTATTCCTGCCACCTCATCTTCATATCTTCTGCTTTTGTTAGGTCCATGCATTTCTGTCCTTTATTGAGCCCATCTTTGCATGAAATATTCCCTTAGTATCTCTAATTTTCTTGAAGTGATCTCTAGTCTTTCCTATTCTACTGTTTTCCTCTATTTCTTTGCATTGATCCCTGAGGAAGGCTTTCTTATCTCTCCTTTCTATTCTTTGGAACTCTGAATTCAAATGGGTATATCTTTCCTTTTCTCCTTTGCTTTTCACTTCTCTTCTTTTCACAGCTATTTATGATGCCCCCTCAGACAGCCATTTTGCTTTTTTGCATGTTTTTCTTGTGGATGGTCTTAATCCCTGTCTCCTGTACAATGTCATGAACCTCTGTCCATAGTTCATCAGGTTCTCTGTGTATCAGATCTAGTCCCTTAAATCTATTTCTCACTTCCACTGTATAGTCATAAGGGATTTGATTTAGGTTATACCTGAATCATCTAGTGGTTTTCCCCATTAATGTAAATTTATTCCTAAGTATTTTATCCTTTTTGTTGCAATGGTGAATGGAACTGCTTCCTTAATTTCTCTATTTTCTCATTGTTAGTGTATAGGGGTGCAAGGGATTTCTGTGTAATTTTATATCCTGCAACTTTACTATATTTATTGATTAGCTCTAGTAATTTTCTGGCAGTGTCTTTAGGGTTTTCTATGTAGAGGCTCATGTCTTCTGCAAACAATGAGAGTTTTACTTCTTCTTTTCCAATCTGGATTCCTTTTATTCCTTTTTCTTTTGTTGTCCAAAGCAGCTTAACATTATGGAAGATTTTGTATAAAAAAAGTACTTATTCCCACAGTATGAGAAAACTGAGAAACAGTAAGATTAATTGGTATATTATAGTTTCTAACAAATCTACTAAGCTAAGTATTTTAGTCTTCTCAATGGGTAAGGGCCATATTTCCCATTCATCATCTACCTCTGTTTTCTTGGAAAAATAAATTCTTGGTTATCCATGTGGCATTAAAATATCAATTAAAAATATAAGATTTTGGGAATAGAGAGAAGATGTCATAAACTGAAAGTAGATATTTGCAATGAATGTACTCAACAAAGGACCTAAAGAAAATACATACTGAGCATCTGTACCTCAACAAGTATGAGATGAATACAGTAGAATAGTGGATGAAAGACTTGAATAAGTACTTCAAAAAATGATAATGTCCAAAACACCAGCCTTACTCATTAACTTTCAGGAAAATGAAGAATAAAAGCACAATGATGCACCACTGTACACCCAGCAGAATGACTAAATTAAAAACCAAACCAATCAACCAACAAGGAACAAAATCCATACCTGGCCATAAATATTAACAAGGACATGGCATATTCAGAATTGCCATATACTGGCAGTGAAAATGTAAGGTGGCCTGACCATTTTGGAAAATTCTATGTCAATATTTTCTAAAGCTGAATATATGACCCAAATAATTCCAATCCTAGGCATATGCCCAAAAGATATATGTATACAGAAGACATGAACTAGACTGTTTACAATGTTATAATGTGGCACAATGACAAAACTACCCAAATGTGCATCAATCTTGGAAAAGATGAATAAGTGATGATGTAGTAACACTGTACAAAAATTCAAATGAAGGTACTATAACTACTAATACAAGCATAGTATAGGTGAGTCTCACAAACATAATATTGAATGAAAGGAACCAGACACTAACAAGTAGGCACTGTGTGGTTCCATTTACATGAAGTTCAAAAACAAGATGAAAAATATTGTGTGGTGTTTGGAGTCAGAATGATGGTTACCTTGACGAATAGGGAAAGAGACAAGTCAAGAGATAAGATAAGCCTTCCCTGGCAGCTCAGTGGTAAAGAATCCTTCTGCCAATGTTGGAGATGCAAGTTTTATCCCTGGGTTGGGAAGATCCCATGGAGAAGTAAATGGCAGCCCACTCCAGTATTCTTGCCTGTGAAATTTCATGGACAGAGGAGCCTGGCAGTCTACAGTCCTTGGGGTTGCAAAAGAGTTGGATACAACTTAGTTACTAAACAACAACAAAAATAAGATAACAGTAAGGTGCAAGGAATATGTTATATGTTGATCTATGTTAACATTAAGAATTGTATTGCCTTGTGAACATTCATGAGGCTGTACATTTATGATCAGGGAACTTTTAAATATTGTTGTTGTTCAGCTGCTAAGTTGTGTCTGACTCTTTGCGACCCCATGGACTGCAACACGCCAGGCTTCCCTGTTCTTTATTATCTTCCAGAGTTTGCTCAAACTCATGTCTGTTGTGTTGATAATGCCATCAAACCATCTCATCCTCCGTCACCCCCTTCTCGTCTTTATACTTCAATTAAAATGTACTTAAAGTCAGATGTGCTTTTCCTTTCTAATAGAACCTTCTCAGACATTTACAATTCCTTTAATCTGTCACCCATACAAAATACACCAAGCAATCATTAACCCTTAAATGAGGTATATTCAAGGAATGTAAGTAGGTTTAGATTAGTCAAACAAAATCTTAATTGGAAATTAATATGAGTCAGATATAAACAATCTCAATATTATCACACCTTTGAGCCACTCTGTGAATATGAGAAATTGAGAGTTACCTATAACTTATTGTTGGAGAAATTTCTCAATTAATATTTCTATTAAGTAGGCAGAAAAATTAATTATGCTTGCAATAAAATACTGAGCTCGAGAATTTCTAGCCTAAATAGTTAGATTATTCTTTATCCTCATTGTTCTATATTTCTCTTTTCTCTCTTTTTATCCACTGCAAGAAAACATTCCTGTTCACTTAATGAATTTCAGACCTTTAAAAAAAATTCAGATCCATCTGATATTTATCTTGATTTGGATGTCATTCAGAGTGTTTGCAATGAAAGAGATTTTCTATATGCCTTTCTAATATCTAGTATCTGTCACTGCTGCTAGATTGGTATGCCTTTGGTTTTGTCTTTCCTTTTGATGAAACATTTCGTGAGAATAACATCAGATACCTAAATGTGCATTTAAAAAATAATTTCAAATATGAGGTTAAGCTGTTAGATTTAGAGACCAGGTTTATTTACCAAGTAATAGCCTGGTATAATTTTAAATATGATGATTTTTGTGTAACCATTTGAAAAGTGATACAGGTGGTAGTTAAAGAAACCCATTTGTGGCTATATACTCATGCAAAAGAAAAATTCCAGAGTCAAGCTACTACCCAGATGGGGTCTTCAAAGACTTTGATTTTGCTTTAGTGCATCTAGACCATTCAAATATACATGAAAACTTAATATTTGTTTTTGATGATGATCAAAGAGATGGAGAATGGAAGAGGCAATTTTATGGGAGTAGATGACTGTAATGGAATATTGCTGGTAATTATAGTGTATATTTTGAAAGTAAAAGTGTTAGTTGCTCCATTGTGTCTGACTGTTTGTGACCCTATGGACTGTAGCCCAAAAGGCTCATAGTCTGTTCATAGACTTTTCCAGGTAAGAATACCGGAGTGGGTTACCATTCCCTTCTCCAGGGTATCTTCCCAACCTGGGGTTTGAACCTAGATCTCTTGTATTGCAGGCAGATTCTTTACTACTAAACCACCAGGGAAGCCCCAGTGTATATTTTTGCTCAAATGTTAATTTTTTCCATGCTTCCCATGTCTGCCTCCAAACTCACCAATGTTTAACATTCTCTAGCCTAATTAATGGGCTTCCCAGATGGCTCAGTGGGTAAAGAATCTGCCTGAAATGCAGGAGATGCAGGAGACACAGATTCAATCCTTGGGTCTGGAAGATCCCCTGGAAGAAGAAATGGCAACCCACTCCAATATTCTTATCTGGAAAATCCCACGGACAGAGGAGCCTGGAAGGCTACAGTGCATGGGGTCCCAAAGAGTCAGATATGATTGAGTGACTAGGCAACAACCAAAAATTTGGCTGTAGAGAACCTCCTGTGTGTTACCTGGTACACAGGCCTCACTCCTCTTTCTCTGGCTTTCGAGTTAGTAGTTCTGATTTTCCAGATATTTCTGTTAAGACTCTCTTCCACTTCTGGATGCTCCAAATCACTCCTTCCACTCCTTTCATTGTCGAATATAGGACAAGAAAGATTGGTCTTAGTTTCATTGTCCTTTTCCAAATCAAGCCTTGGGGACCTCAGCATTGAAACCCTAGTGGCCTGTCAAGATGTTTTGCTAAACAAAAGGCTATCTACTCCAGAGAGGGATTATGCTTATTCTTTGGAGGTGAAGAGATTTCAGTTAGTTCTATTGATTCCCTCATGTGTTACAAATATATGAACATGAAATGTCACAGAGGAATCTGTCATTCCCTTCCTGAGATATTGATATCACTAGTCAGACACTCTGCCATTGCTTAACTGGGCTGATTCTTTTCTTCTGTTTACAAATTTGCCTGCCGACAGCTATCTCAAAGTGGGTTGTGGCTGACAGTCATTAGAAGGGGATGCCTTCCACCACCTCTTGGTGCCAGGAAGCAGATCAGAGAAATGAAATGATCATACATGTCTTGTGGAATAAAATATAATCAATTTCATGCCAATTTTTGAGAAAAATCACTGAATAAGATTTTTATTTTATATAACTGAACCATGGGACTATTTAACTAGTATCTGTGTTCAGTTTCTGAATGCTATTTATATTTGGCTCATACTTCTAAGCCAGTGATTCACAATGGCTGAGTGGGATGTGATTAAGCTTCTCATGTGTACATGAGTGTGTGTGTATACATCATTTGTGTATGTGCATGTGTTCATCTTCTTGGGTATGCATATTTGAAAGAAGCCTTACACCAACTGCCCCAACCAACCACATTTTAATATATTCCTTTTCCCAGTCATCCTAAGAATAACTGCTAGATGCTAACATTACAAAGTGGTTAGCTATGTGATCAACTTCTTTTACAATTATGTTCAGTAAATCAATTTGTCAATATGGGTGCAAAATACTAATATTACTATTGATGCTGGCTTTAATGCCTTGAATTATTATTTGAAAGCATGCCCTTAATTGACCACTCCTATGCTTTTTATTTTTTATTTGGCTGTGCAGTGTCTTAGTTGTAGCACATGGGCTCTGTGATCCTCGTTACAGCACGTGGGGTCTTCTAAGCTGTGGCATGAGAACTCTCAGTTGTGGCATGTGAGATATACTTCCTGAACAGGGATTGAACCTGGGCCACTTCCACTGGGACCATAGAGTCTTAGCCACTGGACCATCAGGGAAGTCCCACTACTCCTATACTTTGAATCTGTCAGAAAGTCTAAAAAACAAACAAGAGTAAACAAAGGGGGGAAAAAAACCCAAACTAAACCACCCTACATTCTTTATCAGCTTCCCCCAAATTAACGTTTTTTTAAATTTGTTTTTGAACGTGTGGATAACGCACACAGAACAAAGTGAAAAATATAAGACAGTACAGGGAAGAAGTACGTTTCCCTTCCCTTCTGTCTTCAGCTACTCAGTCCCTTTCCTCACAGGAGCAACTATTTTAGTTTCTTTTCTTCCATTAATTTTCTATACACATACAAGCATAAACATCTATCTAGCAATTGATCTATCATCTGTCTCTCAATCTAATTTATCACTTATCTACATTTCTATCATCTATGTATCTTGTAAATAACATTCCAAAGCAATGCTTTTAAAAATTGCTCAAAAAATGACTTTTTATTATTAAACTTAACCAATCCACTACTGATGGACCTTTGATTTGTTTTCAATCTTTGGCTCTGACTGATAGCAATGAAGTGAGTATCTATTTATTTATGTGGAAGTGTAGGATAAATTCCTAGAAGTGGAGTTGCTGGTTTGCTGAATTGCTTTCCGTAATGGTTACAACAATAACAGTGTTATCCACAATGTAAACCTCATAAAAAATGTGTACTCTAAGTTGTAATTATTATTGTAATTTAATCATCACAGCTCTTTTACATGTATATATGTATGTTGTTGTTCAGTAGCTAAATTGTGTCCAACTCTTTGTGACCCCATGGACTGCAGCATGCCAGGCTTCCCTGTCCTTCACGATCTCCTATAGTTTGCTCAAATTCATGTTCATTGAGTCAGTGATGCCTTCCAACCATCTCATCCTCTGTCACCCCCTTCTCCTTTTGCCTTCAATCTTCCCCAGTATCAAGGTCTTTTCCAGTAAGTTGGCTCTTCATATAATAAAGTGGCCAAAGTATTAGAGCTTTAGCTTCAGCATCAGTGCTTCCAATGACTACTGGAAAAGCCGCAGCTTTGACTATACAGAACTTTGTTGGCAAAGTGATGTCTCTGTTTTGTCCTATGTTGTCTAGATTTGTCATAGCTTTTCTTTCAAGGAGTAAGTGTCCTATAATTTCATGGCTACAGTCACATCTGCTGTGATTTTTGAGCCCAGGAAAATAAAATCTGTCACTGTTTCCACTCTTCCCCCATCTATTTGCCATGAAGTGATGGGAATGGATGCCATGATCTTAGTTTTTTAAAGGTTGAGTTTTAAGCCAGCTTTTTCACTCTCCTCTTTTGTATGTGTATTTATTTGCCTCCCAGGTGTCTCAGAATCTGCCTGTCAGTGCAGGGGATATGGATTTGATCACTGGGTCAGGAAGATCCTCTGGAGGAGGAAATTGCAACCCATGTCAATATTCTTGCCTGGGAAGCCCCATGGATGACCCTGGTAGGGTGCAGTCCGTGGGGTGGCAGAGTTGGACATGACCTAATGATTGAGCACACACACACACGTGAGCACACACACACACACACACACACACATAAAGTTATTTTTTTTAAAGATAAGATGAAGAAACTGTGACTTGGGCTGGTTAATATTTTGCCTCAAATCCAACAAGCTCCTGAGTCAGAAGCACTTCCAAGATTGACTCTTCGTTCTTTCTTTTTTGATGACTATCTTTTCCCCGTATCCTCACATGGCAGAAGGGAGTAGGGAGCTCTATGGGTCTCTCTTTTTAAAAAAAAACTTTTTATATAGTACTGGGGTGTAAATGATTAAAAAACAATGCTGTGACAGTTTCAGGTGAATGAATGGCTTCTCTGTCTTTCAAAGATGTGAAAGAAACCATCAGGTCAGCAGACTTGACAGAAGCCAGAAGGCAGCCTAAGGACTATCCCTGAGATATATACTGTAGCATTACTATGTCAAAGAAAACTGTCTCTTCTCTCTTTCTTCCATGTACAGAGAAAGCACGCACGAATATATACTTTATGGATATTAAAACACAAAAAAGAAACTTCTAGAGACTAACTGTGGAAGATCATTTCTGTCTCCTCACCTGCAAAATGAAAGATTGGATTAAATTATCTCTTAGAATTGCATTTTATTTTATTTTATTTTTTTTTAATTTTTTATTAGTTGGAGGCTAATTACTTCACAACATTTCAGTGGGTTTTGTCATACATTGATATGAATCAGCCATAGATTTACACGTATTCCCCATCCCGATCCCCCCTCCCACCTCCCTCTCCACCCGATTCCTCTGGGTCTTCCCAGTGCACCAGGCCCGAGCACTTGTCTCATGCATCCCACCTGGGCTGGTGATCTGTTTCACCATAGATAGTATACATGCTGTTCTTTTGAAATATCCCACCCTCACATTCTCCCACAGAGTTCAATAGTCTGTTCTGTATTTCTGTGTCTCTTTTTCTGTTTTGCATATAGGGTTATCGTTACCATCTTTCTAAATTCCATATATATGTGTTAGTATGCTGTAATGTTCTTTATCTTTCTGGCTTACTTCACTCTGTATAATGGGCTCCAGTTTCATCCATCTCATTAGAACTGGTTCAAATGAATTCTTTTTAATGGCTGAGTAATATTCCATGGTGTATATGTACCACAGCTTCCTTATCCATTCATCTGCTGATGGGCATCTAGGTTGCTTCCATGTCCTGGCTATTATAAACAGTGCTGCGATGAACATTGGGGTGCACGTGTCTCTTTCAGATCTGGTTTCCTCAGTGTGTATGCCCAGAAGTGGGATTGCTGGGTCATATGGCAGTTCTATTTCAGTTTTTTAAGGAATCTCCACACTGTTCTCCATAGCGGCTGTACTAGTTTGCATTCCCACCAACAGTGTAAGAGGGTTCCCTTTTCTCCACACCCTCTCCAGCATTTATTGCTTGTAGACTTTTGGATAGCAGCCATCCTGACTGGCGTGTAATGGTACCTCATTGTGGTTTTGATTTGCATTTCTCTGATAATGAGTGATGTTGAGCATCTTTTCATGTGTTTGTTAGCATCTGTATGTGTGTATGTTCAGGGAGGAGCCAAGATGGCGGAGGAGTAGGACGGGGAGACCACTTTCTCTCCTACAAATTCATCAAAAGAATAACTGAACGCAGAGCAAACTTCGCAAAACAACTTCGGATCGCTAGCTGAGGTCATCGGGCGCCCAGAGAAGCAGCCCATTGTCTTCGAAAGGAGGTAGGACAAAATATAATTGTTTTAAACCTGAATAAGTTTTCAGATGACAGAAAACCTATGTAGCTAGATGATTATTTCTTCTCTATTTCAAACTGGGTTCTCTGCTTGAATTCTATAGTTCTAGAATGAAAAGTCATCAAGTTAGTATAAAGTGCTTCCCAGGTGGTGTAGTGGTAAAGAATCTGCCTGCCAATGCAGGCAGGAGACTCAAGAGGTGAGGATTTGATCCCTAGGTCTGGAGGATCTCTTGGAGTAGGAAATGGCAAACTGCTCCAGTTTTCTTGCCTGGAGAATCCCATGGACAGAGCTGGTGGGCTACAGTCCGTGAGCTCTCAAAGAGTTGGACATGACTGAGCACACACACACACACACACAAGAAAAAGTAGAATATAAAATATTATTGTTCCTCATGGTTCTAGAGTCACTTAACAAAACACAAGTTTCAGATACATGATTACTATGAAACTCAATAAATGAATTTCTTTAGAAGATAAACAATTCTTTTGTCTTGCACATCTGAGAAGCCCAAATATGTAATTAGTTAGTCCTGTGTAGTTTCAAAATAGGAACCTTTCAACTTGAATAGAAGAGAGGCGTTTTCTTGAATAATGGGTGTGTGCAATTTTGGTTTCTTTCAGCAGAGAAGAAGTCCCAGGGTGTATCACTGAGTTTACAGTAATTAACTCCTTAGGCACTAGTGCCCTGTTGGCTTTAGGTCAAATTGTGATTTGTTGGGCCAGACGTCTTTATGAGGAAGGCTTGGTTTTGTTTCGTACTGAATTATCTAAAAATGAATTGTCCATCATATTCTTCAGTATGTAGTCTGAATGCTTTTGGGCACTCAGGCCACAATGGTGATGGAGAGATGGGCAAGACATTCAAGTATTTAAAATTGATATTTTGTATGTGCATTCAAGATGGATAATAATTTTTATATATTTTGAATGAGTCTATTCAATTCACAATGACTAATCACTAAAAATGCTGCACAACTGAACATAGTTGACCTTTTGAGAAGTTCAGGGTTATTAATACAGGAGAAAATGATGGTGAGGGGGAGAGCTATACTATGGAAATACTAGGAGAAAAGTTAAAGAAAATGATAAATTATCACAATGCAGATTAGTGATTTTACTTAGACATTTATGCATTTCAAATTGCATCTTCGAAATATAAACCTTTAAAAGGAGAGGTATGTTAAAAAAAAAAAAAAGGAGAGGTATGTTGATGGCATTCTAATGGCTTCCATCAAAATAGAAGAAATGGGTTAAAAAAAAAATCTGTGTCCATTGCACAAGGTTCTATACCTACTACATTATGCATATGGAAGTTGTGTATTTGCTTTTGCTTGTTGATGTGGAATAAAGTCTTGTAAGAACTGCTAGGAGGGGTTTGTCTTTCCTCATGCCAGTCATTGCAATCTACTGATAGCAATTTTTTCTTATTCAAGCCCTACCTAATAAGATGTCATGTTGTGAACATGATATATGAATATGATTTGAGTACTTCCCAAATCAGATGGAGTGGAAAACAAGTGAGTTCATGAGTCATGAAGAAGAATTCATTTGTCTATGATACTGTTTCCTGTCTAAAGTCTCATATTTAACACGTTGAGATAACTTCAGCAGGACTCCGACCTTTGGCTGTAGCTGTTATTATAGCTGTGGCAGAATGGCTCTGACACACAGTGGCCGCTGAGTTAGCAGTCGCATAGCTGCATCTCTGCTCACCTCATACCTCCCGAGCAGAGTGGAAATGTTCTGTTTCTCATACTTCACCTCCTCCTCCTGTTGTAGGAAGTTTTACTTATATCTTCCAAGGTTAAGACATGACTCTTTTCCTGGGGGCCACCTCTTTGAGTGAGAAGTGTAGTTAGAAGTGTGGCTATAGCTTCTTGGTTGGAAGGTGGTAGAAACAACCAGACATTCTTCTCTTCTTCACATAAGACTAAGTGTTCATTTAGTCTTTTAAAATAAAACCACAAGTGGTATTTGATTTTTTGACCATTACAACATGCAATAAATGAAATGGTAAAAATATAAATATACTTGAAGCAGCAGTAACCTCTTAATGTGGTAATAATGGAATTTGTTTTACAGTTACTCCTTATGCAAAGAAATGGTTTGGATGAAGATATTTTACTCAAGACTCAGTTAATGTTCTAGTTATCAGTGCAAAACTAAATAAGGTGTTGGTGCCTGTCTCATTTGGAGTATGTAATAGACCTGGAAAAAATCTAATGCAATTAAGCCAATTAAAATGTGTCATCCTCCTTTAAGTTAAGACCATTTGTTCAAAGAAAAGAAATATTACCCTGTGAAGAGTATGGGTTTTAATAAATATTTATTGAACTGTAACGTCTCATTTGATAAGAGTATGTCTCCACCATGCTCAGCATTTTAAAGACTGTACTGGCAGCAGAATCACTTTGCTTCAGAAATGTAGCAGATGAATGGTAATTGTCCAGCGAAAGTTGGAATCAATTCAATAGGACTATCCTCCATGTTTATCCAATTGCAAGTAATGTCAAGAGGTGAGATGTTTGATGAAGGGGATATGATTTCTCATCTATGAAATGTTATTCTCATTTGTTCCTTTGGGGACTGTAGCTGTCAGAAGGAAAAAAATAGACAAGCTGAAAAAATAAAATCTTTATTTGAAGACAACCATGAAAATGTCTATTTAATCCAGGTTTTAAAGAAAATTTTTATAAATCTTGCTTAAAAAATACAAGCACTTTATCCTTTTTTAGTCAACCACATATAGTAAAATATACGTTGGAGTGGTCACCAGGCATTCTGTGATTAACAAGTCTGTATTGATCCCTCCCTATGAGTGCAGTGGACTGAGAGCTTTTGGGGAGTCACATTTTATGGAAAACCATTGACTCCTACTTTTTTCCTATCTCCCATCTACAGAGTTAGTCTCTCTGGTAGCCCTGGAGAGTCTTCTAGCTCTCTTAGCTTTCCAGTTCTCACAAAATATTTTGGTTGTGTTCTCCCACAGGTAAAATATTTTATCTTACACAATTTTATGCTTTGAAAATGACACTTTACTGACAAAGTAAAAAAAAAAAGTGAAAATTTTATGTAGACCATTAATTTATTTAGTTTTACAGTTAGCCAGAATCAAATGTACTTTGCATATGAGATATAATTAATATTCAGTAACACTGAAAGAGCACAGTTTTAATATCTAATGTAAAAAAATGGATTCACTATTCATTTGGAAAGCAGAGGCCTACCTAATTGTTTGCAGAGAGTTTTTTTATAAAAAATTTTGTTAATGATATAAAAAACCACCCAGGCTAATGTCTATTTATCTGGAGAACTTCTTGGCAATTGATTATAAATACACATTTAATGAACCAACAATCATATAGACAGATTAGAATTAAACTATAAAAGTTTTCAGTTTTAATCATTTCCAACTAATAATACAATTAACAGTTTTGTTTCAATTCTTTGCTGAAATTTGGAAGATAAACTATGCTGGCAATGATGGTTAAGCATTTTAATGTTCAAAGAGTAACACTATTAATTTTATCTTGAAATTTTGTGTGTATGTGTGTGTGTGTGAGAAAGAGAGAGAGAGAATATGAAGCTATTCCTATCAGTTGCTTTTTGAATAGCACTTTATTCTAGCAATCACTGATAAAGGGGAAAAAATCAATCTGTAGAATGCCAAAGGAGGAAGAAATATGTTCCCTATTTTTAAGATTAAGTGTTCCAGTAATACACAACTACTAAGCAGTTAACAGTGGTCCTTTCTTATTTGTGTTTCTAACACTACCTAGGTGCTTTAGTATTACATACTATAGTCATAGCATGGAATGTCCTCAGTCTCTACAACTCTTCCCTAATATTTCTATAGCCAAATTAAGCCACAAGGTCTAAACATACTTTAAAAGAGCAAAATTAAAGATTGCCATTGAATTGTTTCTCCTGTATGCCCCCCTCAATAAATTTATAGATTGAATTGGGGCACTCAATGAGCTTGATCCTTTTAGTGGATGATCCACTCCAGAGAGAAATATGGGACTTCTGTTAAGTTGTAAATTTTTTTTTAGTTTATGAACAAGCCTTATTTAGGATAATGAAGCAGTGTTTTAATAAAACTTTCAAAACACCTTCTTGTAGGAACTCTATAGGTAATGCTTTAGGCAAATGATCAAACATACTAAATATATTTCATCTCTTCCCACGGGGAGAGAATCTTAGGAAACATATACCAGGAATGTATCTCCTTGTTCTCATTCTATAGTCAACTTTCAAGATCTGACTTTTTAAAAGTATTGCTTAGCATAGCCTTGAATTCTATGTGAGCCTTATAATTGGGAAAGGCTTTCAAGAAGAGGTGAGAAGTGAGGTGTGGGACATATACCTTACTGATGGGAGAAGCATGGGTATCAGGACAATGAGGATAAAACAATTCTGCAGGGCATGGGGTTGGGAAGAGTTGAGAACTAATAGATGAACAAGTAACTCTCTGATAGTGTTAAAGAATTATATAAAAAGTATGGGACCCAGCTGTTCTATACTTTATGAAGGTCAGACAAGAAGGAATGAACTGAACTTGAAGTAAGAATTGACAAAGGAGGTTCTTCAGTACTGGAAACGCATATGAAAGGAAGTTCTGTCCTTGTCGCTTGACACACACACACATACACATACTCAGCTGTTATTCTCAGTTGACAGAGACCAGGCTGCAAGACCTTTTGAGGCCCTTCACAGTTTTATAGAAATTTGAAAACCAACTGAATTGAATTATGTGACTCCAAGAACAAAAAATTCTGGTAAACTGTTCTGCCTTTCCAAACCCGGGGTCTTAAAGTCCTCTCAAAACAGTCAGGATATGCAAGGATCACTGGAAAGATAGTCTTCAGAGGCTTGTTACTTTCCTCTGTTGTGAGCCAAATAGAGAGTCTATAGTTCATAGGCAGACATCTGGTCATTTGCAATTAAGGGCAACAATTCTTTCATCCATTTGTTTATTCCTTTTCTTTTTAACATCTTTTGAGTGGCTATTGAAGTGATAGAATCTGACTAATTTCAGTAAAAAAATGAATAACTAAAATTTTCCAAGCACATGCAATTAAGTATATGCACATACAATAAATTAAGATTATTGCCCTCATTTGTCCAGAGCTGAGCTTTCCATCTTAGTTAATGTAGATAAGCCTGGAACAAAACAGATGAGCATTTAGGATTCTATTATATAGAAAGTTCTGTATTCTAATCTGTTAACATATTTTTTTTAAAGCGTTGTCTATTTCACCCAGCTGACATTGAAAACAAGATTTTCACTTGGTGGATACTAATTCGTGCTTTCTTCCATATTAGAAATTAAGTTGCTTTCATTTTTTCACTGCAATGAATAGAAACTTGGAAAATTACTAAGCCAAAAGGTAAGAACAATTTTAGTGCTTGTAATGCTGCCAGACTGCTATCCAGCAATTTCATCAAGAGTGTATGAGTATCTTTTCCATTGTGCCTTAACTAGTATTGGTTGTTAACAGCACTCAAGGTTTGGAATATCATTAAATGGTTTCTGATTTGAACAGGACTGATGAAATTATTCTTATGGAGACATATTATCACAGACATGTGGGACTACTTTCCAATCTTTTAAATTAAATACATTCTTCAAAAATGCTTTTGACTTCATGTACTTACATTCATTCACTACTTTGACAGATATTACCTACGTATTCAATAAGCTCCTACTGTGTGCCAGGTTGTGATATCTATTACAAGAATGGATGGTAAAATTTCCATGTTCAAGTCACTATAATATCTTGCCTAGTTTACCACACCAAATTTTCTTATATTTTCCTGGATCCTGTGTTCCTTTTTTGTTGACCATTGTGATGGTTAATTCTGTGTGTCAACTTAATTCAGCCATGGGGTGCCCAGAGATTTGGTCAAACATTACTTTGGTGTTTCTGAGAGAGTGTTTTTGAAAGAGATTAATATTCAAATCAGTAGACTGAGTAGTTGGCTCTCAGTGTAGGTTGCTCTTCCTAGGTGGGTCAGGCTCATGCAATCAGTTGAAGGCCAGAAAAGAATAAGCAGGCTGAGGCTCCTCTCCTCCTCCCTCCAGGTAAGAAAGAATTCCACCTGCTTTAGAACTAGAACCACACCACTGGCTCTGCTTGTTCTCAAGGTTTTAGACTTGGACTAAAACTACACCACCAGCTTTCCTGGGTCTCCAGTGTGCAGACAATAGACTTCTTGGTCTTTATAGCCTGGTGAGCCCATTCCTTATAATCAATCTGTCTCTCTCTTTCTCTTTCTCTGTCTCTCTCTCTCTAGGAGATATGTGTGTCTCTCCTATTGGTTCTGTTTGTCTGGAGAACCATGACTAATACAATGACTATGGCTAGAGCAATCTTTCTGTAAAAATCTAGTAATTTTGCTTTCCTTCTTGGAATTATTTGGTGAGTTGCCAATGCCTTGCAAATAAACCTCAAACTCTTTCACATGGCTTTATGATTTAGTCCCTGCTTTCTAATTCTCTAATATCTCCCTCATTTCCTATATTCTCTCCATAATGATCATATTTATATTTCTTTAAACACTCTGTGCTCTCTCACTGCTCTCAGCCAACTCTCACACTGTTCCAGCTTCTTAGTCATATTCTCATTGTCTCTCCTCTGCATTATTTCTATCCATCCTTTAGTTCTTAGCTTAAACAGAATGTCTTCTAGGAATTTCTTTCAATTTCTTAAATCTGGCTAAAGTGCTCCAGCTACTTTCCTCATGTTAGCACTTACCATCTATCATTGTTGTCCATTTCCTTACCTGACATTCCCATTGACATTGACAGTCCATGAAGGCAGCAGTGTTTCTGCCCTTGTGGCCCTGGAACTCAGCTTCTAACAGCGTGCCTGACATAGTCTCGGCTTTTAATGGACATCCATTGAATAAATAAAGGAAAGTGTTTCATGAGATTTTGGGATTTCCTTTATCTGCTGTATGAAATTGTGGAGGTTGCAAATAAATTACTTTTTACTCCATGGGCCTGCTAACACTTTTAACAGATATGAGTCATGCAACTGCCGCTGATCACTATATTGTTGTTGTTTAGTCGGTCAGTCATGTCCAACTCTTTTGCACCCCCATGGACTGTAGCCTGCCAGGCTCCTCTGTCCATGGGATTCTCCAGGTAAGAATACTGGAGTGGGTTGCCATTTCTTTCTCCAGGGGCTCTTCCCCATCCAGAGATAAACTTGAGTCTCCTGCTTGGCAGGAGGATTCTTTACCACTTGAGCCACCTGGGAAGCCTTGATCATTATATTAGACAAATGTAATTTCAGAAGATTAGCCCTTGCATCCAGTAGGTAGATTGTTTAGGTACTGTGATCTAGTATAGGGGACCCCAACCTCCAGGATCTAGCCTGATGACCTGAGGTGGGGTGGATGTAACAATAATAGAAATAAAGTGCACAGTAAATGTAGTGTGGTTGAATCATCCTGAAACCACCCCCCCCCCCCTTAGTCCAGGAAAAAATTGTCTCCATGAAAATGATCCCTGGTGCCAAAAAAATTGAGACTGCTGATCTAGGTCATTCTGCCTTGCTGACGATTACTTTCCTGTAACTGTGCTCCACAGCAGTGAGTCTCAGCTGGGGACAATTTTATCCCCCAGAGGATATTTGGTAATATCTGGAGACATATTGATTGTTGCGCTTTGGGGTTGGACATGGAGATGCTGCTGGTCTCTAGTAAGTAGAGCCCAGGGATGCTGCTTAACACTCAACATTGCACAGTGCAGCCCCCACAACAGAGACTCGTCAGGCCCCAAATATCTATGGGGCTGAGGTTGAGAAACCCTAGTCTAAATAAATCCAGAGAAAATTTGTGAACAGCAAACTGTCTCATGTGATGATGATGCTTGATACCTCTGTTTGACATAGATTGTTGCATATTATCTGACCAGCTAAGGGAAAACACAAGAACAGAACCAACCAGGCAGCCAAATGATACACAGT
The DNA here is from genome assembly GCF_019320065.1 of Cervus canadensis. Lineage (NCBI taxonomy): Eukaryota > Metazoa > Chordata > Mammalia > Artiodactyla > Cervidae > Cervus > Cervus canadensis. The sequence goes on along the minus strand of NC_057400.1, from coordinate 36,714,030 downwards.
ATTATTGCATGGGAGCTGTTTTGGTGCTGTATTTTAACTCATTAACATTTAAAAATTGTTATGCAGCAGAAAAATAATTATGTCCTTTTAACGTTGAAACAGAATCCATTTTTCCAAGCATACTTTTTTTAAGGGCATATTGCTAAAACACCAACTGTTTTACAAGCACAGTAATCACATTGCTGTTGAGTTTATTGTGCTTTGTTAGGACACACTTTACAGTGTGGAAAATGCATTTTAGAGTAATCCTTCTGAGTGCAGTTATGGAAAAGAACAAAGGTATGCTTTTTTCTTTTTTTGGTAACTGAACAGTTAGCTGCATAGTGACCCCCTCTGGCAGGTGCAGTGGTTTCTCCAGGTGGCTTCTGGAAAGTTGAGTATCTGAATCTTTGACCCTTTTCGTAGGAATGCGGAAACTAAGGAAACAAAATGGGAAAGGGAGAAAATTTAAGGGGCTCTGAAGATGTCAGGCCTCTTTTGGAGAATCATTTATACTGTTCATGATCAGTAATTCTGTTGTGGCCCTTCATTTCCCACTTCTATCATCCTTTAAGGCAGCTGTCCCCAAACTTCTTGGCACCAAGGACTGGTTTCATGGAAGCAATTTTCCCACAGACCAGGGGAGGGGAAAGGTTTTGGGGTGATTGAAGTACATTACATTTATTGTGCCTCTGCTGATTTGACTGACAGGAGGCAGAGCTCAGGTGATCATACAAGCCATGGGGAGTGACTGTAAATATAGATGAAGCTTTGTTCGCTTGCTGCTGCACTTCTTCTGCTTCATGGACTTTTTAAACAAGTTATGGACCGGTACCAGTCCATGACCAGGGAGTAGGGGATCCCTGCTTTAAAGCTTTGGTTCTTGATCTGGTTTCATGGACCTACATGTGGAATTTCAGGGGGCTTCTGAATCCAAAGAAATGTGTATAACATTGATATATGTGCAAATTTAAGAGCTTTTCAATGAGAGTTCACAGCTTTAACAGAATCTTGGAAGGATCATGACTGAAAAAGTTTGAGACAGTTCATTAGGAAATTCATGCATCCTATTGTAGCAATTTGGACATTTGTGTGGCTTTACGAGAAGGTGTAATATCTTTAAAAGGGAGCTGCTTAATCACTAGCAGGATATATAGCAACTGCCCTGTTTGTAGACCTGGTGTGGGATGTTGGGGCATAAGATTTTCTTTGTCCTTTTATTCTATTGCTACACAAAAATGGGCTCCGAGGGTCACCATCTCTACACTGAGAGATGATTTTCAGATTTTTCACTTCTCTTGATTGCCAAAGATGAGTTGCAACTCTCTTGATACATCCAGCTCTGCCTTTGTTTGAATTTTCCACCTTAAAAAAAACTTCGTTTAAATTACACATATCTGTTTTTATATGGGATTTAATGTAGTTTGGGATTAAATATAAAGGAAATTTGTACATAATGAAAAAAAGAGCAGTGCGGCTTTTGTTTTTAAATGAGGGAATTCTGATCTGATACTGATTACTCTGAAGGCTCATTTCCATGCTCCTTGGGCTTCCCTGGTGGCTCAGATGGTAAAGAATCCACCTGCAATGGGGGAGACCTGGGTTCGATCTCTGGGTTGGGAAGAGTCCCTGGAGGAGGGCATGGCAACCCACTCCAGTCTTCTTGCCTGGAGAATCGTCATGGACAGAGGAGCCTGGTGGGCTACAGTCCATGGGGTTGCAGAGTCAGAGACTGAGCGACGAAGTACAGCACAGCAATAAGGAGGTGAAGCTGGTCTCTTTTCAGGGGCACTGACATCTCTCTGTGTTGTCCACCTGTGTGTGGGACAGAAGGGCAGGGCGACAGTAGCTCCTGCAGTTTACTCTGGAAACATGCAAATTTGCTTTCTCCCGTGACAAAATTACACAAGAACCGGACATACACTAATCCTCAATTTCCCTTTCTTCAGAAGTTGCCAGTTCTGTCTGACTCTCTATTCTTGCGCAGTTTGAACAGTCACGTTCTCTAGGTTGCTTGCCATGGGGGCTGGGCAAGGCAGAAGGGACTGCTGTTATTAATATAATATTTTCCTACCCTCGACATTTCTGTGTTCTTGAGAGAGGATTATGTGATTTAAGTTTGTATAGTCACAATTCATCGAGGGCTCCTAGACTCATAAATAGGTAAACTTTGATCATCAGAATAATAAAAGGTAGTAAACTTATTTGAAAACAAACTGACTCTGGACAAAGGCTTTAAGTAAATATATTTTGAAATGGATGCATTCTACTATGAGATATATTCATTGTGGATTGGAAGTACTTATTCAGTGCTACACTCGGGGAATTTTTTCTTTATATTAGTTTCTGATTGTAAATCATGGATTTACAATGCTTGATCTGTGCAGAAATTGATGAATATAAATATTAAATGATGGTGCTTTAGTATAGCACTGTATTTTCCTCAATATCTTATTAAGGAAGTTTCTTCTAAGGATAATGGAAGATCAAATACCACATCATACAGTGGTCTAACATTAAACAGAGTTCAGTGTGGGTCATCAGCATGAGAACCCAGATGCAATCTTTCTTTTTTAATTTAAGTACCTTCAAAAACCCCTTTTAAAATTTCGGTTTATGAGGGCCATGGTTTAGAATGCTTTATGACTCATGTTAGGTATGAGAGGGCTTCCCTGGTGGTTCTGTGGTAATGACTCCTCCTGCCGATGGAGGAGACATGTGTTCGATCCCTGGGTTGGGAAGATCCCCGGGAGGA